>NC_140190.1:34087169-34687169 GCF_965226575.1 Pagrus pagrus | reverse complement strand
TGTGTCCAAGTTACATGCCTGGTCAATATACTGTACAAACACAAATAGTTGTAGGTGGTTATCAGGGGACAAAAAGCACCAGTAATGTTCTACTTTAGATGCTGACCTGCTCATGTGCAGCTTGAAGATCTACTCGATCTATGAACACCTGCTCCTTGACCTGTCGCCCTCACGTCCACGGCCTCTGCCTCCACTCATGTCCTCCTCTGACGGGATGATGTGCTTCGCTCTGGCGTGTCTTCATCATCAGTCAACAATGCTGTCATCGTGGAAGCTCTAACATGCAAAACATCGTATCATCATGAGTCCAATACAATATTCACGTTCGTCTGAATCACTGAGGGAAAAAATAAAACACGTAGCAGGCCCACCACTAATCTTGATGTTTTAGCTTTTCCATATCTAATGTTAGCATAGCCAGCTGCTGCTAGCTAACCAGCAATGAGTTACAACATCAAAACACACTTTCAAAACAATGTCTCAATGCTAAAAAAAAGCTAAGTTGACAGCTATCAGTGCTAGCAATGGCTATGTTGGTTGTATACGTTCAATTTGATTATATTAGGTGTTTACTTACAGGTGAATGAGACATCGTAAAGTTATTGGTAGTCGGACGTTGTGAGACAAAATGATGCGCTGTCCTCCTCACCGCTCGTGAGGACTCGGACTCCGTCGGCGGTGTTCGGCAGTCTTCGGACGGTGCGCGTTCATGGTTTCGGGGGAGCGGCTTCGGAGAGAGGCCTGAGTGCAGGGGGCGGAGTTTACTGGCTGGATACTTTCAAAATCTTTCACGGTCTTGATGGTTTTTCCAACTTGCAGACCCCAACTTTAACACAAGTCAATGTGTCACACTTTGGTTAATATTATGATTATGAAGTCCTGTTGTGGACGCGGTACATTAACATATGTCCTGTGTTTAGTCTGTGCTGCTTAATTCTAGGTGGAAAAATAAACAGATTCCTAATTGTCTCAGCTGGCTGATGAAACAAGGTCAGTACAGTGTGTGTGAAACTGATGAGGTCCATATAAAGACAAAAACTTAACAAAAGACACAGTTGGTTTATAACTGATCTGGAATCCAATCATTAATGTTGAAGTTTCAGGGCAGATGGACAGACCATTTAACCTGGGAAATTCTGTTTAAAACATATAACGTGGCATTTTTGGTTTGTAGAGAATATGTGGATATTGAACGATAAGGTCCAATATTTTAAGCAGATACAAAGAGCCCATCCAAAAAAAGTTTGGAATTGCCTGCCACAAAAGCTTGATTTGGTTCAGTCAGATGACTGAGAGAAGAGCGCCATTTTTTTGAATGATTTTTCATGTTTATAGATCCTTTTTACAATTGAAAATGTTATTTTGTGTGAGGCGTTTGCAAAAAAGTTATGTTTTGTACATGAAGAAAACAATGCTGTACAATGGTTCAACAACAGTGACAACTGAAAGGGTAGAACGAGACAGAGATACTTCTGAGAAACAGTTAAAAACAAAAAAGAAAACACCAGTCACCAGATGAAAAAAAGACTGGAAGCTCAGCATAATAATTTGTCTAAATTTAAATAAAACAAGTTCCTATTTCAGTGCACAATGATGCCTAAAACAATCTAAAAATAACAGGTGTATTGCTTTAACAAAGATAATCTATAAAACACCAAAGAAGAAAAAGATGGTTAAGAAAAAACTGAAATTTGACCTCAATACCATTAAAGGATAACTACCGTTTTTTACAACCTGGACCTTATTTCTAGCGAAATATATTATCATTTACTCACCTAGATAACTTTGGTGTCATTTGAAGTCATTCGGATGAAATGAGGTTCCAGTGGAGCGCCGGTATATCCATATAATGTGAGTGATGGGGCACCGACACACAGCCTCCATATAACGCATTATCTGCCACAAAACTAGTTCATTTCACCAATATTTTGTTACGATACGCTAGTGCTATTCCCCTCTGAGTCCGGGCTCGTCTGTTATCAACATCCGGGGTCAAACTAGCAGTAGCAGCTACAGGTAAACAAGCCGGCTGTCGCGGGTGCGCGCGCAGCTCAGAGATGACATCTTCCAGATCAGAGGTAGTAGGTCAACCTACAGACTCCGGATGCTGACAACAGAGAAGCCCGGACTCAGAGGGGAATAGCACTAGCGTATCGTAACAAAATATTGGTGAAATGAACTAGTTTCGTGGCAGATAATGCTCATAGAGGCTGCGCTTCGGTGCCCGGATCACTCGCATTATATAGATATACACGGCGCTACACTGGATCTAATCCGATCTAGTCCGAACAACGCCAAATGACACCAAAGTTATCTGGGTGAGTAAATGATAATATATTTTGCTAGAAATAAGGTCCAGGTTGTAAAAAACGGTAGTTATCCTTTAATGCGTAAAGTATTGTATTTTGTGAAGAGTGATTAAAGGGTAACTTGCGTGTTTTTCAATCTGGACCTTATTGTCCCATGATTTTGTGTGTAAGTGACTACTGGAGACAACTATTTTTGAAATCACTCTGGTATGGAGCGAGACGATTCATCTGGCAGCTGCAAAACAGCCTGCAATGTAATTCCAATAATGTGAACGGTGGCTCCATTCTATTAAGTGTCCCAATAAGCCATGTCATTGAAAGAGTACTCACAATACCAGAGCTCTGGAACTGGCTCACCTAACCAGAATGCAGCCATCATTAATGTTAAAAATTCACATGTGCTTTTTCTGCTTTGACAAAGCAAAATGTCTGCTGTGACATTGAGCACCGTCAATGTACTTTGCCTCTGACCAGCTCAGATTGTTACACTTAGTGTCTGAAATGGAAAGGACAGACCTTTTTGAGTGAGAGAGAGTGAGATCCTTTTGGTTTACCAGAAACAGTTGTTATATTGCTCTCATCAAAGCCACCATACTCCAGTTACAAAAACAGAAAGCTTACCATCATAAAACACACTAAATTCAAACTCGCCAGGAACAAAACAAAACTCACCAAAACCTTCTTGGTTTGTCTTTCCACTATTACAGCAGTCACCAACCCTGGTTGGTCTGAATAAACCACAAATGATCTTACTCTTTTAAAAAAACCTCTCTCTCTGTAGGGATACATTCTGTAATGTTGGGAAAGTAGGTTGCAGGTACAGAAGTTACCCTTTAGGTGGTCTATATTGCTGTATATGTTGCATTTATTGTCGTTTGTATAGTTTTCTGAAATGATGGTAGTGTACTGTAGTTTTCTATACCTAATATTTAAGGTAATTTACAAATCAGATGACTAATTGATGGACCAAATATAAAGAGACCATCCATCCATTTAGAACGGTCTCTGTTAACTGATTATGGAGACTTTAAGTACAGATTTTAGAAGAAAGCGATATTGTTATGGCTGCACTGTGTGGAACTGACTTGACAACTAGCACCAACATACCTGTCCACTTCTTCCCCAAGGCCATAGCTCTTTGTGGCTGACAGAAGAATATCTATGATCTTCTCTGCAGAGAGACAAAGACAGAGACAGACAGAGAGAGAGAGAGACAGAAAGAGAGACACAGAGAGAGAAAGAGATAGAGAGAGAGACAGACAGAGAGAGAGACAGACAGAGAGTAAATGCATGCCATATTAAACAAGAAGAACACCAACCAACACATGCATATCCATTATTATGATTATTGACATTAAAAAAAGAGTTCTTACACTTTGGTCACATCTTAAATCAATGACTAGGGCTGGGTATCAAACTTTGATTATTTTATGGCACAGACCAACTTGCCTTGATACTATCCAGTATCAAAAAATATATGGACATGTTGTATCTTCAGATGGGGTTCAGGTTGACCCAGAGAAGACGCAGGCTGTCCAAAATTTCCCAGTCATTCGTTACCAAACGAATGACAGTCAATACCTAAGGAGTTCATCTCATCAGCATCAGTGAACCAATAAGCATTCAGTATGCTTGTTGTGCAAGTGATTGACTGTCATGAGGCAAACCGAAAAAACCCCACTAGGTTACGTCCAGAGACTCAGAGAGCTCACCATGTGTATGTGAAATGTAGTCTTTTGTTATTTCATAAAATTGGTTTCAATACAGTTTTGCCAAAAAAATTTAGCGATACCCAGCCCTGCTCAAGACACACTGAGCTTTCAGAAACTCACAATCTAAGACCTGAATCCCAAAAAAGAGTCCCTTCTGTCAGCAGGTCCAGAGACTTACTGTTCAACCACAGAGCAGCACTGCTTTCCAACCACCAATCCGAATAAACCATGAGGCTTATGTGAAACTCAAAACAAACTGAAGGTGTGTGCCAGACATTGTACAGAAACCACACATTCTGCCTGATGGAAGCCAACTGAGAGACACGTTATGTCACAATTATGTCCCTGATCTGGGAATAAAAACCTTGTTGCTGTTGTCATTATGATCAGTCAAAAGTCTGCACCGGACTGATGAAATAGCAACATCATACCATAAATCCATTCAAGCATCTCTGGGATCTAATTGTTCCAAATAAACAATAGAAATGAATGCAGCACGGTGGTCCAAAATCGAATATCATCATCTACTATATCGGGGGAAAGGGTGAGTCTGATTGGGGTACACCTGCTCATTCTCACAAGCAGTGGGCTTCTACAAACACTAGCCCTTTTCACGGATATGGCATTATTGCCACAAAGAAGGGCACGCCTCTACGCAGGCATGAGAGACATGATGGTACACATCATGATGTTGACATCTGTTTTTTTTTTTTTACGTGTTTCCACATGTTAATCTAAACATGACATGTCCACCGACTGTATTATAATTATATGATGCCGATATAATGTGTTGTTATTGAAATCCTGACCCACCATATATCGTGGAAAGTGACAAAGTTACGTTTTTTGCTCTAAGTTACATAATCACCATCAGTAAACAGCTGATCCTGTCAGGCTCTCACTCATGGGGAGGGATGCTGTTTTCTGGGGGAAAGTTCACTGAGGTCTCGGTCAGGAGAGCTCACCGTGATTTTTCTCAATACAAGTTACCAGCGACAGTAACTACAACAACTCAATAGTGGAAGGAGACAAAGACATGGTGAGTTAAAGTTAGTTGCTCTAAATCACATCATATAACCACCGCCATTCCCGCTAACAGCGGGAGCCGCCTGGCAAACCCCACAAAGGACACGTGCTCAGAACACACATACCCCTAAATACACTTCTCAAACACAAACACAGTGGTAAATAACAGCAGAGCAGATGAATAAAACACTCAATTTCAATAAATTCAACCACACCACCAATTCAAGTTAAAAAATAGTTATATTAGACAAACAAAAGAAAGAAATCAAAGTTAGGTTCAGTTCAGTCCACACTACAAAAATACTCCACTTCAGGATTTCCCATTAACCAGCGAAACTTAACTCAAAACAATGAAGTATTCCCAACCACAATTTAGTCAGTCCATTAACAAAAATAAAAATAAAATAAAATAAAACTTAACAAGGGATCACCAGGCTTCCGCCGACTCATGGGTACCGTAGTGATTTGTTTGTTGTCGGGTCTCCAGAGACTGCTTTCTTTGAATTAATTGTTTCCGTTCACGATGACACTTGCGTTAATATCACGGACCACGGCACAAAATGCCTGGGCAGGCTGACGGAATGGAGGACTTTTTTTTCTCCCTTACTTGCCAGCGTCAGATGCCATACTCACACTTTGGCTCAACCTAGAAAAAAACATTGTTCCTGTTCCACCTGCTGTGCAGTGGGGTAGCAAGGTTTGAGGCGGGAGATGTGTACAATTTGTTTGTCTTTTCCAGTATCCTCCAGAACCACCTCGTAGTTAAGTGGCCCAACCTGCTGAATAATACGGTAGGGACCTTGCCACACAGAGCCAGTTTAGCAGTAAATGATTTCTCAGCCTTGGAAAAGGGATGGACACGTAGCCAGAATCGGGCTTGCTCTTCCAAAGCGACCTCTCTGCTATGCTTGTCATATTTCCTTTTCTGACCCTTACGGGCCAGAAAGGGGTTTTTAGTGACAAAAGCCTGAAGTTCCTCAAGCTGTGAGATCTTCGGATTGGCTGTCGAATCGGGAACAGCCTCTCTGGGCTGTAGCAATACATTCAGTGGTCCCTGGAGTGGCCAGTGAAGGTTGAGTTCAGCTGGGTTGACTCCTGTGGATTCCTGTACAGCAGAGTTCAAGGCAAACCTGAACTCAGGAAGGTGTTTATCCCAGTGCTTATGACTGGAGCCAAAATAGGAGGCTATCATGGTCTTTAAGGTCCAGTTAATACGTTCCATTAGATTTGTCTGAGGATGGTAGGCAGATGTAAGTTTGTGTGACACGTTCCATGTTTTGCAGGTGGCTTGGAAGACGGAGGAGACAAATTGGGAGCCCCTATCAGAGAGTACGTGGTCTGGTATTCCCCATCGGGTGAAAATCTCCTGAGTGAGGATGCAAGAGATGGCCTCAGCCGTAGCTTTCCATAAAGAAAAGAGCTCCACCCACCTTGAATAGTAATCCACAAACACAAGCAGATAAAGATTTCTGCTGGAGCTCCTGGGGAAGGGACCCATCAAATCCATCCCCAACATTTCCCAGGGGCGGCATACCACTGTCTGTTGCAGTTTTCCTGCTGGCTTATGGCTTTCGGGTTTATAAAGTTGACAGACTTGGCAATTTGTCACAAGCTGTTTGACATAGGTCTTGTGTCTTCCAAGATGGCCGGCAAGAGGGTCTAGATGGAATGATGTCAGAAGCTGTGATCAAAGGTTCTCAGGTATGGTACATGGTACATAAGGCAACTTCACAACCCGGTAGATTAAATCCTCAATGATTTTATAAGTAGTATTTGTGTTCACCTGTATTTCAGCCCTCTCTACAATGTCTGTAGAAGGTTTGACTTTTAGGGTGTTTCTGCTTGGCATTCCACACTACTTCAATGGAGATGGGAAGATCCATTGAGGTCTCCGGCATGGCAGACACAATGGTGGCACAATTGGGACCGTGAGTAGACTCATGACAGTCACTTGGAGCTCTAGACAGGGCATCTCGAACTGTGTTATATCTGCCTTTTCTGTACTCCATAGTGAAGGTGAACTCCTGGAGCCTGAGAGCCCACCTGATCAGTTGGGTACTGGGTTTGGTTGTGGTGGTCCGTTACCACCTTAAAAAGCTACCATAAGACAGGACTTCTTCATTGCCTGGATCCGTTCCTTGAACCAATACCGCGCCCAGGATTGAAGTTTGGATGTACCAAGACAGGAGGATTCATCAAGTGCTCTTTAAGAGTGTTGAAGGCGGTTTGGCATTCAGGTGACCAACAGGATTTAGCTCCCCTTTCAGCACAAACCGATGGTACCATCCCGCCATGCCCAGGAACTGCTCAAGAGACTTTCTGTTGGTGGGCACTGGGAAATTTTGGACAGCCTGTGTCTTCTCTGGGTCCACCTGAACCCCATCTGAAGATACAACATGTCCAAGGAATGTCAGGGAGGTACGGAAGAATTTACTTTTCTTCATTCACATTCACAGTGAGGCCTGCCTGCCTGAGCTTGTCCATGATGGCTTGGACATCCTTGAAATGTTGCTGCCAGGAGCCAGAATAGATAATTATATCATCCAAGTACACAAAACTAGTGCAGCCTTTAAGTTCTCCTAAGACCATATCCATGAGCCTTTGGAAGGTGGCAGGGGCATTTTTAAAGCCAAAGGGCATTACCTTGAACTGGTATAGACCGTATGGACATATGAAAGCAGTCTTAGCTTGGGAATCTGGATCCATCTCCACTTGCCAGTAGGCATGGGCCGGTATGAGATTCTGACGGTATGATAACCTTAGGCAAAAATATCACGGTTTCACGGTTTAATGGTATTATGGTTACAGCTCTAAAATGTGTATTTTGAATGTCTGTATTTAAAAAACAAAAAAAGGAAAAAACATTACACATGTGCTTCTCTTCTTCACCTCATGTTAGAGAGCTGGCGTTATCCATCTTAGCAATAAAGATTGATGAAAGAAAAAAGTTATGGATATATATTTTTTTTTTTTACTGAGGCAGATATGGTAACTAGCATGCTAAGATGGATCTATCTTAGCATGCTAGTTAGCATATCTGCCTCAGTAAAAAAAAAAAAAAATTACTATCAGAGATATAGAAAAGATAAGATATGGTAACTACCATCTGCCTCAGTAACAAGCTCATTTCACTAATGTCAGACGCTAATACGCTCGTTTATTTCAAGACAACATTAACTTTACCTTGAATTTAGCAGCGATGGGTGGTGCTCCCGTAGATGCGCTATCATATTCGATGTATTGCCTCCTCGGGCTGCCACTGTCCGCAAGCACGTTTTGCACGTCAGGCGACCTTCTTCCTCCGAGCTGTGGCCGTCTGGCTTTTTACGGTAGCCGAAGTATTCCCATACAGCCTTCTTGGTCCTTTTAGATGGGGGAAAAGTTCGGGGGGCTCGCCTCCTTCAGCCATCATGCTGTTTTTTTCACTCACAGCAGCAGCAGGTGCTCGGGGGCGAGGGCACTTTACGCTGCAGCTGCACGCGGCATGAGGGACCTCTACTTTCTCTCTGACGAGATGTCACATTAAAAAAAAACAAAAAAAACGCTCATACCGCAGGAACGGTATGACGGAAAATTTTTGTGGTTTTGAAACCTTGACTTTTTCATACCGTGGTATACCTTGAAACCGGTAACCGGCCCATGCCTACTTGCCAGTATCCACTGTTAAGATCCAGAGCATAGAACACTGTGGCTCCAGCAAGGGACTCAATGATTTCCTGAATGGTAGGGATGGGATAAGCATCTGTATGTGTCTTGGCATTGGGTTTTCTGTAATCCACACAGAATCTGGGTTTTCCACTTTTCCTAGGAACGATCGCCACTGGGGAAGCCCATGCTGAAGATGAAGGTTCTATCACATTGCTTTCCAACATTTCGTCCAGAAGCTCCTTTTGTTTTGGTGGTGAAAGACGGTAAGGTTTCTGTTTTATCAGCATATCATCAGTAGAAATATTTGGTGTTTGAGCAAACCAGTGCATCCCACTTTGGTGGTACAGACATCATTATGTATTGCAGCATCTTTCTAAGCCTCTCTTAATTTCTCCTTCCAGGTATGAGCCTTGAGCTGCCTTTTCCAATAGGTCTGACACTTTTGGTGAAGGAGGTTGTGTGGACCAAGGCACATTTGCCAAGTAGAGAGCAACATGGTTGCTAGGCTAGGATACTACCTCCAGTGGATAAGAGGTGGAACGAAACTGTCCCCCCTCTCCGCATCTGTAATTTTCACACAGATGGCGAGGCATAGTATCAGCGCATGATTCCTGCCTTGAAAGGGCAGTGTGAAAGGGGCTACTGAATCATGTTGGTTCCTGGAGACTGATAAAACCTTGTTTTCACCAAGTGCTCCAGTTCAAATCAGTTTGTTTTTTGCATTTCTGTAGTCAAAAGTTGCACATGATAACAAACATTCTTCTCCATTCGGTCCTGTTGTTTTGTTACCCTTCTGCTGAGGTACTCACATGTCCACCTGTGGGTCTCGGGCAGTCGCTACATTGAAAAACTAAAATCTGTTTTGATTTAAATTATGCATTTTCAGTTTACATAAACGCTCATAAATCATTAGTACTATGATCAAGCTATTATAACCAAAAACCTCTCCTTCTTTCTTTCTCTGTTTTTAAACTGTCAGTCACTTCAAACCTTTGGGTTTCATTCACAATTCAAAACTCCCTCTATCTCACAAGCACAGACAGTGCATACTACAACAATTTAACACTGATTTGAATTAAAGTTTTTCAACATGTTAAAACTAGAATGGCGGTAAACTGCTGGCCAGCCAGCTGAAAGCCCGAGAAGCGGCTCGCCAAATTGGGGGGATTCAAGATAAAAATGGAAATCTGGTCACCAATCACAAACAAATCACCAATGTGTTTAAGGAGTTCTATGAGGGGCTCTATAGGTCTGAGGGCCAGATGGATTTAAAAAAGGAAGAGCTTTTTTTGAAAATTTAAATCTTCCTAAACTTTTAGAGGAAAACATGAGGGATCTTGAGCAACCACTACTATAGGACTAAAAGCTGTATGGGAAAGGGATTTAGGGGTAATGTATGATGGTAAGGAATCGAATATACTAGTTAAGGAGATGTTAAACCCAATGAGGGATGCCAGGTCTAAACTTATTAAATTTAAAATACTCAACAGACTCTATTGGACACCTGTGAGGACGTATAGGGCAGGACTGAGTCATTCAGATATCTGCTCGCGATGCCAAGCTGAACGAGGGGACATTGTCCATATGTTTCTCATGTGTCCCAGCCTAGCCACCTATTGGCAGAAGGTTATAAAAAAGATTATTGACAGCCTGGGTGTGGGTGTTGGTCTTACTGCTGCTCTTTGCCTTCTGAATAGTCTAAAAGGAAATGAGAGAATAAGTGGGAAGAAGGCTCGGTGGCTAAAGGTCGCTATCACTACAGCTAAGAGGGTGATACTTAGGCACTGAGCAGGGGAAAACAACCCTACTTACTCCGAATGGTTCACAGCCCTATTAGAAACTGCCTCTTATGAACGACTAATATACAAAATAAATGGGAAAATGGACATCTATACAGAAATTTGGGAGCCTTTTCTAGATCAGGGAAATGTAAGGTAAATCTGATGTACACATAATTTAAAACCAAGCCTACAATCTAACATGTTTGACTGGCGTTATGGGGAGGGGATTAAAGGGAAGGGGAGAAAATAGTTTCCTTCCAGGTCAAGTGTTCACTAGATACGTTGTTTTTTTACGATTTTTTTTTAAAATTTGCTTATTTATCTTATTTATTTCCCTTTTGTTTGTACTTCAAACACGTATGCCAATGTCTTACTAGTTTTGTTTTTGTTTTTATTTATTTGTACCTGTTGATGTTGTGTTTTTAGTTTGAGGTTTGTGTCGATATTTGTTTTCATTTGTAAATGCATGTTTGGAAAACACAGATGACGGCCTTTTGTAATGCCTGTGAAGGAAACAATAAAAACCATAATTGAAAAAAAAAACAAAAATAAAAAACTAGAATGGCACTCAGTAGAGCACATACCTCCGCTCAAGGTCCAACAGTCCCTTTTCATTCAGTCAAGCCTAACCCAACATCAAATTAACATTTAAATCTGCTAGAATAGGATTTTTATTTGGATCTGCATCAAACTGTGCTCACTCATAGATATCAGCCACCTAAATATGTCAGAATATGTGAAATGTTGCAAAACACCCTGTGTCACAATGTTAAAGACAGTGAGAAGAAATTCCTGGATCAAAAGTGAGTGGGGTCTATTCTGGGCTGAGACCCATCCTCCATCCAAGTTCTGGATAAAATCTGAAAGCAAATCCTCAGGTGGTCCAGTCCTAGATACCAACATCATGAAAATTCATGCATGTGGTGTGTTTTAAAGTGCTTCTCAATTAGATAAAACAAACATCTGAATACTCACAATCTGCTTGGACCCCAATTCTTGTGGCTATATTGTATTTTCTTGTATTGTTGTCTCTTCCATAAACCTCTGAAAGTCAGAATTAAACAGCTGTACTGCAGCTTCATACAGTGCATGGTATGAATAGGAACACAGAAGTTAGAGTTGAGACAAGTATAGTGCCAAAGGAAAGGGCTGTCTGACAGCAAGGTAAAGCAGTGACAATTTAAATATAGTGTACACTTAAACTGATATTGATTATTTTAAGGTGACCTTTATTTAGATGGCTGGCTAAAACAAGTTTCATTGCTGACCCTGTCCACAGCAGTACATTGCTGTTTCCTTCACCGGTAGTACTGCTGCTTCTCCAAACTGGTGGCATATCGACTGTAGATAACACTGACTACTTCACACACCCTGCTTTAAAAAAGCCAAACTATCCCTTTAACTGGTGAGAAAAGCAGTGCTGCTTACACTGAGTTGATCTGTATTACTTAAGCTGCAAAGACAAGAATGTGTAATCATACCTTGTGATTTTACACCAAACGGAGGCAGGCAATCACCGATCTTGGAGAATCGTTTGTAATTTGGATCAAGGAACATCGGTGCCAGTTTGGTGAACCTGTTGATATAAAAGACAACATGTTACAACAAGTGAGAACAAAGAAGCGGTATTCCTCAATGCAATATCTGTCCCAGACCCGTACGGCCCTGATGTGTGGAGATGCACTGATTAACGGCAGAATGCTTAAGAGGATTTAAAGCATCGTATTTCCTGCTAATCCAGTCTGTCTGAATTTATGTTCACCAAAACAAACTCAGAGACAAGTGTGAGGGAGAGGACAGAGCAGCAAATTTTACACAGTCAGACTACGCACATATCCAGTCTGATCGATTGGCCAAAAAGCAGCCCTCAGGAAGCAGTTTATGCCTTGCTTAAGGGCGCTTCAATGTGGTTACTGCAAGGCAGGAAAGAATGGACCTTTCACTTTCTCATCAAAACTTGTCCTGGTAGTCCGGAACTCAACCAGTACCCTTCTACAAAGTTCGTGTCCCTGATGTGGCAGGCCACATGTCTTGCTTCTTCATCATAGGCCTGGGCAATAAAACAGTCTTGGTATTCCTAGATGTCCTTTGGAAAAGAGGAAAAATAAGGAGTAGAACCAACAGGAACATTTAAAAAAATTTTCACCTCTCCGCTGTCTTTGGTGTGTGTCGCTGCCTGTTTACATGAGGGCAGGACTGTGCTCCTCACACACAGACAGTGGACAGTAGTGTAACCTCAGAGCACAGCCCACAGTGGATGGACTGAGACAGACTTTATCTGTACAGGATATTTCATTGATGGGCAGCAGTGCTCATTATCCATGTGTGCAACAAACAGTATGATCAATTAAACATTTGTTGAAGAAGCAGAACACGTTATCCTCCACATCTGAGCAAATTGTTAACATAAAAGGTAACATGACGTCAATTATATGGAAGCAGTTTGGATAATTCAAAAGCGACGAAGCACAGGTTAAGATGGTCTGTAAAACATGCAGTTGGTCAGTGCCAAACAAGACAGGAAACACAACAAATCATTTCCATTACCATCCCAGAAACCACACCATTACTTTAATGAGTTACAAGGCAGGCTAACTTGTATTGTTTAGTTACGGTAGGTAAAGCATGTTTACAAGGTTAAATGTCTATGTAGAGATGTCCATCTATGTTGAATAGATGTTTTGTTTTTCTACCTCTGTATCTGTATTTGGATCGAAGACTGGAAATGAGCAAGGTTTATACCAAAAGTCACATATCTTTGCTCTTAAAAGTGGAAACTTGCGCATAACTTTGTTGCATTATATTGAAACTGTGTTACAGTGTTTCAGATTAACTCAAATGCCAGAGCGCATTGTTGTGATCGTGATTATTTTATTATAATGTGTGTTCTGGGCCCAGTATTTCAAAAGTGATCTGACAGGATTATCCTGGTCGGATTGGATTAAATCTAGATCTGATCTGAAAACTGGGTATTTCAACACAGATCCAGAGAATCCTGATCCTGAAGATCAGGATCCAGCTCTGGTAATCCAATCCTCCCTTGAATCCAGATAAAAGGCTGGATTTGGGTATTTCAAAACACAAGGCAGATATCTGGATCAACTTGATACCAAAATTTCAGGATCATTTGAATCCCACCTCAGAGGTGGATTTGACTTGGATTGACAAAGTTTCAGCTCCACTTCTCCCAGATATTGTTACTCAAGATGTTCATTACACTTAATCTAAAGTGTCAGTGTTGTACTTTTAACAAATAATTAAAGTAATTGTAAGAAATTTAAAACATAGTAAAATATTTTAATTTTATTTAAATCACTGACCAAGGTATATACTATGAAAGCAATGCTATTACAATTTTGAGCAGTTTCAAGCACTTTATTCAAACTCCAATTACTTGAAAACCTTAAATGTATCAATGCAATTAAAGCATTTCCAAGGATTTCCAGCACTCGCCCTGTTGTAGCTGAGTGTCCATGGCTGTGAGTGGACTCTGAAAGTAGAAGGTGTGTGAGTGTCTTAATCCACAATCCCACATTGTGTTTATGTACACAACAACATGACAACATCACCAGCATTACTGTAGCACTCTGACACTTCTGAGCAAACCGTGTAGTTAATACTCATACTGTGTAGCGTCATGTTTTCTAAGTACTGCAGCAGGTCTGTGCACATGGAGCCTATTTATAAGTCTGCTGTGTTGCCAATGACGTGACGCTAACGACAGCCCGCTAGCTGCTTAACACACAAGTCAATGGAGCCGGGCTAGCTCCTGCTAGCTCCTGCTAGCACGGCCGCGGCTCAATTAGAGATCGCTACGGCCTGGTTTTAATAAGGTGACGATTCAAATAGTTGGCTTGCATGATATGTTGGTTGGCGTCCGTATGGTCTTTTAACCGCTGCACATTAGACGACGGTAAACTCAGACTTTTGACGTGAAAGTCGCGCTCTCAGCTACTGCTTTTGCGGAGTAGTCCGCCATGTTTTCAGATCGCGGAGGCGGGGACTTGAGATCTGGAAATCCGTATCCGGCCAGGTCGGGATCACGGTGATCCACCCTGCCAGTGTTTTGAAATACTCAGATAAAGTCAGCAGGATCACCGTGATCCATGACTGAGAAAAGGAGGATTTCATTATCCGGATTACTCTGATCCAGATTACAAGTTTTGAAATACTGGGCCCTGGTCATTTGAGCATGATTAAACATGCCGCCTTTAATATGGCTATAAAAAAGCTTCTTGCATTTTGTGTTTTTTTTAAGGTGTGGGGGATTGGGGGTGCGTCAACCCGGTTGGGACATAGAAGGGGGTGCGCGGCTAAAAAAGTTTGGGAACCGCTGTTCTATTATATCATCACATCTGTCTCCACTTTGGAGGATTAGACTTTAATGAATGTAGACACAGTTGAACTTCTTGTTGAAGTACAACTGGACACGTACTGTATGTATGTATGTATGTATGTATATGTGTGTATGCATGTCATCATACCCAGGTAAGAAATTACAATAAAACATGAATTCAGGACAAAATACAAATGTATCATGATACCATTGAATGTCCTCAGACTTCCTTGGCCACCCCACATCCCATGTGATAAAGAGTTATTTCTTTAAAAAAAAAAGTTAAATACAGGAGGAAAAATCTGAAAAAGAGGAAATACAAACTGGGTACTTTTAAAGAGAGAATACCGCACCAAAGGATTGCAGAAGCTAAATTGTTTTGAAGACTGGAGAGCAACCGAGTATGTGCTCAGTCAGAACACTGAAAACTGTAAACTGCTAATGAGTTTTTGACAGGACCAACCCCATTCATTATATTTTTGAAACAATCTACAAATGAAAAAGTCTCCCTTTTAGAAGAAATGCTTAGTTAATCAGATAATGCATCAACTCCTTGTCAAAACCATTTAATAGTTTCTGCTTTGAAAAGTGTAGGAAAAATACACATGCTGTTAATGCTTAGATAATCTGTGTACAATTTTGAAATGAGAGGTACAAAAGGTAGCATGTACATAAACCCAAACAGGAATTTGCTGTGGGCGAAATGAAACGGTCGGAGGGAAAAGTGTTTCTTTAACCGAGTCAAGCCCTGCAGCTTTGGCAGCTTGTTTCTTTTCATGTGTAATATCACATAATGAATGGCAAATGTGCTTTGACTTGGCAAAACAAAGCAGCTGCTAATCAGTGAATGTTGGAAGGTCTACAAAATAATTGAAAGAAAAACTTTCCTGAAAACACTTAAACACAATTTAGAAATCAGCTACTAATGATGCATCTTGCCTTTCTGTCTCCATATTGTTTCAGTGTCTGATGGAGTGTTCAGATGTATTTGTCCTGCTTGCAAACCTACACTATGTTCTGGCCCTGTGATTTGAAGTTTCTTAAGATGCAATGTACATGGTGTAAGTGACAAAAGAATGGAAGCAAACAATAATTACAATCGTAAAGGTGTTATTTTGTAAAATATGAACATAATTCATGAACAGCTCAAAAAACATTCGGGGCAGCACATCACAACTGCTGCTCCTTCCTAGTTATCGTTGGCTGTAGCTAGCTACCGTAGCTATTTAAAAAAACTCATGGCTCTGTTAGCTGTGGAGCCAGTCAAGCTAGAGTTTGCCTTGACCGTGACCTCGGAATCACAAGGGGAGTCACCACGGGCAACAGTGCTCACCTCAACTGGGGTTTAGCAGCCTGAGAGTGAACAAATCTGAACAGCAGCCTGAGACTGAATACAGCCTCTGAGAGCGTCTGGGGTCAGTTTGAAGACAGGGGGCACAATACGGAGTTGATTTACAGCAGCCCAAAACAGGACAGGGCAGACAGGGACAGGAGAGGCATGAGGCGACAGAGAAGTGAGAGAGAGAGTCGGACATCAGCAGCGGATGATAAATTAAGACTGTTTCAATGGGTTTCATTTAGTTTACGTCTGAACATAGTCTGAATGTAAACAAGGCAATTTAGCTCATCTTAGTTCAGTAAAAGAGAGACACTTGAATTCAGAAAGTGTACGAGACATAGCCTGTTTATTGGCATTTAATTTTAAAAAGCAAATTGATCACAATAGCATTTAATATTCACAATTAAAAGGTACATATTATGAATTTGTAAGAACATGTAGCGAAAATAAATAAATAAATAAACATACATTCAAATCCCAATTTTTAAAGCACACCTTTAAAATAATAAACACAAAAAAGAGATATATTTTCATTATTGAATTCAACAAAAGTGGTTTATTTCACAAAAACTGAAAATTTAACGTGCAAAAGTATGTGAACCCTTTTAGTTAGTAGCTTGTGGCTCCTCCTTTTGCAGCCATTACTTCAACCAAATGTCTTCTGTAACCACTTACCAGTCTCTCGCATCTGCTAATGGGGATTTTTGCCCACTCCTCCTTGCAGAACTCAGCCAGTTGAGAGAGGTTGGAGGGACATCTGGCATGTACCAACTTCTTCAGGTCTCACCACAACATTTCAATTGGATTGAGGTCCGGTCTTTGACTGGGCCAATCCAGAGTACGAATCCCCTTATTTGAGGCCATTCCTTTGTAGTTGTGCTGGAATGCTTTGGGCTATTGTCTTGTTGCATAATCCATTTTCATCCCAGCTTCAACTCCCTGACTGATGGCAGGAGATTCTGGTCAAGAATGTGTTGATAGGCCTGAGAATTCATGGTTCCCTGGATAATATGGAGTCGTCCAGGTCCAGAAGCAGAAAAGCAGCCCCAGACCTTCACATTTCCAGCACCATGCTTCACTGTTAGGAGGAGGTTCTTATGCAGTGTTGGCTTTTTTCCAAACATGGTGGTTTTGATTGTGACCAAATAATTCTATTTTGGACTCATCTGTCCAGAGAATGGACTTCCAGAAGGCCCCTGGTTTGTCCAAGTGCTCTCTGGCAAAGTTGAAACGGGCAGCTTTGTTCTTTTTTGAGAGCAGAGGCTTCCGTCTAGCAACCCTCCCATGAATGTCATGGCTATTCAATTTTCGTCTGATTGTAGATGCATGCACATTTGTCCCAGATGCTACCAGAGAGGTCTGCAACTCTCTAGAGGTGATGTGTGGGTTGGCCTTTACCTGATTTATTATTTTTCTGGTGCTTCTGGGTGATAGTTTTGGTGGGCATTCACTTCTAGGCAGAGTTGCTGTCATGTTGAAGGCCCTCCATTTGTAAATGATTTGTCTTACAGTGGATGGATGGAGCTGGAATCTTTTGGAGATTTTCTTATAGCCCTCCCCAGACTGATGGGCTGTCACTACCCTCTTCCTCATGTCCTCAGATATCTCCTTTCCTCTCAGCATTGTTGATCTGTATGGAAATACAGTGGTTTGGTTGGTTTCCTCTCTTTTAGTTAGTGCTGGCCAAACTCTTTCCCAAAGATGTCTCATTTCATTGGTCTGCTTAAATGATTAGTTAAGCACCCAAATGTGTTTCAACTGAGTCTGTTACCTGCTTGACTTTACCAATGCAGCTGGGGGTTCACTTACATTTACACATACACTAATTCCATGTTTCATGTAGTTTTGGGGCTACTTAAACAAGTGCCACTAAACAAGTACATGGAAATGATAACATAAATCTGGCATTTCATATATATAAAACTGGTGATAATAAAATAAGAAAATCATGGTAAAACAACAGAAACATCTAAACTGCTCAAGGGGTTCACATACTTTCAGGCAGCACTGTATATGTCCCACACTTCAACCCATAAAGCAATGTTATAAGAACAAACAACAGTAATGTGATAGTAGGTAGTGTCTTTGGCGACTTGTATGAGAGACAACAACCACAACATTAAAACCACTGACAGGTGATGTGATTAACATTGATCATCTTGTTACAAAGTTGGGGAACCTTTGGTCCTGGCATTCATGTGGATGCCGCTTGACAGATACCACCCATCCAAACACCATTGTGAACCAAAAAAAAAAACCCACAAACAACAGTAGGACGATGTTCCCCTGCCACACCACAAAAACTGCTCAAGAATGACACAAGGAATGTGAAAAACAGCCCAAGGCATTGATCCAATCTCCAAAACCCCCAGACATGCAGGAACAAGTCTGATCCATGGAGGCCCCAGCCCCCAGTATACTGGACCCAAGAATCCACTGTCAATATCTCGAAGCCAGATGCCACAGGGCACCCCCAGAAGTCTTGTGTCTCTGTCTCAATGGGACAGAGCTGTTTTGGCAACACAAGGGGAGCCTGCACAATATAAAACATGTGCTTGTAATGTTGTGGCTGATTGGTGTATGTAGAAAAGTCCCCGTCACCCTGTCTGTCCTACCAACTCTTTGTCACACTTGTCCAGAAAACAGCGCGTGTCCCCGGCAGAGAGATCCAGGCATCTCCCGCTGTTAATTGACCATGATTGTGACATGATTTTGAGCAAAAAACTTCGACTAACATGTCTTTATGCCTTTCATGCTTGTGTTGTTGTAGTTACTGTCTTTGGCAACTTACATAGAAACAATCACCAAATTTAATGTGGAAAAGTCAGGACCCGGTCGGTCTTCCCTACCGAATCTTCAGTGAACTACTCCCCAGAAAACAGCATCCCTCTCCAGCAGTGAGGCTAGACATGGCCCACTATTTACTGATGGTGATTAGGCTATGTGATGTGATTTTGAGCAAAAAACTTGAACAGCGTCTCTTTGCACAAAGAAGGTTCTCAATACAATAAAATAGTAGTTAATAGTTTAGTGTGATTTTCGGTTGCATGTTCAGTCTTGTTTATCATTCGTGGTCAGGAATGGACTAGCTATCAGGAGCATCAGTAGAAATCCCTGCGGCCTGGCTAGCTGATTGACCCATGTCGGAATAGTATTAAAAATGTAAAATTAGATGGGTAATTCAAAGCTAAAACCATCATGGGGCAGCTACAGTCATTCACAACTGTAAACTGTCAGCACCACACCTGCTTTTGGTGTGGTATGGTACTCTCTCTGTGGGTCATCAAAACAAATGTTTAGTCATGTCGGGGCCGAGCAGTGTGAAGAAAAAAAGGAGGGGCAGGAGAAAGGGAGGGGGAGAGACAGAGAAAAGGTGGAGCTAAGACTGCAGAAGAGAAGCTCTGGGGGAATATGTAGTTCAATTCTGCAAACTCAGATATGTTCACAATGGTTTTAGTGTTTAAAAATATATGTATACATGTGAGCAGCAGCATGTCATAATATCACAACAACCCATCTTGAGTTGGTTCTACATTTTATAAAACAAATCAACATCAACACAAATTTCAGTGGTGGGGCTGATAGACAGACTGACCATCAGTCAGACATTACCCAGCCTAAAGCTATGGCACACGCATGGCTGAAACTCTAGTAATCACACGTTAAAACCTGATTGGTATTCAATTAAAATGCAGCTAATGAATTGATTTTCTTTGTGCAATTCTTTTTGACTGTGATAAGAGATAAAAAAGAATAGAAGCAACAACATATTAGATACAGAGAGGTTAGGACGGATAAAAGTCGAGCTGATAGGTCAAGAGACTGCATATGAAGTATGAGGAGTTTATGAATGACTCCATCTCTGTTAGAGTGTCTGGCCGTCACCTGCTGTCAGCTGCAGCAGAGGAACAAACTGAGCAAAGACAGCAGAGTAAATGGGTCAAGAATGCCCTGGGCATTTTGACCAGAAAAATCGTCCTGTGTTGTTTTAACAAGTTACATCTGGAATGTGAGCACACTTTCATTAACGCTGCTGTCTAAAGGTCCTGGTGGGTTTGAGGGTTGCGTGTCTCTGATGCTCAGAGAGTAAGTGGGTAAGTGAACTAGCCTGTGATTTCTCACGCACTGGGACAACAGTGGAGCAGAAGAGGACAAAAATAGATCAACACAACAGATAGGCCAATCCAGACCACTGGATCTTCTGACTCATTTTATATATAGCACTGAAAGCATATAGGTGAAGGGTTTTCATGGTGTGGAGACTTTTTGGCCTTTAATAATTCACAGGCAGAAATGGGATCTTTCCTCTATCACACGACTCTGAGCTTAGAGAGGTTCTATAAAATAGGGATGTTTGACTGAGAGAATACTTGATTTAGACCAGTTTCTAGGCACACAGTAGGTGGATTAGGTGGTTTATAGAGCACCACAAGCACCATGCCATCAAGCAAGGCAGGCAACTGACAACTACACAGCCTCTACCAGTTATACTTTGCTCTACAGCTACTTTGCTGCTGCTTTTAACAGCCCCCTCCTCTGTTTTTTCTCGCATGATTGCACTTAAATGCTGTTTTTTATGTTTGATTTTAATGTTCTTTTATACGAGCCTGTCAAAGAAGAATTTCTGTCACTCATGACAGACAATAAAGTCTATCTATCTATCTATCTATCTATCTATCTATCTATCTATCTATCTATCTATCTATCGATCCATCAATTTATCACAATATTTTGATATAAAACCTATAAAATTATTTTTATTTTGTAATTCATCTTTTCATTATAATAACTTCTTCTTTTGACATTGTGATGGAGAAGGATGTGCAACAATGGTCCCTTGTCAGGTATCAACCCAGGGATGTTGCAATCACAATATGTGCTATGTGTCTCATGGTAAAGTACAGTTACAGATGTAACCCCTTCATGGCCTGATGATCTTTTCCAAGATGATAATGCCACCATCCACAGGGCAGGAGGGCTCACCAAAGGTTTGATGAGGATGTGAATAATATGCTGTGACCTTCACAATCACCACATCTCAACACAACAGAACACTGGTGGGACCGACGTGTAATACAGTGCTCTCCACCAACGCCATAAAACACCAGGGGCCTCATGTACTAAGACTTGCGTGGATTTCCTACTGAAACATGGCGTACGCTAGAATCCAGAAACTGTGGTACGCACAAAAGAAATCAGATGTATCAAAGTGTGCGTACGCATCGATCCAAGCACTTTTCCTTTGTACATCCCAATCAACGTGGAATTGAGCGCACATGTAGAAGTGCTAAACTCCTCCCTGTCCACGCCCCCATTTAAATATGCAAATTAATTTAAATAGGGCCTGCACCAGGGATTCCCCTCTCTGCACCATCAGATTTACACCATGAGTAAAGGGAAGAAGCGCAACTTCACCGAGTCTGAGCTCGAAACGCTATTAAATAAAGTCTAGACGCGAAGATCTGTATTATTTGGCAGCCTCTAAAGAAATGTGTGTGTGAGGCAGTGAACGCTGTGGGGTTGGAGCAGCGCACACTCACTGAAATTAAAAATAAAAAATGGTCCGACGTGAAGGTGGAGGTAAAGCGGAGGATTTCGGTCCAATACAACATGTGAAATAGATTTAGTTTCCTTTGTTCATGCACCACTTGATTGAATCACTATTACTTTTTTCAAAAGAAATAATATATATATATATATATATATATATAGTGCTACCGTTAGTGGGAAACAAACAGAAGGACAAAACAACTTCATTACAAGGATTGACAAGACTGATCACACTTATATTAATGACTGCAGAAGTGCACCGTGGCTACTGCAGTGTGACATTTCCAACTTTACACAAATACTGAACACAAGGAGACAATAAAGGGCTTCTTAGATAGCTCTGCCACTCTATTTTCACCAGGGAAAAACAAATGCACATATTTGAATGCACGTGCCCAAGTGAGCATTGTGCTGGTTTACATTCGGGGAGCAATTAAACGGATACATTATTTACTCACCGAGAAGCCACCCATCGCGCACCGTGCCAGCCTCCAGCCTGTTACCAACCACGCTATTGGTAAGAATGAACGAGTCATGTTGAACCAGGCCACCTTGCCACGATGTTGGTGAGCTGCATTTGCGCATCACATATTATTTGAACATTAATTGAATGAAAATGTTTCCTGTTGACGAAAACAAATTCATCCTGTGATGGCGCTTTTATAGCAACATGTGTGCAGTCAATAGCTCCGATTACATTAGGGAAATCGGCTCTTGCTGCAAATTGCACTTTAATGTTGGCCTGTTCAACAGCATTGTATGGGAATTTGATGTACCTGGATGACATTCTTATGATCCCGTCCCACACAGCTGGCATGGCTCGGCTCAGAGTGGACTGCCACACTCCTGACCGGTCGGCCAGCTCCCTCTGGAAGGCTCCTGTTGCCAGAAACCCCAGAGTGGTCAGCACCTGTGTGGGCACGGACAACCCCTGGCTCCTGGCTGTGTGTCGTTCTAGAGCCGGCCGCAGCTCTGCGCACAGCTCCAGTAACACTGGCCTCGGTGACCTAAAACGACTCATGAGCCAGTTGTTGTCATTTGCCAACAGATCTTCCCGTTCTCTAAACACCCTCTCACGTCTGATATTACCATTTGCGATGTCTTCTAACAAGGCCAAGGCTGCCATTGTTAATGCCATTTTTTCATCACTTTGCGCATGCTTTTATGATTTATGAGTTATGATCCATATGATTGCAAACATGTGTGTGTTAACTGTCCGTGTCTCTGATGTGCACATTACTCTGAGGACAAATTGTTTTCACATAATTAACAGTTTCCCAGCATCACCTCAAAGTGTCGCCAAAGGAACAATAGCTGTAGAAACGTGTGTACGCCAGCCATGAAGCTGGCGTGGGGCACCGCACATTTCCACGGTCATTTCACTTTTGATACATCTGAACATTGGCGTGGAAAATGACGTACGCCACTTTTTTGTGCGTACGCAACATTGATACATGAGGCCCCAGATGAGGGAATATGTTTTGTTAGAATGGTGTTCATCCCTTCAGTAGAGTTCACACACTTGTTCTGTGATGGTCGTGGCCGGTTCCCCCAAGGTTTCCAGGTGTTTTCCTGTGTTTTTTCCACTCCCTCATGTATCCAGTGCTCCCCCTCTCTCTCATGTTTGTCAGTCCTGGCATGGTGTGGTTCTCCCTCCTGGCATAGCTCAGTGTGCACATCTTCCTGTAATTAGCTTATCGTTCCACCCAGTCTGCACACCTGCCTCTCATCAAGTCATCAACCTGCAGAAAATCCAGTCCGACTTTCTGTCCACTCACCACCAGACACCAGTCTCATCCCAGTGGCAGCTACACTTCAGGCTCCTACTCTTTTCTCTTTGTTCCGCAGGATCATCATCATCAGCTCGTCAGTCTGCCAGCCAGCCATTCCCTGCCTGTCACGTTTCCTCATTTCCTCACCCCTGCTCACACCAGCCTCACTCCAACATTCGTGTCAGCCACCCTGGTCTACCTGCTCTTTTGCCATCAGCCTTCACCAAACTCTATTCAAAAACATGTTGGTGGCCTTTATTGAGACACTTTAGGTCTTTTCTTCAGAGTTTGTCCATTAATTTGCCACTAACTATTCAAACAAAAACAGGCTTCCATTTATAATATAAGATATGAGTTTATTGATCCCTCACTGGGGAAATTCACTATCCAATATCAAGGCAAAGCTCTGCCTGCGCAGTGGTGGAAAGGATGAATGTAGCATCTCCCACAGGCATTCTGCAGGTTAACAGGTTCATTGGTAACAGGTGACAGTATCATGATTCAGTATTAAGGAGGCATCCTCGAAAGGCTCAGTCCTTCACAAGCAACGACGGGGCAAGCTCCAGCACTTTGTGAAACACATGATTGTATAAAAAATAATACTACATGGGCTCAGCAGCACTTTGTAAAAGTTCGCAAATGATTGCATTCTCTTCTAATTCTAAGTTTTACACAGAATAACCAATGGTGGTTTCTCAGCAGTGATTGTTACGGACCCTCTAATAGAAAATGCTCGCAGAGAGGATGTAACATATTCAAAAGGACGCTCAGACAACAAATTAAGGTAGAAACAAAGAGCGAGGCTTCTATTCAATCCCCATTAAATGCTGTCAGGTAATTGCAACACACTTGGACAGGTGTGTCTTCCCGAAAGAAACAGCCAAAAGGAAGAGAGGGCGCCAGAGAGCAACAGAGAGAGAGATTCCATGAGAAGAAGCTGCATCAAAAACTTTTTCCTGAATATATCTCGAACTTGGACCTAAAAAGTGGGACATTTTGCAAAAGAACCTTCAACTATTCTTCAGAAAGGACTCTAAAGTAGAAGTAACAACATTAATCAGCAAAAAAGAAGAAAAAAATATCATCTTTGGATAAATTTTTCAAATCATCAAAACAACTAGCTGTCAACTAGTTAGCTGTCAACCGTGTAGCTTGCTGTCAACTGCTAACTAGGCTACTACCTGCCACTGTTACCAACATTCCCAAGGAGAAACTGTACTAAAGACGATAACAAAAGAGATATTCTATGAAGACAAGAAGAAGAAAAAAGAACAAACAAAAAAAAACTGTGTTTAAAGGCTAGAAAAGCTAACAAAGCAAACAGTTAGCCTAGCTCCCTGTGGAGTAAACAAGTGGTTGCCGTCAAGTGGTCAGAAGGCAGCTCAGAACAGAGAGCAGGGAGGTTGAATACCCTGCTAAATGTAAGAGTGCAGCAGCTAGGGAGAAACACAAGGAGAAGACACTACTTGAAAATCCAGAAGTCCTCTTCACTGACTACGCTCAACACAAAGAAGGAAGGAAGAAGAACAACCTCATATTCTTCACTGATACCATCTATATCTGGAAAGACACTCTGTGCAACAATTATGCATATGTATCCAGTGAGGGCATCGGCTCAGGAGGCAGATTAAAGATCTTTAAAGATGAACACCTTGACTATTATTAGTGAACTATTAAACAAGAAAAAGGCACCTGCAAAATTTACATCCCAATTTACTGATGGCAAGTCCACATTCTCCAATCTCTCTGACATAGCAAATGAATGTAATAATTTCTTTATAAATATTGGTAGCACCTTTGCCAAGAAAATCTCTCCATCTAATAACTGCCCTACAGATAATATTACTGGTGTCTTCCCTGCCCTGCAAAACTTCGAACCACCCACAGTTAATGAAGTGATTGACATCATTGTAAATCTTAATAATTCAGCAGTGGGTCACGACGAAATCAAGGCAAAGCTCCTAAAGGAAGTAGTTCCCTTCATTAGTAAACCTTTAACACATGTCTTTGCTGTGTCACTAAAGACTGGGGTAGTCCCTAGTGATCTTAAAGTGGCAAAGGTCTTACATCTTTTTAAAGAAAGCGAACCCAGTGTTTTTAACAATTATAGACCGATTTCTATCCTACCGTGCTTTTCCAAGGTCCTGGAAAAGTTAGTTTACACAAGAGTTATTTCACACCTCAATGATAATGACATATTGTACAAACACCAATATGGTTTTCGCAAAAAGCACTCAACATATGTGGCTCTTTTGCAACGTATTGATAAAATTTCTACAGCTCTGGACAAAATTATGTTTGCTATTGGTATTTTTTTTGATCTCTCAAAAGCGTTTGACACAGTTGACCATGATATTCTCCTGTCAAAACTCCACCGATATGGTCTTCAAGATGTTGTGATCAAATGGTTTAGTGATTACCTTTGTAACAGAGAACAATATGTTTGTATTAATGGTCATGAATCTAAGAAAGCAAAACTATACTATGGTGTGCCTCAAGGGTCAATTCTTGGGCCCCTTCTGTTTCTAATTTTTATTAGGGGTGTCACGATTTCGATTTTTTATCGAAATCGATCGAAATTACGTCATGGTCTCGAGCATCGAAGTCAAAGAGAGGATCGACGATACGCAGTGTGCACGCACGCTACGCAAAGTTATGCACCGGAGCTTGAAGCAGCTCCTGCTTTTCTTAAATCACCAGTATAGAAATATTTTGCATTCCCGGTCAGTTAAGGAGACCACAGTGTGTAAGATATGCTATGTGCGTGTACCATACCCGGCCACGGGAAAACACTACGAACATGGCAGTACACATTAAAAAAAAAACACACACGTGTTGAAGTGCTGCGAGTCAACCTCCTCTAACTTAGCTACTAGCTAAGCCAGTAGCTATTAGCTACAGCCAGTCAAACGATAGCATGGTGTTACACCATTCCTGTTCGGCTCCCAGACCGTGGTCGGGAAGCACAGGGGAGATGATTTCCTCCAGGGCCGAAGTTTCTGTTTATCTTCGGGGTGAACCCCCTTTCACGTGTTAAGCTGGTGGGGAAATAATAACAGGGAGCTTTGCTGTATCTCGAGGAGCCGTCGCCTTTATTCAGCCAAACTGCAGCCTATATTGAACACTTTATTGCTGTCGCTGCTACTGCTACTCCTTTCTTCTCCTTCCTCTCCCATTCACTCACTGTCCGCACGTACGCACGCTCCCTCACTCTCGCTCGCCCACTCACACTTTACGCACCTTGTATATGTTCCAATGTTGGGAAATAGTTTGTTAAGATACTTAATTGTTCAGAGATGACTGTGGACTTGGCTGTTTTATTCTTTTGTTTGTTTCGTTGTGAACTTGAATGTCATCTTCTGTGAAGAAGACTGCAGTTACAAAAGAGAAACTAGATGGCAGGTTATTTTGTTTAAGTTTCCAATTGACTGAAGATATAAGTTATTGTTACATTATGTTGCTAATAAATGTTTTAAATTTGACAATGTAGTGTGGTACGTTGCTAACAAAGGTCAGATATTATATTGCATAAAAGTCTAGTCTAAAAATGGCAGCAACCTGTGCTTTAAAAAAAATAAATGTAAAAATCGAGAATCGAATCGAACCGTGACCTTAGAATCGAAAATTGAATCGAATCGAGGATTTGGAGAATCGTGACACCCCTAATTTTTATTAATGATTTCGCCGTAATGTCTGAGTCTTCTCTGCCCATTTTATTTGCGGATGATATTAACTTTGCCATGTCTCACTCTGACTTTGGATGTCTAATCAGAAATGCCAATACCACGCTGGAATACGTCTCAAGATGGTTTCAGATGAACAAGCTTTCCTTGAATGTAAACAAATCAAATTATATACTTTTTAGAAACAAAAATAAAACTTTTCCTAAGCAGGACTCAAAGCTGCAAATTAATAACATTGAAATCAAACAAGTCTCGTGCTAAAATTCTTGATGTATTAGTTGATGAAAGATTGTCCTGGGGAAACCATATTGAGCATGTATGCAAAAAAATTATGAAGTCCTATGGCATTATCAGAAGAGTCTCTTCCTTAGTTAATCAGTCCTGTCTTATGACATTATATCACAGTTTAATTTATCCATAGTTGACATACTGTAACATTGTTTGGGGTGCTTCATATTCCTCGTACCTTAATCAGTTATTCTCAATTCAGAAAAGATCCTTGAGAATGATTTCAAATTCTACTAATCAAGCGCCATCTGCACCCTTATTTAGCAAATTTAAACTTTTATCAATTTTTTCTATTAATATGTTTCAAACATGTATGTTTATGTTTAATTTCATTTATTACAAACAAGACATTCCAGGCACTTTTCATAAGTTTTTTTTGTTATCATCAGATATTCACTCTTATTCAGTGAGAAGCCTGAAGAACTTTCATTTACCTCTTTGTCGTACCTCCAGTCATAAATCTTTGATCAAATTCCATGGCCCCCAACTCTGGAACTCTTTAGATAGGTCTCTTAAGCTAATATCATCCTACAAAATGTTTAGGACTAGTCTGGTGAGATATCTTCTATCCAGGCAAAATAATACTCATGTCTAGTATAATTGAAATGAATGTGTAATTTTATGGATATTTTTCTCTCTCTGTTTGTTTGTTTATTGTGTTTTTTGTCTTGTTTTTTTTCTTTTTCTATTGGCTAATTTGTTTAAGTGATTTTATATTGAGGGGGAGGATTTCATATAAGCCCTTTGGGCTTCTTTTCCTCTCCTGCACAATTATTTGCCTTTGTATTATTAAATATAATTCTTGTTTTTTATCATTGTGCATATGAATAAATAAATAAAATAAATAAATAAATAAAAGGATGACCCTCTGCTCACCATCACATACTACACCAAAGGAAAGATCATGATCTGACAGTGAAGATGACAGCCCAACAGAGAACTGCACCACCTTATCCATCTCTTCCCCTCCCACACCTGCCAGCTCCTCCAACCAGCTAAAGGAGAGTATGGCCCTGCTGGAGCTGGACTTTGCTGAATTCAAAGAGCTGACCCAGGCCAGGCTGTCTGACCACCAAGACAACACTGTGCAGCAGCTTCATGAGGAGCTCCAGCAACTCAAGAGAGACAACCAAGTCTTGGCATCTGACCTCAGAGGAAGTGTAGAGGCACTAAAACAGGAGAACAGTGCTCCGTGCTCAGCTAGCCAAAGTGAAGGAGGATGCTGAGAATAGAGTAAGGAGCTTCACCAAGAAAGCCCAACACCTGACAGACCAACTCTCTGCAGTCCCCACAATAACAACTACAGAGACACAGACTCTCCCTGCCAGTGTCCCAAACCCCTGCCTTGTATCTGTCCCACTGTCTCTGCTCTGCAACCAGCCCAACAACACCCTGGCAACTCCTGATACACCCACACAGCCAGCTGCCAACAACCAGCTCTGCCCATCCCAGCTTCCCTCCACTCAGCCAGAAGAACAAGCTCCACAAGTGGTCCTGCTGGCTGTCTCAAAGGGGAAATTCCTGGACACAAACAAGCTTTTTCCTGGTAAAAAAAGTGCTGTCAAAACGCTGCAGCACCACAGGCCAGGCAATGAAGCTGTTAAAAAAGGAGACCCTCAGGAGCCCTCAATGCCTGGTGATCCACACAGGAACAAATGACCTGCACAGCGTCCGAATGCACACTGCTGAGGCAGTGAGGAAGATGGTGGAATTCCCTGACACCCGCATTGTGATCTCTACCCTGCTACCTAGGACAGACACCCCTCCTCATGTCGTCCATGACATCAATATGGAGATCAGAAGAGGATGTGCCACCTTACCCAACATCCACCTGGCCCTCCACCCAACAATTGGCACCTGGGACCTCTATGATGGGCTCCATCTTAACAGAGAGAAGGTGAAGATCTTTGCAAAGACCCTCAAAGACACGTCCCTAGGAAGCAGTCCTTCCACCCCCTCTTCTACTAGAAGCTTCAGAGACCATCCAAGACCTCCTCCTTTCCATCACCACCCCAGGATCATACCCCCTGCTGTGAGGAGACACAACAGCTCAGCCTGGACCTCCCACTCCCCACACGCCCACCACCTCACCACTGTGAATCACAACCAGAGGAGGCTACTTTCCCCCTCCTCAGTCCCTGCCCACCATCCCCTTTTACAGCATCGGCAGCAGAACTATGCAGCAGCACCTCACCCTCCCCACCCACAGCAGCAGAGCTGTGCAGCAGCACCTGCCCCTGGTCCCCCTCCCCATCCACTACAGCAGAGCTATGCAGCAGCACCTGCCCCTGGTCCCCCTCCCCACCCACAGCAGCAGAACTGTGCAACAGCACCTGCCCCTGGTCCCCCTCCCCATCCACTACAGCGGAGCTATGCAACAGCACCTGCCCCTGGTCCGCCTCCCCACCCACAACAGCAGAACTATGCAACAGCACCTGCACAATGAAGTCATGGTGCCCTCTATAAAATTAAAAAACATACGCAAGGACAGAACATCGGGGGGGATCTTGGTGTGGTATAAAGGAGATCTTTGCTGTCAGATCTCACCAGTAAAACAGGGTAAATCACACATTTGGTTGAGATTAGATCAAGACATTTTTGACACTCTCCATTCAGATATTGCCTACTTCCACGCCCAGGAAAATGTGCTTCTAACTGGAGATCTGAATGGACGAACAGGAATTGAACCTGATGTCATGGACCCACAGGGCAACAACCATGTATTTGGTCAGGGCCCCCTGCTTACCACACCAACCACCACCCGTCGGAACAACCTTGACTCTGAAATAAATCAAAGTGGCAGGGAGATAGTGCATCTCTGTCGGGCCCTAGGCCTGACATAGTTAATGGTAGGTTCAGAGGGGACTCTTTAGGGAGATTCACATACTCCTCAGCTCTTGGGTCTAGTGTAGTAGACTATGCAATCACTAACATGGACCCCTCCACTATCAGTGCATTCACTGTCAGACAGCAATCCCCCCTTTCAGACCACAACCAAATAAATGTGTTCTTTAAACTCTCAGATCAAATGAGTGACACAAAAAGGGAACCCAGCAAGCTGTTTCAATTAAATCCTACTTACAGATGGGCCCCAGACAGTGGAGACAAATTCCTCATGGCCTTAAACTCACCTGATCTGATGAATAACATATCAATATGACCAAAACCAATATGTCTATACCAGAGATGGTGTAAACAAGGCCATTGATGATATCAATATGATATTTCATAAGGCAGCTATTAAAGCTGACCTCATAAAACAAAAACGGATCCCTGTTAAAAGGCAAAACACTGACAAATGGTTTGATCAAGAATGCAAGACCATCAGAAAAGACCTGAGAAAAAAAGCAAATGAAAAACATCGGCAACCAAACAACCCAGCCCTAGGCATTAGATACAATGAAATTTTAAAGAAATATAAATGTACAATTGGGAAGAAAAGACAAAATTATACCCACATGAAACTTGAAGATATTGAGAATGCCATTAATCAAAATCAATTCTGGGATATGTGGAACAAGTTCAACACAAAGCAACAGACATTATCCAAAATGGTGACATCTGGAGAGCACATTTTGAAAATCTGTACAAAGACATACCAATAAATCAAATCAATTCAGATCAATGTATTATACAAGAAAAACTCCAAACATCAGAAGAAATAATTAAAGACATACAAAACCCCCTTGATTTCCCAATTACTTGGGAAGAATTGACCACACAGACAAAACCTCTCCGGCCGAGGAAAGCTTGTGGTCCAGACAGCATTAAAAACAAAATTCTCAAATGCAGCACCCCAGAGATGGCGTCACGCAGCCTCCTGAACACTGCGTATAGCTGATGTATGTGATCAGTCCAAGATGATGAATAGACTACGATATCATCTAAATAAGTTTCACAGCCTGACAGACCAGACAAGACTGTGTTCGCCAGACACTGAAATGTGGCAGGAGCATTACGCACTCCGAATGGCATCATGTGTACTGCAGGAACGCGTCAGGGGTCATAAAGGCAGAGATCTCCTTTGACCGAGGAGTCAGTGGCACCTGCCAATAGCCTTTTAGCAGGTCAAGCGTCGTCACACAATTGGCAGCACCAACATGATCAACACAGTCATCTGTGCAATCCGTATGAATCAGAAGAGGAAAGTCTTTCAGACGGTAAACAACTCAAGAATAATCTGGGACTCTAAAGCAAAACCAAAAGGTATATTAGGTGGACACCTAAATATATACGTAGCTTGAAATCTAAATGTGAGCAGATTAATCACCTTTTGTCAGAGTCAAATCTAGATTTTATTTGTTTATCAGAGACTTGGCTTCATAAAAATTCCGCCTTGGCTGATGTTACAGTTCCGGGTTATGTGGAGTATAGAAAGGACAGAGCTGAGGGGAAAGGTGGGGGAGTTCTTGTCTATGTAAGAGACACTATTCAATGCAGTGAAATTAAATGGCAGAGTTCGAATGACCTGAAGTGTTTAGGCCTGTTGTGAATCTTGCACCTCAGATGTCTTTCACTCTGATAGCCATTTACCGTCCCCCATCGTCCAACATTAGTTTCCTTGACAAGTTCAAGGACATACTACGCCAGTGTGACTTCAAGAAGGAAGTCATTGTAATGGGCGACATAAACCTAAACTGGGAAGATAAAACTGCAAGCAAACAATTGAAGCAAATAACGGATGGTTTTAACTTGGTACAAATGGTAAAAGGACAACAGTAGCTCCAACTTCCTGCAGTTAACAACTGGCGTTCCGCAGGGCTCCGTGTTAGGTCCACTCCTGTTCAGCATGTACATCAATGATCTACCTTCTATGTGTGATTCATGTGACATCCTAATGTACGCTGATGACACAGTCATCCTTGGTCATGGGGAGACGGTGGGGCAGGTTGCGTCCAAGTTGACTGATGCTATGGTAAGAATAACATCCTGGCTGAACCAATGCTGTCTACAGCTAAATCTCTCAAAAACTGTTTGTATGCTTTTTTCCAAAAATAACAAAACAAATTTAGAACCAGACATTTTTATCAATGGTCAGAGGCTACAAGTTGTCACTGAATACAAATATCTAGGAGTACACATTGACTCAACTCTCAGCTTCAAAACACACATAAAGAAAGTCAGTAATAAAATAAAGTTCAGTTTATCAAACTTTAGGTCCATCAGAGACTCCCTGTCAACCGAAGCAGCCAAAGTATACTTTTTTTCTATGATCATTTCGCACATCACCTACTGTCTGATAAATTGGTCAAACGCTCATTCCACTGCTCTAAAACGTTTGGAATCACTTTACAAACAAGCACTTTAAACACTAGACAAAAAACCCTTTAGACATCACCATTGCCATATCCTGAAAAAGTATAAACTTTTGAGCTGGGACAACCTAATTACATACAAAAACGTCTGTCAGGTATACAAGATCATGCAAGGCTCAGCTCCTCCTCCACTATCGAGTTTTATTAAGTTCAAATCCTCTGCTATTAGAACTACGCAATGTGCGACAAAAAAGGATTGCATAATCCCGTTAAGGAAAACCACTTTCAGCCAGGCTGTTTTCTCATTCAAAGCATCACATCAATGGAACACACTGCCACAATCGATCAGAGAATCTCCATCATATCATTCATTCCAAGCAAATGTTAAGAACTGGCTTGTAGACACCCAAAGATGTGAGCATTGATGTTGATATTGATGTCCGATGTGAATTGTTGTCCAAATGTGTATTATTAACGTGGGCACACATCACCTTGTTGTAGTCCAAATGTGTATTTATTATGTATGTATTTACAGACAGTAGTGTGTTTGTGTCTACCCTATGTGGTACAATATTTTATTCCATTGTTGTTCTTTTTAAAAGTTGCCTTGTACAAACTGGCAAAGGGACAATCGATGAAAACTAGCTTTTTAAGCTAATTGGAGTGCATTTACATGTATGTTTTTTTTATATACAATGTTTATTAATGTGCATTGTCCCTTTCAAATAAACTAAACTGAAACTGAAATCTACTCGGGGAAAAGGAAAACAATCTGGTTTTGTGACAGCGTTGACTTTGCGAAAGTCCGTGCAGAACCGGTCTGAGCCATCGGATTTACCTGCCAAAAGACATGGAGAGCTCCACGAGCTATAGCTAGGTTCTGCAATGTCATTCTCGAGCACGTAGTTTACCTGATTTTGTAAACTACGGACACGCTTATCGGGACATACATGATATGTTGTTTTATTGGGGGAGAATCCCCCACGTCAATATCGTGCATCAAAACGTGGGTCCAAGTCGGCACATCAGAAAACAATGACAGATTAGACTCAATTAACTTGACCACATCCTCATGCTGAGACTGCGACAGATGTGGAAAACTGGAGAAACCTGTGCGTCATTGGAATCAGCACTGGACAGTGACAACACGGCTGAACAGAAGCTGATCCCGGGACATACACACTAGAGCATGACACGGGAGTGGATTTTCACTCCCGTCCCATCCCACTCCCAGAGAAAAAATCCCATCCCATCCCAATCCCGGGCCGGAGTAAAAAAAAAAATCCCATCCCGTCCCACTCCTGTAGAATGACTCCCGCTCCCATCCCGCTCCCACTCAAAATTACTCCCACTCCCATCCCACTCCGTTTTTTAGTGGCCGGCCCGGCCGGAAGTCAAAGCACTGCTGGATGTGTAGTTCTAACGCAAGTCAAAATAGTTTTGGCTCACTGAAAGATGACTACAAAAATGTACGTGTCTGTCCTTTTGGTTGTTTAACACGGCTGAAAATCATCGTCTATTAATGGTGTTCCCGCTCCTGCCCGCTCCCGTTGATTTTTATTCCCATCCCGTCCCAATCACGGGATTAATAAAACTTTGACTCCCATCCCGCGGGAATCCCACGGGAATCACGTGACCCGCGGGAATTCCCGAAAAATGTCATGCTCTAATACACACCTTTGAACCTGGCTCCTTCACAGGAAAAGAAAAAACTGGCTTCGGGGAAGAATCCACAGGTGGGGATGACAAGTCACCAGGACTAACCATAAAGCTGTCAGCCAAACCCATTTCTTCTTGGTCAGAGGAGCTCTGTGCCCAGCTTTTTGCCATGGCACAAGTGACAGCACAAACTGAAAACACTTCTGGGTATTTCTGTTCCAATTGTCAAATCATCCTAAAGACGGTACAGCAGTCACCTCAGGGTTAACTAACACCTTGCCACCAGCCAGGTCGTTGCCCAAAATAAATGAGACTCCATCAATCGGGAACTGTGGACTAACGCCCACAACTACACGCCTGTTAACCAACTCAGAGTCCAAGTGAATGACATGCAGGGGCACCCCCCACAAACTGCATGCCAAACCCCTGAACCAAGATGTCAGAGCTGACAGAGGATGTGTGAGATAAAGGCAATACGCCCTCCAAAATGATAGACTGTGAGGCTGCAGTGTCACGCAAAATGGTAATAGGAACCTGTGGACCCCCATCCTCCAGAGACACACACCCCTTCATAATGAAAGGAGCATACAGTGGGTACTAGTTTCAAATGGACGTTTCCCTCGCGGAAAGCGTGATTCACGCGTTGCGTGAAATTGTAGGTCACATTGTAGCCACTAGGTCGAAGCATTGTACTGAAATTCAGCTCAAAAGATTTTGAGATAATTCCACGTTTGACCACAACGTAGCTGCAATGGAGAGTGGCGCTGTTCATAGGCCATAGGCTACTTCATTTGCAGCTGTGGTCGAGAGAGCTAGAGAGTGAATGGAGAGATGGACCGCTACGCCGGTGAATCAGATCAATGTTGTTGTTTTTTATTGTTTCACAGTGGTTACGTTCAACAGGATCAGTGGTTCTCATGGGGGTCCTGGCCCCCTCCATATTTTTGATCTCTCCTGTAGCCTGGCCGGTCTGGCTCCAAGTTTGAGCAAATTGTCTCATATCTATTTTCTGCAAGTTCTCGTGAATGTAACAATCCACTTATAGCCCACGATCGCTCGTTTAAACAGTTTCTAAGCTGCTTCGTTCGTGCCAGCAGCCTGGACCCGATGCAGCTGGACTCACGAGCGGAGCATTAATGCACATCTGTCTGCAGCTGCTCCAAACACACAATTTGAAGGGACAGATTAGATGTTGATTTTGTTAACAGTGACTTTGTTGATACTACTTTAATCGTAGAATGGAGCCACAACGGGCTGATTTCAGCCAAGAGCAGCAGGTTGTTTTAATGGAAAGTAGGCTACGAGCGATACAAAAAAGCTGATCACAGCCTGAAGCAACAGTGTTGCTGCAAATATAACAAGAGGAGGCTGCTTTTAATTTCTGACAGCTGAACATTGCGCTTTTAAATATGAAACTTATCCAAACAAAAAACTAGAGCAACAACAACTGTCAACTGTTTTAAATTGTGTTTTCATATATTTCACTGATTGTAATAGAATGCGAGTGTGTTTTATTGAAAGCGAGACTGGGTGTGTGTATGACAGTGGCGGCTGCTGGTCTTTCAAGGAGGGGAAGCTCATTTTTAGGCTACTGTGAAGTGTGACCGCCTGTGAGTGTGAGTGATTGTGACAGGGGGAGAAGCTCCGCAGCTGCCGCTGCTTGTTGGGGAAAGAAACCGCAGAGTGACAGAACAGAGTCACCAAACACAACGCTAGTCGTTTTTAACAGAGACACAATCGCTGGGGATCGGTAAAGTCTCCGGATCAGTTCAGAACAACAGAATGAAAAACTTGGAAAATGCTCCGGTGGATGTTCGCTGATTCGCTCATTTAGCTGTCAATCAAAAAAGGATTCCGCCTCAGACAGCTCATCCAATCATCATGCAGAAGCCAAGCGTCCGGGCCAGCCCACTGCCCCATAGACCCCCAGAGACGCTGAGCGTCCGATGGGCGGGACAAAGCCCAGCATTTATCCAATGAGCATCTAGTTTCGCTGCAGTGGAACAACCCGCTCTATGCTTCCCCATTGAAGTCAGTAGAAGCTGAGCATCCGACTGTGTAAAGCGCTGTGGCGCTGCGGGGATGAATGAGAAGGAAGTTGCGCCGGTTACCTGTGATAAGTAGCTGATTCTGAACAAAAGATGAAGGCTTTCTAGCGCATATTTAGTCAATGAAATGTACACACAGCAGTACATATTTCACCACTTTTTTTTTTTGGGGTGACATTTTAGGGGAAGCTGAGCTTCCCTTGCAGTCTTAGAGCAATCACCTCTGGTGTATGAAAATCGCTACAGTGAACTGGTGCTTTGGTTTTTAGGTGCTCTACAATCTCATAGTTTCAAAGAAAATGGATTGATTGATTTTTACTTAACGAAAAAAAACGAAAACAATATATATTACTATATTACTATATTGTTGCAACTTTAGAAAATATAATCCAGGGGAAAAAAGGCTTACAAACATGGACCAAAACGGCTCAGTAATACGCACAAAAATCCAAAAGAAACGAAAATGAACTAAAAAAATAACTAAAAATCATGAAGTGGTTTCAATCTGTGTTTTACGCATGCCTCTATGCGTCTGGCACATGTGTCTTGGAGTGGAATGGAGGCTATATGTTCAGCTCCCCTTACATGTGAAATTTATTACATGAAACATGACGAAATTTCTTCACTTATGAACTGAAAAGTGTGAGGAGAGCTACTGTAGGAACTGGTTTTTCTGTTCAAAGCAAACAGCTGTGTGAAGTACTGTGGGGGGCAGGACTTTTGTCTGACAATGTACTTGAGTGAAGTATCCACAAACACACCCATTGGTCAGAGATAAATGGAGGATGCTAAATGTGTCGCTAATGTGTTACATTGTGTCCAGCTGTCGTCACAGCAATTATTACAAGCACACCTATTGGTCAGAGATAAATGGAGGCGCTAATATGTCTATTAAGCTCATTACTTTCAATAGAGCCGAGAAGGTGGAACATAGTAAAATATTTTTCATTCTAGTTTTAGAGGCTGCATTTAAAAAAATATATATAAAAAAAAATAAAGTTATTACTTTACATCACGTTCATAAGATGTGTAGTGACTGGAATTCAGACTTCCCAAAAATATAAGATATCTACGTGCTTCAAATAAAACATTTTTATTTAAAAAATCGACAGGTATACAGAACAGTGCAGTATGATATACAGTAGGTAATTTAAAGCAGAGTGTGTCCCCAGATTAGGGCTTTGACATCGAACTTCGGTATTCGAATATAATTCGAATATTAAAAAAAAAAAGATATTCGAACGAATATCGGGCAGCTTCTAAATATTCGAACCTATAATAAGCATTATTTTTGGTAAATGTGTTTGCCTGAAAACGTAGTTTTCAATCCAGATTCGAGGCTTTTTTCAGCCTGTTTTGTGAAACGCGAGCTCATGAGCATTGATCACCTGGGGCTTCTGTACGTTATCACGTCGTTAGCGCCTGACGCCTGTTTACACTCTTTCACAGAAAAACAATGGCGGAGCAAAAGGCTGCGAGTGCGGAAGGAGAACTATACACGCCGGAAAATTTAAGGAGTAATGTGTGGCGCTTCTTTGGTTTCCTGAAACAAGGAAAAATAATGAGAAAGGACAAAGTTATTTGTAAAATATGTAAGACTAAACTTATCGACCACTCCACGACCAGCAACTTGAGAGCCCACCTGTCAACACTTTTCTGTCTATTGATTGATACACTGCCCTCTGGTGGACAGAACATAGAACAACAGAAAAACGACTTTCTTTTGATACTAATATAGGTCTTACTGGAGGCATTTAATGATCAAAATATTATCAATAAATATTCGAATATATTCGAATATTAATATTAATAAACAAACGAAGTTCAAATATGATTTTTTGGGCAAATGTCAAAGCCCTACCCCAGATCTGCGTAGTGTGCGCATCAGTCTTTAAGCAGGAGATCCTTCGGCCCTGGGCATTTTTCATTGTTTCAATGACATATCAACGCACGAATGTTAAAAACTATTCGACTATTCACAATATTTCCAAATCAAGATTCTATATAAAATTTTGCCCACAAGAAAAATGCTCTTCATTTGGGGGTTACAAGATGATCAAAACTGTCGTTTCTGTACAACCGAAATTAAAGATATGCTGCATCTTTTTTGGTTTTGCCCATATGTGGCTATGTTTTGGATGATCTTGGAAAAATGGTTAGCCTCAAACTCCCTTGTCTTGTCAATGTGCCCTCAAACAATAATTTTTGGTGACTTAAGTAATGGATGTCCAAATGTTTTAAATACAGTTATTTTACTGGGTAAGAGATTTATTTTTGAACTGAAAGGAAAAGAATTTTTGACATTGTTTAACTTTATTTCTTTTTTGAAACATTTTTTTAAGTTAGAGGGTATTATCGCAAATAGACAGCAAAAGACCGAGGACTATGAAAGAAAATGGAATACATTAAGGCCTTGTTTAAAAGATTGAGGATGGTGAATTGTGTCTGTTTTTTGTTTTTTTTCGTTGTTTTTTCTCTTTTTTGGAAATAGTGCTTTTTTTTTTTGTTTGTGTGGCTTTTTATTATGTATGTCATTTGTGAAAGATGTTTTGGTAGTTTTTGCGTGTCCTTGTGCTGTTTTAATGTAATAAAAAAAAATAATAAAAAAAATAAATAAAAACTATTCGAAATAATGGAAATATGTTCGTGAATTTAAGAAAATAATGTAGTATCATATTGGCAATGTGGGCTGAAATGTTTGTGATTCTAGCATCCATCTAGGAACTATTTTTCCTCGCGTAGTTAGCGCACCTAGCGGTTTCCTACGCATGCGCAAGAAGAACTTTGCAGTGTCAGTTGACGAGGAGGAGACACAGACACCTGTGAAAGGTGAGTTACTAAAAGTACTGTAATTTAAAATGAAACCGTGTTTGGTAAGACATTATACGTTTATCAGTTGCATGTTAGAGTTTTGATTTTGTTGCTGCATCGTGTATTGTTACAGATAGCTGTTTTTTTTTGCTTTTATTCGTAACCGAGCGGCGGCTAGCAGCCGAGTTAGCTGCCGTGTGAAACTAGCCCTGAGTTAGCTCACAGGCTACGTGAGGTGCTCGATGCTAAACCAAGCCGAACATCTGTGCAACTCTCGGTTTAGCATCGTTACAGTACCAAAACACTTTAAGGGGCCGTCCAGACGGGCAAAAACGTTTTTATTTTATTAATTTTGTCTTACAGGCTCATGACGAATGGAGTCATGGCGAAGTTCAACATGCATGGAGGGGGGCAAAGAAACAAACTGCCTTTTAAAGCCACAAAGATGTTCCATGTCATCAAGTGTAAGAAACTAAGATTGATATAATTGAAATTACTGAATGGACTTTATGTGCATGTGGCTATCCTGGGCTCAGCTGGGCTACCACAGCACAGACTGTTAATGCCTACTGGCTTTATTAGGAACCATCAGATTCAGGCTACTGAGTGGCTCTAAGAACTGGTTCTTTCATTACTCTTTCAACTCCCAAAACAATTTGTTCTTGCCATCTATAAAGTGCATTTAACATCTGAAGAGGCGCTCTGTAAAAATGTTTTTTTTCTTATGCCCTCTCTCCAGCTGCTGTGAAGAGATGGAGTCCAAAGGCCACAGATGCAGAAATAGAGAGTGTGATTCAGAACCATCTTAAACATGCCCCAGCAAGGAGCGGGGGCAAGGGGCAGACCCCCACAGGACTGCAATAAAAAGGAAGTCAATAAAACATTTGTTCCAATAAACATGTTCGTTTTTTATTCAATTATTCAATATATAGATAACTCGTTACATATATCTGGTCCTGAATGCTGTCCTTTTTTTTTTTTTTTACCTGAGATTAGTCCATGTACTACTTGTATTTTACAGTATGGGTGAACATTACTTGAGTATTTTTACCTTTATCACACGTGAGTTTATTTACTATGAAAGTTTTAACCAGGTTCACCATTCCTGTGATATTTTAAGTTGGCAAATGTGAAATTTGCTGGTGTTGTCTATTGGACTTTTTGACCTCTTTGCATTTTAAGGAATTTTTTGCTGAAATTGATAAGTTAATTTAAATAGTTGTAGATTAGAGCATTGAGAATTGCACATGTATACAGCACAAGAGCTGTGCTTGTCATAGAATGTATGGATGTGGTAATGCCAGTTATGTAGGCACTAGTTGAAACTCGATTTAGGTAAACATATTTTTAAATGCAATACATTACATGTGTATTTTGACAAAGGTTGATATGCCGTCGAAACGACGTGAATTGATGCCGTCTAAGAGCCGTCGAAATGACGTCGGTCATGAGAACGACATCAGAAAAGCTTTCATTTCAGCACCTCTGGTAGACGTCGAATCGACCTGCCTGACCGACGTTGATTAGACGTCAAATGGACGTCACGTAGAGACGTTAGAAAGTCGTCCATACGACGTAATAATGACATAGATTGAAGTAGCCTGCTCTGTGAGCCGTTGATATGTCGTCGAAACGACGTTGAAACAACGTGAATTGATGCCGTCTAAGAGCCGTCGAAATGACGTCGGTCATGAGAACGACGTCAGAAAAACTTTCATTTCAGCACCTCTGGTAGACGTCGAATCAACCTGCCTGACCGACGTTGATTAGACGTCAGATAGACGTCAAAATGTTTGCTGGGCTACTGTATTATTATTATATTGCATTCCCCATTTGTGTTCACTGCTCCGTGCTGCTGTCTTATGGAGGCGTCCTGCTGCTCACAGATGCCACCTGGCGGTTGTTTGGGCACATTGCAGCTTCTGGTGAAAACACAATTACTCCTCCACAAAAAATCTGTGTGACTCTCCCGTGACTCATGCGTGAATCTCGCGTGAAATCATCCAAATGAAACTAGTACCCACTGTACGTCCCAAGATCAGACTTACCCGTATCAGACTGACTGGGCAAAAGCTGATGACGAGCTGATGAGTGGGTAGAAATCTCAGTTTTCATCAGATTAATTGCTTTAGAGGGCACATTCTTTTTGTTCAACGCAAAACAGTTATTGATGGTATGGCCACTCTTTTTACAATAGAAACAAACTGGCTTATCCCCAACCCCTGTACTGTCCTTACTCCATTACCTCCCCCCCACATCGGAGTTTGGCCTGGCCAGCAGGACAGGCGGCTTGGTACAAAAACACTTTGCCACGAGGATGACTGGGATGGTACGAAGACATCTTTATGTGTGAGAACATATTCATCTGCAAGAACAGCGGCTTCAGACACTTTGGATACTTTCTGCTCACTGATGTAAGTAGCAATTTGATCTGGTACACAGTTTTTGAAATCCTCCAACAGTATTAAGTCACGCAATTTCTCAAGGTCCTCCACCCCTTTAGAGCGACACCAGCGGTCAAAGAGAGCCTCTTTCTCGCGGCCAAATTCCCCACAAGTCCAACCATCAGTCTTCTTAAAACGGCAGAATTTTTGGCGATATGCCTCAGGCACCAATTCATAGGCCCTAGGCCCATAGCTTTAACCACATCATAGTCTTGACTCAGATCAGATGATAAAGATGCATATGCATCTTGAGCCTTACCTGTGAACACACACTGAAGAAGCAAAGACCAGACATTTCTAGGACACTTTAATGTATTTGCGACACGTTAAAACAAAACAAAGTATTTATCTATGTCCCTCTCACAAAAAGGAGGAACAAGACGAATACACTTGTTTATATCAAAGTAATCAGAAGAGTCAGATAAAGCAAATGAGGAAGACTGTTTCAGGTCAAACTCCTTCAAACGAAGATGCCTTTTAATTTCCTCTTCCATCTTCCTCAACTCCAATTCATTATCGAGTTCCTTCTCTTTTAAATCTAAGTGGCGCATCTCAATTTCCAACTCCCTAAGTTGGAGTATTTCTTCCGGGTTCTGCGTACAACCGGTGAGCCAGTGTCACAAGGTAGAACTCCCTTGTTAAACAAGGCGGACCACAAAGCACTGTGCCCCTCCCCTCCCCCTCCCCCTCCCCCTCCCCTCCTGCACTGCCTGCCAGAGCAGAGACGGACTGGCGACCCTTAATGATGGCGGAGAGGAAGAGGAGTGCTTTTTGGAGTTATTTCACAGTTTCAGACAGAGAAACTGCTACCTGTGACGTATGCAGGAAAGCAATACGTTTCTGTGGTAACACCACTAAATTGTATAAGCATTTAAAAGCAGAACACCCAAAAGTTAACGCTGAGCTGCAAAGCAAACGGAGGGAGGAGGAGGAGGGAGCTCCCCAAACCCGAACCAGACCCCTGGCACAGAGACAGATGTCACTGACAGAGGCCTTTCAACAAAGACCTCAACAATATCCAGGTAGCAATTTCTAGAAGTGAAAGTTATTTCCAGCATTAAATAATGTTGTTTTTCAAAGTGTAATTGGTGGTCAGAGATGTAATTTTAGCAGATTGATTATTAACTATTAAACTATTATCATATATTCAGACAGTTTAAATAATTCTTAATTGTTTTACTGGAACTCAAAAGTATATACTTATATTAAGATATATAGCCTACCTCAAACCTGAAGTATGAATATGGCAGAATATAATAACCCTTTTGTGTATCTATTGAAGGAACATTAGTATTCCTATTTAGGCTACATGCAGATAGGTTATAGATTTAATTATGTTAATTATTTTTCGAAATTTCACCTGGATGATTCACCAAGAGCCATGGATATCACAAGGAGCATCGCCGAAATGATCGCAAAGGACCTACATCCTCTCTCTGTGGTTGAACAGGAGGGTTTTAAGAATGTAGTAAAGACACTTGATCATCGCTACAGGATCCCAAGTAGGAAATTCTTCATGGGAGAGAAATTACCATCACTGTATGAAGAGTGTTGCTCAAAAGTAAAACAATCTCTAGATGCTGCTAACAGTGTTGTACTGACCACTGATATGTGGACATCAAGAGCCAAGAGCCACAGAGGCCTATTTAAGCCATGTTATTGATGAGAACAGGCAAATGCAGGCATGTGCTCTAGAAACCAGTAGTTTTTCAGGAAAGCCCTATGGAGTTAAAATCATGCCAAAACCTCACAAACACACAAAACATGTTTTACTCACGCCCAACGATTCACAAAAAAACTCAGTGTGGTTTGCAAATACAAAACATCATTCACAAACTAATGCATTTTGTTTTGCAAGTAAGAAACGTACCTATCAAACAAATTCATCACGCTTCAGAAACAAATACAGCATGTTTTACACATACAAAGAAACATATTTCTTCAATTACAAAAAAATATCCCTCAAGTACAAACTAAAATCCTTCAAGTACAAAAAAAAATCCTTCAAGTACAAAAACAGAACAACCTTCAAGTACAAAAAACAATTCTACAAGTACGAAAACCTGTCACGTGACGTGGCACAATCTTACCACTGTCACATAACTGCATATCTGCCTTGCAGATTCACACACAAATGCCAGTAAACCTTCTAACAAATATCCTGTAATTCACACTTAACAACAGCAGGTGGCACTGTTGAATCAATTTAAGGCTGCCAGGACGATTCCCCCCCCCCCCCCCCCCAAAATCTTTATTCAAGGCCGCCAACAGGAGCTACCATAGACATATACATACACATTGATTGTGGTTGGATGAGAAGTATAAACATATACCATTCAGACACCCTATTGATTTGTACGTGATCCATCGCCCCTGCACATGACACAATTCACGTCAAACTCCAGCAAGGACATAGCAGACTTTATGTATGTAGCATAGTACGAAGATGTCCGTAGCAGAGACTCAAGAGAACTCGAGCGAAATGTCCCAACCATGCAACCTCTTGAAACGACCCAGCAGTTGGATGCGTACCTGGGGTGCCCAGGAGACACGGTGGAGGTACTGAAGTCCTTCCCAGCTGTGTGCCAGCTATCGCTTAATACGGCACTCCCTGCCTCAGCAGCCTGTGAAAGACTGTTTAGTGTTGCAGGGCTGATCTTCAGGCCAAGAAGAACATGCATTGGCTCAAAGAACTTTGAGAACCAGCTGCTTTTGCGGCTGAACAAAGCCTATTGGTAACTCTTTGTTGCATGTTCTGTGCTTAACTGATGTAGATCCGGATGTAGAGTACCCTGTTGTTGTACATACAGGATTGAGTCCAAAGTGTTTGTTACATCTTCTAGTTTAAGTTGACATTGTTGTCATTAGCTATAGAATTGAGCATAGTACATACCAGGAAGGTATCAATCAGGATTAATCTGAGTTTTTGGGTTTTTTTTTGATTAATCACTTGGATTAATCATTCATTTTGACAGCACTAATGTATACTGTATATAGACAACCATACAAGGGTAATTGTTACTAAGCCTGCCCTGGGTACACCAATTTTCTTGTCCAGTTTGTCATCTTACATCCGTTGCCCTCACAGATTCCTGCAGCTAAGCTTGGATGTACATTTACATTCCAATAAAGGTTATTGATAACATGCCTCTGAAGTTTGACTTTTTGCACCATTACAATACTTATAGGCAACTAGTCATCATATCTTCCGCTCCATGAAACACATGTTGTTTAATGTATTTGCATTGTACTAAAATGCGTTCATTTTCAATGGGCATACATGAGGCTGAAACAGGTAGCCTAGTGCAACCCAAATTTTCCAACTTTAACATTTTAATATAACATTATAGTCATTATGGCCTTTAAAAACATTTTTTTGGGGGGAGGTGGGGTAGTGCACTATAGGTCCCTGTGGCGCAGCCTAAGCTTTTGTCCTTAATGGCATTTTTTTTCCTCACATTACTTTTACTTTTATTATTTAAGTAGTTTTGAAACCAGTACTTTTACACTTTTACTTGAGTAAAGTCTGTGTATATAATAACCAGATCAGACACAGATTCAATATTTAACTGTCATGTATCATCACAGTAACAGAGTTACATACATTGGCAGCTGTAAACACTCATAAAAATATTATAAAAATACATCTGATGGTTTGGTGCCTACCTGTATACTAAACATGTATACAGTAGTTGACGTTTATAATCATCAGAGAACGTTACAGACGTTGTTTTTGGTTCCTATCTGTTTCTCAAATATATTCGTACATGTGTGATTGTGTAAATGAGAGACATTAACTTATAGCACTTTGTAGAAGGAGCTTTATAAAGTTCACTCCATTGACTTGTGTTAGTTCACGGGGGTGAGCTGCCTCCTCCAATATGGCGGCGATGTCAACGTATCACAGCAGCAGGCCAACCCGCTCAATGAGGCGTCTATGTATATATGTCTATGGTAGCTCCTGTTGGCGGCCTTGAATAAAGATTATGGGGGGAAAGAAAATCGTGAAGGATGTTTTGTATTTGCAAACCGCACTGAGTTTGTTTGTGAATCATTGGGCGTGAGTAAAACATGTTTTGTGTGTTTGTGAGGTTTTGGCAAGATTTTAACTCCATATACAGCGCACTGCTGAATTTGTGCAGAATTAAAAATAATAGCTGATCAATGGGGTATAACTGCCAAAATCCAGGCTGTAATCACAGATAATAGTGCCTATATGATTGCTGCTGTGCGCAAAGCAGGTTGGGCACATTATCCATGCTTTGCACACACTATAAATTTAGTTGTGAAAGACTCTATTAAGGCCCTCCCTGAGCTTCTTGACATCCAGCAGAGATGCAGTGCTATTGTAACTTTTTTCCACAAAAGCACAAATGCAACAGAGAAGCTCAAAGAAATCCAGAAACAACTGAAGTTCCCAGAGCACAAGCTCATACAGTCAGTTGAAACTAGGTGGAACTCTGTGTTCTACATGTTCGAGAGACTACGTGAGCAAAAGGAAGCTGTGACTACTGCACTTTGCCTTTTGGACAGAGCTCACAATGCTTGAGTGAGGAAGATTGGTCCATGGTTGGTCTCTCACTTGATGCCTTGAGACCATTTGAAGACGTAACAAGGGAGGTATCATCTGAAAAACATGTATCTTTTTCGAAAGTGATCCCCCTGGTTACACTACTTCTGAGATCAACTGCATCTTTTGAGGCCAAAGGAAGCAAGCTAGCTGTTGTGTTGTCAACACATTGCCAGCACCGTTTCAGAGGTATTGAAACCTTTTATGGCCTTAGTATCAGCACCTACCTGGACACAAGATTCAAAAACTTTGGCTTTCGGGACATGGCAAATGTTGAAGCTTTGAAAAAACGACTCATCACTGAAATGCAATCAGTGAGCCAGACTTCAGTCCATTCAGTATCAGGTCCTGAACCAAGCACAAGCTCTGCCACTAGCTCTGTCTCAGCAGTGACTCCTACAACTACCTCACGCTCCCCTGCAGGGGCGTCTCCATTTCCACCTGCAGCAAAAGGTGGGATATGGGCAGAGTTTGACACCCAAATCCTTGAATCCCAGCAGCATCGCACAAGTGGCACTGATGCCGTCACTGAAATGCAGCGTTACTCAGAAGAGAAGCCAATACCACGGGATGTAGACCCACTTCTTTGGTGGAAAATGAATGAATCAACATTCCCCTCTCTGAGCAAGGTTGCAAAGAAATACCTGGCAGTAATTGCAACCTCGGTACCTGCAGAAAGGATTTTCTCTAAGGCACAATAAAAGGCAAAAATGTGAACATTATTGTTTCTAAACAAAACATGTAGTTGTGAACATGGGAACAGGGCCCAAAAGGGCACCTCAAGGGATAATTCCTTTGAGGGCTTTGTGAGCAAAGAGCCAGGTTCAATAGTAGTTTGCACTTTATTTGCAGTATTTACTTTATTATTATATTGACATTATAACATTGTTTTTGTATTAACATATTGTTACGTTGTTCACAAACAAATATTTTATATTTCAATTTACATTTCTCAGTTCTCCAGTTTTGCAGTGTTTATGTTTGCAACTTGTGTTAATAAATATTATTTTCTTATTTGGCTAAAATCTTTGTCCTGTGTTTTATTATTATCATAATCATTATAAACTAATTAAAGGCAAAAGTACAAAATCATTCAATGATCAGGAATTTTCAAGTAAAAAGCATCGGTATCGGCAATACTGGCCCTGTAATTACTTGGAATCGGATCGATACCAAGTAATCGCCCACCCCTACTTTTGATCTCCTGCTTCCTCCATTGTTTAGACACAGCTATATCAAATTGATTAGCAATCACACACAGTTGTTCCTTAGTGAACTGATCAAGGCTGGGCCGCGCCACAAACTCCTCCAGGATGAACTCCATCTGGAGCAATCACGAGACACACACGAAAAAAAAAAAAGAGAAGAGAGAGAAAGAAAAAAAAAATAAGCACAAGAGCATACAAATAATCACTGTCCCACGACACGAACAATCCGAGCGTCCAACACACCTGTATGCCAACCTTAACAGGTACACACAATACGTGTAGCCACTCCCCAAATCGAGAGCTATTTACACAGGTATCACTGCAAACCCCGCGGCGCCAATCACCAAACAACACGTGGAGAGAAACAGTCACACTGACACAATTTGTAACAAGCTACACAGCTGAGGCGAAAAAGAACAAAAACAGAAAACCATCAGCAAATAACCCACACACACAAGCCTGTGTCTGTTTCTGGACGAGCCCCCAAATATGTTACGGACCCTCAAATAGAAAATGCTCACAGAGAGGATGTAACATATTCAAAAGGACGCTCAGGCAACAAATTAAGGAATAGACCAACTTTTATTTATAAATCAAGAAAAAGAGTAAAAAAAACTACATACCAAAATAAAAGGTTGGAGAACCCAGCTGAAATAAACAAAAGGGGGAAATTGCTGGGCCAGCCACGCAGTGGGCCGTCGCACCCAGCTATCCCCTCTAACCTAATAAAAGAAAGAAATTAATCTAATCCTAGACTAACTAAAGAAAACTAGATTGCTGGTGATCTCCAAAACTAAACTACAAACAAATTAACAAAACAAAAGCCCCAGCACTAAAAACATGCGGGAGAAAAAGGGAACAAAGGAGACACAAGGTGAAAAATCTCCTCCTTTCAGTGTCAGCTGGGCAGTGGCTTCAGAGAGAGCAAGGCTTCCATTCAATCCCCCTTAAATGTTGTCAGGTAATTGCAACACACCTGGACAGGTGTGTCTTCCTGAAAGAAACAGACAAAAAGGAAGAGAGAGCGCCAGAGAGCAACAGAGAGAGACTGAGAGAGAGAAACACAACCAGTCGGGCACAACAAGTATCCCTATAGGCCCACACATAACAGCGATTACTACATTATCATACGAGTACTCAGTAGTTGAACTACACCAATCTTCTAAATTCAGCCTTCACTTTGATCTCAACTAGACACCTGTGAAATTTCATGACTGCATTTTGCACAGTAGTGACACTATTGCCCCAACAAAAAAAATTCCACAGAGAGAAACAAAAATAAAAACCTGGTAAAGTATTTAGAACTGCCTCTAGTAGTTCCTGTTACAATAGGTGTCTCCAGGACCACATTTTGCCATGATGAGACGCATGTGACTCAAAAGGTGAAACAATATGTGCCACTGTCGCAATTGGTAATTACAAGTGGAAACACTGGTACTGACAGCATTTGGCTAAAAAACAAACATGTATTTGTCTATTCTACTGCACAACAGCCCATTTATCCCCAGTTGTGGTAGTCCACTTGAGTGATTGTGCAACACTCATACAATGACAGGCATCTCTAAGTTTTCCAGAACACAGTCATGGTGAAAGGTTTACATCCACTTGTAAAGAACATGTATATCATGGCAGTCTTGAGTTCCAATGATTTATACAGCTCTCATTTTTCTGTGATGGAATGAGTGGAACACAAACTACTTTGTCACAAAAAACATTCATGAAGTTTGGTTCAATAATGAATTTATTATAGGTCTTCTGAAAATGTGACAAAATCTGATCAAATCAATTTTCACCTCAATTAGGTGCTTTTGATAGCCATCCACAAGCTTCTGTTAGTCCTCTGGCTGAAATTTTAATCACTCCTCTTTGGGCATATTGGGCATTGCGTGATGCCAGACAAACAGGTATGGGACAGGCCATTGATTGCATCATGACTTTAATATGGTTACATCGTCCCACTGAATAAAATGTATCTGACATTATGTTTAATGTCTACAATTTACAAGCTTAATTCAAATGTGTAGAAACATTTTAAGTATTCTTACTTTGGATAGACAGCAGTCATCTTGGCAGCTGCAAATCCAGGCTTACAGGCTCCCTCACTGAGATTGCCATACTTATACATTAGTTCCAGAGGCCTGTAGACATTGAGGAATGAAATCAAGTAAATATCAAATATTTACACACAAAATATAAAAAGTACATATTACACAAATAGTGTAAACTAGAAGGACATTAGTAGAGCGCAGACCTTTTGCAAGGCCAATAGTCAACTCTTCTATGATGAAAAAATATAAACATCAAGACAGTATTTTTTCCAGTGAGCTCTCTGTCTCTCTCTGAATGAGGGTAAAGAAAGATAAAGTCGTCATCTTATATCGATGGCCAAAATCAAAGGCAAACTCAAAGTAGAAAGACAATGGTAGCGGAATGTGGACTGAGATATGGAGTCATTGGATTTCAAAAATTGGCTATGTTTTTTTAAACACTATTGCAGCTTTAACCATCTACTTGACCATCTAAGATGTCTGGCTTTTATTCCGCCAAGGTCAGATGCCCTTTCATACAATGTGAACAAAAGTGAAAAATAATTAATGTATTCACTCCATGATTCAAATCCACTCCAGAACTGAATGGGTTCTTCCTTGGCCCATGCTATACCCTTCCATCAAGTCTCATTAAACCCAGGAAAGTAGTTTCCTTGTTTGCTGATAAACAGAAAAATCGAATTGAAAATATAACCTCCTTGCAGGAGGTAGTAATGGTAGGGACCACTCTACAGCGCTCATGCATGTTATGCCATCATTGATACCATGCCTGAAAGACATTAGTTCCCAGTCTTTGTGTAGGTAGCTAATTTTGTAAAATTAGTATATGTATACTCACAGACTACCATCCAGCTTCAGAAGGAATCCTTGTTTGTCATACACTAGACAAAGAAAAGGAAAGTAAGTATGTTGACATTTAATGAAATGCTTTCACACTGACAATATCAGTGACTTTATCTTTAAGACACCCAAGACGTAGCTAACCCTAACCATGCCTTAAGCATTCTGTAGTTGTCATTGAGATATGGATGCCTGAGAGTGGCATTGGGCAGATGACCTCACAGGGCAACTTGTCATTGAGACAATGGCAATGGACGATGATCCTCATATTTTAAGTATTGTTTTTACTTTGTGTTGACCTGCATGAAATGAAGCCAATAGAGCTCAGTGCATGGTCCTTTGAAAAAAGAAGAGAACCTAAGCAGGGATGGCCTGACCGAGCAATTGAGTGAATGTCACTGCAGCAAACATGTGGCGCAACAGTGTAAAGTTAGTCAAGTTCACAGTGATTCAGGTAAGTCCTGCAACCTCTCTCGGGTTAGGCAATTAGTGCATGTGATGCCCTAATAATAGCTGGTACAGCATTAGGGCTTAGTGGTAAATTCCATGGACCAAGCTTGGTGAAGTGACCCTTTACAATCAGTTATTCAAATCCAGCAACAAATTATACAGACCAACAAAATTAGTCAAACTTAAATGCTGTGATGGAATATTTGAAATATGCAAGGCGCAACAAAAAAAAACATACTGAAGTATTCTGTAACTGCACAGAATACATCATCGTCTGAAAAGGACGATGCTCAACTTCAGGATTTTTATTGACTGCCAATGGATCATCTTTGCATGAGGAACAAATCCATTGATGAGGTTTAATTTGTTACAAAAGGCATCATGCAAATCATGCACAAAAAGTTGCTGTAATCGATTTGAGCTACAAGTGATGGTTTGATACTTTGATTTATAGACTTTTCTAGAAGTAGCTGATGTTTAACTCCACTCTGACATAGAGTATGACAAGGACATTTTCACACACAGTTGATTAACCTGCATGCAACTCACAGTGCATTTAGATGTTGTTTATTTCCATTTCCCCTCTGAACTTTTTTATAACATGTTTTAACAATGAGCAGATAAAGAAAACCAGTGTTCAACTGGTCCTTAAACACTAAACAGCCTCTGGTCAGCATCCTTAACTCCGAACAGTGCACCATACATTCTATACATTAGTCAATATATGAGTGGTACTGGTCATGTTCCAAACCTGTCCAATGCAACATCGCTCAGATATCACTGCCCTTTCATACACTGCAACAGCATTGAACCTTTACTTTAGCCCAGGGGCTCCACTTAATCTTTACACTCATTTCCATGTCGCACTCAGTTTAAAGAACATGAAGGGGAAAAATAGAGAGAGCTGTGATGGGTAGATTGTAATGGATCCTCTACTGTATACATCATTAGATACTGACAACTAAATAGAAACCATATGCAAAGACCAGTGACCTTGCTTTGTTTAAGAGCAGATTGCATCCAGATGAGACATTATTGCGGAATGCTGTTCTTTTTCTTTAGAGAATTGAAAGATGTTCTGGGAAACCATCAATGGCCAGTGTGGTGGTTGAAAGACTGGCCCTTTCCCAAACCAACCCCTACCCACTTGTCACCATGAACACTTGAGGATGCATAGCTTGTTTAGCTGTATAGTTTCCAAATACTCAGTTGTGCTTGATAACCCTTTAACAGCCATTCCTCAGGAGACACCACATTTTCAAGGTTTCAGTTGTATAATCTACCATGCATTGCACCTGGATTATTTTAACAATAAAGGTGTTCTTTATGAAAATGATCAGAGTGAACAGTAAGGTTAGCTTTATCAAATATAAAACATGTCATATCTCAAAAAAATTATATGTTATATATAACAGCCCGACCGATATTAGAAAGTAAAAAACTCCAATATCAATAAATTGACCAATATAGGAGCAGTTTTTACAATGATCCTGCAAATGTGGTAATCAACACTTGAAAAAAAAATGTAATGGAGGTTGCGTACTTTATAGTTTAACAATTAACTTTGTTGGCTCAAATGACATCAGAGCACTGAAACAATAAACTTATAATCATAAAAGCATATTTTTTCTATTATAATCAAAAACAAAAAGTTTATATATTGCCACATATTAGGGCTGGGCAATAAAACGATCTCGATCATTTTCATGATAAAATTTTCCACAATAACGATGATTAATTTCTGACATTTATTTTCGATAGTCATTTTTGCGTCCGTTTCCCTTTACCTAGAAAATACTACATCAACAGCCAATCGCACAGCAGAGAAACAAATGCATGTGGTTGATGTATGTTTCTGGCCCCTCCCACTCACAACAATTCAGAATGACGGTGACCACCGTGTGTCCAGCCGACACAAGAAAATGAGTGGTCCGACTACCTAAACCTAACCAGTGATGACATGTTCAGCCGCATGTCATCATTCAACCGCTGGCTGTCGAGGTGGTGTCCAGCAAACGATGTGGGCTTTGTTGATAATTGGCGGACTTTCTGGGGAAAACCTGGTCTCATTAGGAGAGACGGCATCCATCCCACTTTGGACGGAGCGGCTCTCATCTCTAGAAATTTAACCCATTTCATTAGCCAACAACCAGCCTGACAACCCAGAGTTGAGACCAGGAGGCAGAGCTGCAGTCTTACACGCTTCTCTGAGCTTCCATTAGATCAGTTGCACACCCAAAACTTCATTGAGACTGTGTCTGCCCACCGACCACCTAAATTAATTAAATTAATCAAATCAAAAGTCCACAGAAGAGGAGTTGTGCATGAAAATCTAATAAAAATTAACAGCAACTCTGCAATCTCAAAACAAGACAAGAGAATTAAATGCGGACTCCTAAATATCAGATCCCTGTCATCGAAAGCTGTACTAGTAAATGACTTAATTTCAGACTGTAATATTGATTTATTCTGTCTTACTGAAACTTGGCTGCATCCTGAAGAATATGTCAGCCTGAATGAATCCACTCCACCCAGTCACATTAATACTCACATTCCTCGAGGCTCCGGCCGAGGAGGTGGTGTTGCAGCTATTTATGACTTAAGTCTGTCAATCATTCCTAAACCTAAATTAAATTATAACTCATTTGAAAGCCTTGTTCTGAGTCTTTCACATCCAACGTGGAAAACTTTACAGCCAGTTCTATTTGTTGTAGTGTATCGAGCACCTGGTCCTTACTCAGAATTTTTATCTGAATTCTCTGAGTTTTTATCAAGTCTAGTCCTCAAATCAGATAAAGTAATTATTGTAGGTGATTTTAATATTCATGTGGATGTCGTTAATGATAGCCTTAGTACTGCATTTATCTCATTATTAGACTCTATTGGCTTCTCTCAGTGTGTACATAAACCAACTCACTGTTTTGACCACACCCTTGATCTTGTTCTAGCTTATGGTATCGAGATTGAAAATCTAACAGTTTCTCCACAGAATCCTCTTTTATCAGACCATCACTTAATAACTTTTGAAGTTCTATTACTGGACTACACACCATTAGGCAAAAACTCCTTCACTAGATGTCTATCTGATAGTGCTGTAGCTAAATTTAAGGAAATTATACCGCTGACACTAAATTCAATGCCATGTCTTAATATAATAGAGGACTCCTCCGCTAACCTCAGTTCCTCACAAATCGATCATCTTGTTGATAGCACTGCAGGCTCATTGCGAACAACACTGGACTCTATTGCCCCCCTGAAAAGGAAACCTATAAAACACAGGAGGTTAGCACCCTGGTATAACTCGGATACCCGCAAATTGAAGCAAACATCACGGAAATTTGAAAGGAAATGGCGTTCCACCAACTTGGAAGAATCCCGCTTAGCCTGGAAAGATAGCCTTAAAATATATAGGAAGGCCCTCCGCAATGCCAGAGCAAGCTATTACTCGTCATTAATAGAGGAAAACAAAAACAACACCAGGTTTCTTTTCAGCACTGTAGCCAGGCTGACAGAAAGTCACAGCTCTACTGAACCATGTATTCCTACAACGCTCAGTAGTAATGACTTCATGAGCTTCTTTAATGATAAAATTTTAACTATTAGAGACAAAATCCATCATCGCTTGCCCTCAACTGGCACTATTGTATCTTTAAACACAGGAACCTCAGAAACAGTTGTAAATTCTGACTTATATTTAGACTGCTTCTCTCCCATCGACCTCCACCAACTAACTTCGATGGTTTCTTCATCTAGACCAACAACTTGTCTCCTAGACCCCATCCCAACTAGGTTGCTGAAAGAAACTTTACCTTTAATTAGCACATCTCTACTAGAAATTATCAACCTGTCTCTATTAACAGGATACGTACCACAATCCTTTAAACTAGCTGTAATTAGACCGCTTCTTAAAAAGCCTAATCTTGATCCAGAAGCTTTAGCCAACTATAGACCTATATCCAACCTCCCTTTCCTCTCCAAGATCCTTGAGAAAGCAGTCACCAACCAGCTATGTGACTTTCTTCAAAAAAATAGTTTATATGAGGATTTTCAATCAGGTTTTAGAGCACATCATAGCACAGAGACGGCACTGGTGAAAGTTACAAATGACCTCCTAATCGCTTCTGACAAAGGACTTGTCTCTGTCCTGGTCTTACTAGATCTTAGTGCTGCATTTGATACCATTGATCATCACATTCTACTACAGAGACTGGAACACTTAATTGGCATTAAAGGACCCGCATTAAACTGGTTTAAGTCCTATTTATCGGATCGATTTCAGTTTGTACATGTTAATGATGAGTCATCCCTGTATACCAAGGTTAGTCATGGTGTTCCTCAAGGCTCCGTGCTTGGACCCATACTATTCACCTTATATATGCTCCCTCTAGGAAATATAATTCGGAAACACTCCATAAACTTTCATTGTTATGCAGATGATACACAGTTATACCTATCAATAAAGCCAAATGAAACTAATCAGCTTACTAAACTCCATGCATGTCTCAAGGACATTAAGACCTGGATGACCTGCAATTTTCTGCTGTTAAACTCAGATAAAACCGAAGTTATAGTACTTGGTCCTAAACACCTTAGAGATGCATTATCTAATGATATAGCGAGTTTGGATGGCATTAACTTGGCCTCCAGCACCACTGTCAGGAATCTGGGAGTTATCTTTGATCAAGATATGTCCTTCAACTCCCACATAAAACAAATTTCAAGGTCTGCATTTTTTCATCTACGTAACATTGCAAAAATCAGGCCCATCCTGTCTCAAAAAGACGCAGAAAAGCTAGTCCATGCATTTGTTACGTCCAGGCTGGACTATTGTAATTCTCTATTATCAGGCTGCCCTAACACGTCTCTAAAGAGTCTCCAGCTGGTCCAGAATGCTGCAGCACGTGTACTGACAGGAACTAAGAAAAGAGATCATATTACTCCTGTATTGGCCTCTCTGCACTGGCTCCCTGTAAAATCAAGAATAGAGTTTAAAATCCTTCTCCTAACTTACAAAGCTGTTAATGGTCAGGCACCATCATATCTCCAGGAGCTCATACTACCCTATCACCCAACTAGAGCATTACGCTCCCAGAACGCAGGATTACTTGTAGTTCCTAAAGTCTCCAAAAGTAGAATGGGAGCCAGAGCCTTCAGCTATCAAGCTCCTCTTCTGTGGAACCATCTTCCTGTTTTGGTCCGGGAGGCGGACACCCTCTCTACCTTTAAGAGTAGACTTAAGACCTTCCTCTTCGATAGAGCTTATAGTTAGGGCTGGGCCAGGACAGGCCCAGGCCTGTCCTGGACCAGCTCTTAGTTATGCTGCTATAGGCCTAGTCCGGGGGACAATGACACACTGAGCTTCTCTCTCCTCCCCTCTCCTCTCTTCTCCATCTGTATACATTATGCCTGTATACATGCCCCATCTCTGCATGTCACTGACTTACTTCTTCCCCGGAGTCCTTGTGCTTTCTAGTCCTACAGGCTCCCATGGATCCTGGCCGCGCCCGGGTCGTGGATCGTGGATGCGCCCACTGCTATGGCCCTGCCTGATCGTGGATGCACCCACTGCTATGGCCCTGCCTGACCGTGGATGCGCCTACTGCTATGGCCCTGCCTGATCGTGGATGTGCCTACTGCTATGGCCCTGCCTGATCGTGGATGCGCCTACTGCTATGACCCTGCCGGATCGTGGATGCGCCTACTGCCACGACCCTGCCTGACACCCACCACTACTGTCGCTAATATTAGTCACATCTGTTACATACGTTCCACTACTATTATTGTAATGCATTACTCCATACTATCCTTACCATTAATCACTACTACTGTTATCACTAGTAATCACATTTCCATGTGCATTTCATTATTATTGCTGTAATACATCTTTATGTACTTTCACTCCTGTCAACCATCGCTTATAATTGAATACATTGTGATCTCGTTGATCTGCTCTGTACATGCGACATCTATTGCACGTCTGTCCGTCCTGGGAGAGGGATCCCTCCTCTGTGGCTCTCCCTGAGGTTTCTTCCGCATTTTTTTCCCTGTTAAAAGGGCCTTTTTTTGGGGGCAAGTTTTTCCTCACTCGAATCGAGGGTCGAAGGACAGAGGGTGTCGTCTCTGTACAGATTGTAAAGCCCTCTGAGGCAAACTGTGATTTGTGAATTTGGGCTATACAAATAAAATTTGATTTGATTTGATTTGACTAGTGAAAACGAGTGCGAGGAAACTGACAAAGATGAATAAATTGTACCTAAGAAAGGTCATACCAGTTTGGTTATTTGGAAATAGTTTGGCTACAGTCTGACAAAGGACAGACCAGCATTAGGTGCAAAATGTGTCGGTGACCAGTCCTCAGCAGAACTGGAAACACCACCAACCTCTTCCATCATCTCAAAAGGTAGCGTCCCAACCAGTACTCCGAAAGCATGAGTTTGCGCTATCATGCTAGCGTCAGCCTCCCCTCAAATAGCCAACAGCCTAGCCCCACTGCTTCTAATAGTCAAACTTCAGTTCGACAACCAACAATTGCCGCTGCTTTTTCAGCCATTACCCCATATGAAAAGAAACCGAAGCAACACAAAGACATAACCAGCGCAGTTACGTACTGTATCGCTAAAGATATGTTGCCTATAAGCACGGTTGAAAAATCAGCTCTACGCAGAGTGTAGGGTGAAGTTGGAGGAGCAGCTCAGAGATGTCACCGTTGATATGTGGTCTGGTCGCACATCCGAACCACATCAGGTCTTACAGAACAGGAGGCATTAAAGCTGAAATGAACAACTACCTGCAAGCTCAAGAATGTGCAATATTCAAAGAATACAGTAGCATAATCATCCTCAACATTTCCCTTTTTATTTTATTTTCTTTAATCAATGTTCAGTTCAGTGTACTACCTCTAAAATGTTTGAGACACGTTTGAAACAAGCAATCTGTTGTACATATTCAACATTTTATTTATTCAGTGTTTAACAAAGCCATTTGGTTGGTTGGTTCTGTTGAATGTTTCTCACCTATTCAATCTGACAATAAATAATTGTATTTTATAAACCATAATTAACCTTCTGGTTTGTTTTGGGTTCTGTCCTAAGGAAAATACTCTTAAAACTGTCAATTCAACATTATTGTTAAATATACTGTATATCGTGATAATTATCGATATCGATCAATATAAAAAAACATATCGTGATAACAGTTTTGGCCATATCGCCCAGCCCTACCACATATACGGCGATACTAAAATATCTGTGATGTGCCAAGGTGTGAATGATCACACTAGCCACAAGTTCTTACAGTGTACTCCTTCGGGGCGGCCAAGAGTTTAATCATATACTAACCACACCTTTTAAACTTTTTAGAAAAGATACTATTGGCTGATGTACGAAGCAAATGGAGGCAGGCGTTGGATGTTATAGAAAGGTCAACCAATGACAAGGGCCAAAGACAAGCGATGTCATTCACCATTAGAATTGGCCCTCAGCGGCAGGTGTTTAGGAAATAGGTGGAGACTCTTTCAGCATAAAAGCAGGAGTGCAGAGATAAATTGTTTAGTTCACTTCAGGGACCAAACTCACTGTTTATTGGTGTTGTTGCCTTGTAGAACCCAATAAACTCCTTTGTACCAGACTCTGCACCTCTCCAGTGATCTTCTTTGAGCCTATTTCTTGACTCCAGCCTATATTGAAGACTACTATATGGTGAGTATAGTAGTCCACAAACGCCTGGAGAATAAGAACAGCTACATCAAGATGCTGTTTATTGTCTTCAGCTAAGCATTCAACACAATCTCACCATTAAGCTGATTGGAAAACTAAACACTCTGGACGTCAGTACAACGCTCTGCAACTGGATACTGGACTTCCTCACAAGTAGATCCCAGAGAGTTTGGATTGGCAGTCACACCTCCTCTATGTTAGTGCTCAACACATTAGCCCCCCAGGGCTGTGTGCTCAGAGTAGAGTTCTCAACGGGTCGGGTCGGCCCGACAAACCCGACGGGACCCGCGGGTTCGGGTCGAAAATATAAGCAAGTGACTCGGGTCGGGTCGGACCTCGGGCTTAATTTTTTCCGCTCAGTGAAAAAAACAAAAAAACTAAACATTTATTAATCATCGCTGCTGTTCACCGTAAAGAAAGTCTGGCAGCTGTGTGCAACGTGCATCATGTTTGTATTGTTAAAAGGCGTGAACATTAAAGGTTGATTTGAATTCCCGTCTGCTGGTCATGATAATACGTGTATGAGAAGAAAAAAAAGGTGTGGGGGGGTGATCGGCGGCGTCGGGCCGCGGGCCGGGTTCGGGCAGATAATTCATGTTGATGTGTCGGGTTACATCGGGTCCGGGCTTTAAAAGCCACGGGCCGGGTCGGGTCGGGTTGTAATTTTCAGGCCCGTTGAGAACTCTAGCTCAGAGCCATCCTGTTCACTCTGTACAACCATGACAGCACTCCCAGACATCAGGACAACTCTGTAGTGAAGAATGAGGATGACACGATCGTCATCGGCCGCATTAAAAACAACGATGCAAGTTCATATCTTCAAAGACCAATATACTGCTCCACATCAGCAAAAATCAAGGACCTGACTGTTATTTTAGAAAAAAGAAGGCAAAGACACACACCCCTGTCTAAATCAGTGGAGCTGAGGTGCAGCAGGTGAACAGTTTTGTCTAACTAGGAATTACCATCATTGAGAACCTATCCTGGTCATCACACATCACCACCCTGCTTAAGAAAGCACAGAAAAGGCTCTACTTCCTACAGAAACTTAGAAAGGCTCAATTCTGGACCAAGATTCTTGTCAACTTTTACAGAGGAGCAACAGAAAGCATCCTGGCTGGAAACATCATAAACTGGCATAGTTCATCATGACCCAGGACAGAAACGCTCTACAGCGGGTGATAAAAACCACCAGAACATCACTGGTATCATCTACAGAGCATCAGTGACATCAGTGAAGTGAGATGTCTGTACAGAGCCCAGGAGATACTAAAAGACAACACCCAACCAGCCACAGTCTGTTCACCCTGCTGCCATCTGACAACACATACAGAAGTATCTGCTGACATACCACCAGACTACAGAGCAGCTTCATTCCCCAGGCTGTGAGACTCCTCAATTCATCACCAACTCTCCATTTTCTAAAACAGATGTCGAACAAAGGACTCAAACATTGTTTCATTTTTTAAACCCTTGTTTTAAAAAAAAAAAAAAAAATGACAAGACATTTCCCTTGTAACCTATGAACAGAAGTACATTTTCCTTTGATTGGTGCAACAAGAGACATTTTTTCTTATACTTATTTTAAGTGCACATACTTTAATAAGGCTGTCTTTAATAGTTGGTGTAAAATGTAGCTATAGGCTTATGCGCATGACCAAAATTATTCTTACAATGAGAGAAAATGTAATTTCAGATGGCACATTATCCGTCATGCAGCCTTCATACTGTGGTTATGGATAGTGGGACAATGGCAAGACAGCAGTGATGCAGACTCACTCAGTTGGAGGGTTTTGTTTTCAACTTCCGCTCAACTAAACTTCAATAACTGGACTGGTTAGGTGAAACTTCCACTAAATTGTGCAATGGAGGCCAGGTAAACGGGTTCAATATGGGGAGCCAAAATGGGATTAAGTCCTGTTAACAGAAGAACAGCAGGACTTGGTATTTTTCAGTTTTGGAAGCAGGCAGAGATTGGCAGAGTGAAGTCTGTAAAGCAAAAACTAGAAGATAGATCAATAGATATATTTTTATTCAAACATGTAAAATAAAAACAAATACAAAAAACCTTAAAACAATAAAGCTGTGACGACAGGGTCAACACACAAATCAAGTTCTTTCATTGCTCTATCATCTCACTGAAGCAAAGCTTAGCAACAGAAGAAATGAACATGGTGCAGATAAGTCAGTGAGGCACATTATCTCTGGGAGAACAGTGTGTGATTTCGGGATGGTTGGTGAAGAGATAAGTAGTGCTGACTGTTCCTGGAAAGTGAGAGAGGATGCATATCTTGCTGTAGCATCACATAAAGCAGGGCCTGCCTTCCTTCCTACCTACCTACTCTAACACTTTGGCTCACAGTCTCTCTGTCAATCAAGTGAAACTTTGTATGTTTAACACAGAGCCTATTTACATCGGGCATTTCCATGTGTCTTCAGTGATATGATCACAGGTGCAGCTCCAGATACTGGAGACACATTGAGGAGCACTGAGATCCAACCACTCAGACCACATTCAGAGGTAGTCCGAGAATGATGAATGTATTTCTGTCATAGGTAATATATGTTTAAGCAATGAAGCTGAACAAGAAATAATTAAAAAATTTAAAGCAGCCATTGTTGCAACACCAACTTCAACAATCTTGTAAATTTGGCAGAAGTTATACAGGTCTTTGTTTAAAAAACAACTGTGTGTCTCAAAGAGTTGGTTACTACTAGGGATGTCCCGAACCGATCTGCGGGATCGGGATCGGGGCCAATATGGTCATTGTTTCACTGATCGGGATCGGCAATTTTGAACGTGGACCCAAGCCCGATTATTTTTACGTCATAAACGGAGCAAAATTTGTGGCAGAACGCAGATGCGCGCATAACGTTACTCTGGCAACCTTGTGGATAAAATGTCTGCAGTGTGGAAATATTTAAAATTAGAAAGCGAAAGCAGTCCATGTAACATCTGCAATACAACCGTTTCGCCAGGGGGGTAACAAAAGAGCTGCATTCAATACTACAAATTTGATACGGCACATAAAAAACAAACACTCAAAGGAATACAACGAGTTCACTCAAGCAATACAGGCAAAGGCACCGAAGCAACAAACATTCACGGATACTTTTAAAAGGAAAGAGAAATGTCCTCGAGACAGCGACATGGACAAAAATATTACAGAAATGGCCAGCCCATCTCCGTGGTAGAGGACCAGGGTTTTTGCCGTCTTCTGGAGTTTTTGAATCCCTGGTATGCCCTACCATGTCGGCATTACATTTCGGATACCGCCTTACTGGAGATGTACAGCAAAGTTCGTGACCACCTATGAGGTGATTTAACAGATGAGAGTTTTACTACAAAGCTGCACTAAGTTGAATTGATAAGAGCCAAATATATTTTTTAGATACTGACCTTGTTTACTTGGTTGTTAAAAAAACAATGAAACGATAGGATATGCAGAATAAGAAAGACCCATTTGAAAGTTTTTACTTTGTTTCAACAAAATAAAAAAACGTATTTAGGAACAGCTTGGACGCAGGTGATTTTTTTCTTAATGCAGCTGTATTATCTAGAAAAATATTAGTTATAGCTAAGTTTCGGATCAGGACTCGGTATCGGCAGATACTAAATATTAAATGACTGTGATCAGGATTGGGGTAAAAAAAAACTATTACTACTATTACTACTATTGCATTTACATTTAGGGCATTTAGCAGACACTTTTGTCCAAAGCGACTTACAGTAATTCATAAATACATTCATACACTGATGGCGGTGGCTGCCATGCAAGGTGCCGACCAGGATGTCAGGAGCAATTTGGGGTTCAGTATCTTACCGAAGGACACTTCGACATGCAGACCAGGGGACTCAAACCAGCGACCTTCCGACAACAAGACGCTGGTCCTACCCCTGAGCCACAGCCGCCTATTGGGCCACCAGTTGTAAACAACAGTACATGCTTTTTGCAAACAGTGAGATGTACATGTTTATTGGCACATAAAGCAGGCAAGTAAGGTCCAAACACACGTTGTCACTTGAGATGCATGTGGAGACACACTGTGATGCCAGGTGTGAACTACTGTACTTGGACTGGTCCATTTGTGATGTTAATACCGGGTAGGCTCAGTGTTCTTTTTGTAAATTCATCCACATGCAACAGCATCCACCTTCTCTATAAATATACAGGCTTTTGGAAGGAGGTACTATACCAACAGCAGATACTGATCAAGTTTCAGATAACCTGAAATTTGTAAAGCACGTGCCACTAAGTTACAGATCGGTACACCACCAAGAAGTGTAATCACAGTTTTATCCATAGGTGAAAGCTAAATATGAATCCTTTAAACTGCCTGGTTCCAGATCTTTGAATCATTGCCCACACGTTTGTTATATGTAGTATTCAAATAGGTCTGTTGATGCCTTCACTGATGGCTGTTGCCTTGGTTGGATGAACTATTGACTAATCAGACTTTTGCAGACAGGATTAAACCATGCTGCTCTGATTTAATTGATTCTGTTTGTTATGCAATGTGTGACCAATAGAGGCTCAATCTTTTATGTAAAAGATATTCATGAATATTTTGTTAACTCATCTGTACTCCTTGCGAAGTGCTTACAAGGAATGATTTTGTTTTATTTTGAAAAGGTACCAGAAACTGAAAATCATGACATTATAAAAAAAAGTAACAGGAAAATATAAATAAATACACACAGTGAAATACAGAAGTGTATTTGGTATACATGATGCATAAGCCTGTCTCCTCACTCAGTGGCCTGTCAGTTGGTCGAGCTGCTCTGTTGCATTTTTTTACTTCTGATCGTTAGGGTTCATCGTTTACAGCTGCAAATTTCCTCCACTTCATATACAATGTGTGTCATGGTTGTGTGTTGCCATAGCAACTGACATGGCAGTCACATCTGGTAGAAACATCCACCACGTTGGCATCAGTCAGAATAAACTGCCGATTTTTAGTTGCTCTTTGATGCTTTGTGTGACTTCAATTGCTTTGAAAGACATTTGATTTGACATTTTAACATACAAAAAAAACAAACAAAAAAAACACTAAAAGGCCATTAAAAATTCATAAACATGACTGGTGTTGGAAGAGTTTTAAACCACCAAAACTGACTAACATGGCTTTCTAATTTGAATGTGAAAATAGGTGGAGGACTCTGCCTGATTTTACTATTCGTCCCACGGAGAATATGCTATCCACATCTGTGTATGTAACATAGAGGTGTATGTTAGTGGCTCTTTATATATTTGTTCACCTCAGTGGAAACAAAACACAAAAAAACACCATACAACTTCATGCAATCCAGTACGAGAGTAAAAAAAAAATGTGTGCTTTAGATTGTCTGGCAATGTTTATTCTTTATATGCAGGAAAAGCATAAAGAAGAAGCATTTTCCTAGCTCTACTAACACACCATTTTCTAATCAAGCCAAGACCCAAGGTAATAGAGCCTGGCTTATTCTCCAGCCATAACTCCACCAACCCCGAGATTTGAGAGAAACTCTCATCTCTAGCAAGCAGTACACAAACATTCAATCCAACCATCTTTCAAATTAAATCTGCTGTAAATTATATATTTTTATTAAAATAAGTGTTCAATGTTTTACATTTTAACAATTACACTGTGATCCCCTAGCCCTCATGCCTCCTCATTCATTAATTCTATGTTCATATATAACAAAAATAACAGGCCGCCTCCCAGTATCAACATCAGCACCTCAGAACCACTTAATTGTTTCTAAGTAGATGGACTGGCTCCCCCATCAGGTAAAAAGTTATATTTCTGCAGGTAGAAAGTCCTCTCCCTTAAACAGACACATCACTATACTTGCTTTTGATATTTCAAATTTATGTTTTAGAGTCAGTGTAAATTTAAATGTTATTGTCAAAATAGCATTACAGTCAGCACAGCATTAAGAAGATGATGACTTTTGAGACTTTAGCTTTTTATCAAGTCAACATCATGGCTTTTGACATTTAAAATCAAGAAATCACTAAGCGTAGTTTAATCAGTTTGTTAGTTGGTTTCTGCTTTAATGGTGAGTTATGGCTGAGACAAGGGCAGTTGAATGTAAAAACTCCCAGTTTCCCTGACTGAAGGACTGCATTATAATAACATTTCCATGTGGTCATTTTGATTGAAATGACTGAAATATATTAAATCAATAATTCATAACTAAAACTATGAACAGTTCACTGAATGTTATAAGGACTGATTTACATTTGTTATGTTTTATTAATCCTAAATCAAGAGGCAGGGAATTACACACTAAAATGATCTCTGAAAGGTGCCTACTTGATTTGTGTTATTCAGACTGATTAACCTCATGAGTTTCAGTATTTTTTACCCTGGAAACAGGAGTCTGGATCCCCATCTCTTACATTGAAATTGAGTTACTGTAGGAAGTAGGGGTGCACAAGATATCATTTCAACATGACGTCGCGATGTGTACATGTGCAATAGGAACAGTCAGCAAATGAACTCAAACACATCCTGCTGCAGGTTTTCTGCTGCTTGATACAAAAGGAAAACCGTTCTCATTTTCAATTACTAATCTACAAGAGAAGTTTGTGTGATACAACATACAATTTACTCTGACTTAAGGGTTTTTGGATACACAGAGTTTCTTGCTCATGGGTCACATGCAGGCTCTGAATGCACGGTGAGTGTCTCTGAGTCGCCTGTGTGGTTTGGTCAGTGGAGGAGCAATATGCAGGTTTACCCGGCATCGGATCGTGTTTAAGAGTCTGTGTCACTGTGAACAGTTAAAACATAAGCCTTGCCTCCTATGTCATGTCAGGATGAGGAATAATCTGGTGGATGTGTAGTGCTTGAAGTGGAAAAAAACACTTTCCACACAAAAAATGCCACTACTCATATTCTCATGTTGGCAAAACAAACAGAAGACAGAGAAGAGCAGGCAGGCAAGTATGTGAAGTGTATGAGAAGCCGTTTAGGCCAAAAATACATACTTCACTTGCACATAAATACTGGTACAGAGCAATTGCACATACATGCATACTCCCAGTAGTGTAAATGCGTGTGAGGATGCATATAGTGTGACTATGTATGTATGTATGTATGCATGCATGTATGTAAAAGTGAGTATGTATATATTTAAAAGTGAGTATGTATCTAGGTAAAAAGTGAGTATGTATGTGCAAGAGTGAGCATGTATATATGTAAAAGTATGTACGTATGTTAGAGTATATACGTAAAAGTGAGTATGCATGTATGTAAGAGTGAGTATGTATCTATGTAAAAGTGAGTATGTGTGTATGTATGTAAGAGTGAGTATGTAAGAGTGAGTATGTAATAATGAAAAAGTGAGTATGTATGTACATAATTGTACGTACGTAAGAATTAAGCATCAACATTGTTACAGGCCTAGGTTTAATCATGCAGGGAGTTAGAGGGAAAGCTTAGCAACTCAGGACGGAAGTCACCAATCTCGTGAGCAACTTAAGTCATGGTGCAAGACATCGTTTTCCATAACATTAACTATTGTCCATTCTAACATTAAAGGACTTTAACGACAACACTGAATACTGCACAGGTAACATTAAGGTTATCTAGAACACTCAAACAGGTTCTCTGGCTTTCGGCCCAAAACGCATTGCCTCAAGGTATGCTGGGGAAACTCCACCAACCTATTCCCCAACTGAGCCGAGTCTCAATGTAACCAAATGTATGATGATGATGACGTTGGTCATTTACCAGAACTGGAAGTTGGCGCTGTGGGGATTTATTTACACACGAAGGAGCAGACTCTAGCAGCATCTTGGCGCAAATGTGGAGAATGGGCATGTCGTTTTAATAGTTTGATTAGCCTCCAAGTCTATCCCTTAAATGGCAACAGAGATGTTATTACATTTGATGACGTTCAGAACGGAAAATGAAGCCAGCACCATGCTGCTGCTTTCATGCGACCCAGCCACACAGCAGCACAGCTGCTTCATCAGGACAAGTACGCCGTCAAGCCGGTAACTAGAACTGTGCACCGTAAGTCTTGTTTTCTAACGACTGCCAACCTCTAGATTATATGGCAGAATGATTTCAATAATTAGACGCTACGTGTAGGAAGCATTTATGGTTTGTTTTTTTTTTTTTTGTTTTTTTTTTAAAGATATCTTTATTACTTTTTCAAGTTATACAAGAAAAGCACTGTACGAAAACATAACTGGCCTCATACTACACAGAACATGGTGAACAAAAACCCCCACATGGTGTAAAAAAACAAAAAAAGAAACTAATAAGTAAAAATACATTCAAAGATTAATATGCAGTACAGAAATATGTAACAACATAAGTGAAAAGAGAGGAAAAAAAACAAAACACAGAAACAAAACCATACAACAGCATTGAAAGCTCAAATTGACAGTTGAAGGGATAGTAAGCAGATATCCAGGCATTACAGTGTTACTATATGGTGTTTGGTTGATACCAAAACTCAAGCATGGTTCTTTCTAGGAATGTCTGACCAAATCAGTCCGTAGAGGCCCTTCTGTAAAGTCTGTGCACTCTCCACACCGATATAATTCAAAAAGGGGTTCCAAGTTTTATAAAATAACAGAGGTTTGTCCTTAAGCCAGTAGGTCATTGCTTCCAGGGGAATAAGTTCCATTATACCCTGTAACCACTGTGAGAGCTTAGGAGGTTTGTCAGAGATCCACTGAAGTAGGATACACTGTCTGGCACCAAACAGAAGAACATCAAGCAGTCTCAGCATACAAGGTTTTAGATTCAGTGCAGAATGTAATCCAAGGATGCAAGACAGTGGAGTGAGATCCAGGTCTTTACCAAATATGTTGGAAATTTCTTTGCAAACCTTTCTCCAGAAATTTTTAATAAAGGGACAGTCAAAGATACAATGGAAGTATGATCCCTCTGAGATCTTGCATTTATTACAACATTTGGAAAGTGTAGGATTAAATTTATTCCGTAGCACTGGTGTAATCTGGAGCCTATGGGTAATTCTGAATTGAGATTCCTTAACTTTGTTGGTGGACAAACAGCCAGATGAGCTCAGCCACACATCACCCCATTCACCATCCGAGATTGTTACCCCCAGGTCAGCTTCCCAGAGCAATTTAAGATGACCAGTGCCCTTTGCTGGAGGAGACAGAGCATTATAGAACCTGGTTATCAGTTTTCGGGGCTCAGGGTCTTGCAGTACCTCTTCTATAGAAGAGCGAGAGAACCCACCAAGATACAACCTTGCTCTTGAAGAGACAAAGCTACGGATCTGCAGATACCTAAATAAATGTCTGGAGGGGAGGTCGTGTTGTTCAATTAACTGGTTAAAGGACTTGACAGTGCCGTCCGCTACTAAGTCTCCTATAGTACAAATACCCTTTTCAGACCATAAGAGAAATGCGCTATCTTCAAGACCAGGGGGAAAATCTGGGTTTAAATGAATGGGAGTAAGAAGAGAAAGAGAATCCTCCCGAGTCCCTATTTTATTAAAAATTCTCCAAACCTTTAATGTGTTCTGGAGGAGGTAATTGCCCCTTACCTTGTACGACACCCATTTTTTTGAAACATACATAATATTACGAAGAGGAATTGGATCCAGAGGGGCAGCCTCAATACTAAGCCAAGTGGATCGGGGATCATTTCTAAACCATTCCCAGAGATAGCGGCCGAGGCAAGCCAATTGATAATATTTAATATTTGGCAGAGACAACCCTCCCTCACCTATGCGAAGTTGTAACTTTTGTAATTTCAATCTGGCCCGTTTGTTCCTCCACAAAAAGGAAGATAGTGAACTATTTAGGATGGCGAGTGACTTTCTAGTCAGAAGAACTGGGACCATTTGGAACACGTAAAGCAGACGAGGAAGTATGTTCATCTTAAAAAGGTTGACCCTACCTATAAGAGATAATGGAAGACTGGTCCAGCGTGCCAGATCCTCTTTAATTTTACGGATTAAAGGTATAAAATTGGCTTTATAAAGACCAGAGAGGGAGGGAGTTATATGTATACCAAGATAGACGAACCCAGAGGGTGACCATCGAAAAGGGGCAGCGCTAGAAGAGGTCCAGGGGGTATGAAGGGTTAGGGGCATAGCCTCTGACTTCGAATAATTAATCTTGTAGCCTGAAAACTGGCCGAAGGTTTTAATAATTTCAACAATTCTGACAATAGAGATCTCAGGGTTACTTAGAAAGAGCAACACGTCATCCGCATAAAGGGAAATGGTGTGCTTTTGGGGACCTATAGTAATGCCAGCCACCTGAGGATCGCCCCTTATTGCCTCTGCCAAAGGCTCAATGGCGAGCGCAAACAGAAGAGGAGAGATTGGGCAGCCCTGGCGAGTGCCACGCGCAACTGAAAATGAGGGAGATTTCCAACCATTTGAAATGACGGATGCACGAGGGGAATCATATAAGAGAGAAATCCATTTAATGAAGCTATCTCCTAAATTAAATTTAGAGAGGACATTCAGTAAATATGGCCACTCGACTCTGTCGAAAGCCTTCTCGGCATCGAGAGAGACTACGACAGCTTTGGCTTTCAAATGTGTGCCACATTGAATGATATTCAGCAGTCTCCTAATATTATTACAGGAATTACGTCCTAAAATAAAACCGGTCTGGTCCATGGAAATAAGGTCTGGAAGGACATGTTCTAATCTTCTAGCTAAAACTTTTGCGATAAGTTTCCTATCTACATCAAGCAAAGCGATTGGTCTGTATGAGGAGCAATCCTCTGATGGTCTGCCCTTCTTCAGAATCAACGAAATGTTGGTATCCATCATGGTATTTGGGAGGTGGCCAGAATTAAATGAGTGGGATAACATTTTAAGCAGAGGGTCAACTAGCAGGCTCTGAAAAGATTTAAAAAACTCAGGAGTCAGGCCATCGGGCCCTGGGGCCTTGTTATTTTGCAGTTCATTAATAGCAGCAATAACTTCCTCTCGTGAGATGGGACTGTTTAGCAGATCTTTCTGGGTCTGAGAAGCCTGAGGTAGATTGATGGCTGACAGAAAGTTTTGCATTAGGGCCTCAGACTGAGGCTCAGTTTCAGATTTATATAAAGACTCATAAAACACCTGAAAGCATCTGTTAATTTCCTTACTATAATGGACCACTTTACCTGTCTCATCTTTTATTGCTGAAATAGCCTGTGAGTCAGACCTAGTCCTAACTAAGTTTGCCAAGTATTTACTGGACTTATTCCCAAACTCATACATTCTGTGTTTAGCAAAAAACAGGGATTTCTGAGCCTCTGATGACATGAGTGTATCCAGAGCTGCTGTTGTGGTATCAATTTGAGATCTCAAGTCATTGGAAGGGTTAATATCAAATTCTCTCTGGAGCTTCTTTAATTTTTGTTCCAATTTCTGCTGTTCTGCCTCCTTCTTGTGTTTGAGATGAGCAGAAAAAGATATTGTAATGCCCCTAGACACAGCTTTAGCAGTCTCCCAAAACACATTAGGAGAGACTTCTGGGGTATCATTCTCAGCCAAAAAGAACTTGAACTGCTCTGTAAAATATTGTATAAAATCAGGGTTTTTAAGCAGATAGTTTTTAAATCGCCACTGTGGCAGAGGACGCTGCTCCTTACAGGACATAACCAAAAACAAAGGGGAATGATCTGAAATAACAATATTACCGATTGAGCATGAGATCACTTTTTGAAGGGCATGACTAGGTGTGAAAAAATAATCGATCCTCGAGGAGGATTTATGGACCTTAGAATAGAATGAATATTGTTTGACTGTAGGGTGGAGGGCCCTCCAGGTGTCGATGAGATTCAAATCTCTACAGCAGCCTAAAAGTGTCTGACTAGTACCGGAAGCATTTATCGTTAACGGCAGCGTAGCTATCTTGTAAAATCCACCAGCTAATAAAGCACAATGCCTAACATAAACTAGCATTAGCATCCTATTTTTTTTTAATCCAACCACATGAAAATGCATAAGGCAACCTCAGTTTGCTAACAGAACCATGAAGTGTAGTTACAGCCCAGTGACTTTGTTTATAAAGCCAATACATAAATTATTTATTTTCATGCCATCTGCAACAAAGCCACAGCATTTACCTAATGTGGGAGGACATGTCAGACACACCTTAGTTGCTCAGTACCGGTATATATGTATGTGCAAGTGAAGTATGTATTTTTGGCCTAAACGGCTCCTCATTGAAGTTTATTAAAAGCCTTTAGAAATATGGTATGGAGAGGGCAGAAATCAGGACCAGCAGCATCTGAGAATGGTGCAAAAAAGTTATGGCACGCCCAGGAGTAAAATGTTAGAGTATCAGTAGTGTGCACAGCTGAGTACAGGCCCACTTCATGTACTGGATGTGTTTTCCCAGTCTGAGTTTCCACAGCAGTTACCCAGAAGATGTTTTGTGGGGATCTGCGGTACAACCTGGACCATTTTTTGACTTGACTGAATTGGAACTGAACTGTTCTGAGGTTGTGGGGAAAACAAAACTGACTATTTACAAAGTGGATTGAAGTCACATGCACACACTTAACATCCAAACCGAATTGAGTTGTGGTCCATTTGTTGTTGCAATGCTGGTTTTTGGAGATGTATTTCATTGCTACTTGACATTGCCGTTTGATTGTTTTGTATTTGTACATGTTATAGCTTCTGTAGAGGAGACACATTACATCACTGTTGATGCAATTTCCATTGGTCACTGACATAAGTTAATAAAGGACATACATCAAATTATGCCTGCTTTCTGGAGGAAGACTCACATGATTTGTGGCCCCAGCCTCGTAAGCTGATCCTCCCCGATGAGTAGTAGAGGAATCCCAGGGCCAACATGGAGCACAGGCCCAGGAGGAAGTTTCGACCAGGTTTCATTCTCATCTCCAGCTAGCGTACATGGCACATCCCAGACTGGCGCCTGTGTGAGCAGGAAATACACTGGTCAGCCTGCACTTATACACAGCCAGTGCAAGGATCAATGAAGGATCTTTATTTGTTCTGGTACTACACTGGGTTGCACAATGAAAAACAAGTTGGAAGTCCCTGCATGTTACACAAAGAACAAACAGGTAATAGAACAGAAAATACAATAAAATAAAATAAAGCAATATGTACATTAAGAAACCACACCTCACAGTGAGAAACCCTTCCCTTCTCTAAAGTCTTAGAGAATTTTGTCTCGGCACCTTTCAGGCTACCAACTTAACAATAATCTTCTGGAACCTTTTCAATCAGCTTTCAGAGCCCGTCATTCCACTGAAAATGCACTTACTAAAGTGGTAAATTAGATTCGACTTACTATGGACATGAACTCTACTTCAGTGCTTCTGTTACTGGATCTCAGGGCTGCATTTGATGCCATGGATCATGGCATACTGTCAGACCGACTTGAAAGTCAATTTAGCATCTCTGACCTGGCTCTTGCTTGGCTAAATTCATACCGATCAGAAAGAACACAATGCGTTTCTTATAATACTACTACTTTAATATCTTCAGATGTGAAGTATGGAGGTTCCCAGGGCTCTGTTCTTGGCCCTTCGCTTTTCTCTTTATATATTTCACCTCTTGGCCAAATTATTTACAATTATGGAATACATTTTTACTGCTATATGGACAATAATCAGGTGTATATGCCCATAACAGCTGGTGATAAATCTCAAATCACAAAATTAGAGACCTGCTACAGTCTACAGTGAAGAAATGGATGTTAGAAAACTTTCTCCTCCTAAATTTGGATACAATTAAGATGTTGGTCATTGGCCCCACGAAAGGGACACCATTTTGATCAGGTGATGGTAACTCTTGACAACTGTGTTATTTCTTAAAGTTCAACTGTCAAGAATCTCGGTGTTACATTTCCAAGATCGCATTTTACCACCTACACAACATATCTAAAATTAGGTCTCTCCTGTCTATGGCTGACGCAGAGATCCTTATCCATGCCTTTGTTTCATCTAGACTGGATTACTATGATGCCTTATTTTCGGGTCTGCCACTTGAGATGGTTCAGGTTAAAATGGTTCAGAATTCTGCAGTCTGAACACATAAAAGAAAATTTGATCATATTACACCAATCCAAGACTCACTGCATTGGCTTCCAAATCATGTCAGATCAGACTTAAGTGCTGCTGATGACCTACAAATCTGTAAATGGCCTTGCCCCATCATACCTGTCCTACCGCTTAAACCATATATTCCACCTCTCACAGTTCGGAGAGTTAAAAAGAAGTCAGCTGGCTGCCGTGCTTTTTCCTATCCCCATTCCTCTGGCATAACCTCCCTGCTGACATCAGACAATCTGGAAATTCAAAATACTTACTTCTTTGACTTAACCTTTAATTAGTCCTTGACTTCTATTGATAGCTTCTAGTACCTTCTTCAGTGGGTTGGTCTCAGTCTTAACCATAGTATTAGAGTTTGCAGACAAGAAAACAATCCTTTATTCCTGATAACATTGCATTTCTCTAACTTTTTTTTTTTTGTTTTCTGTTCCCTCAAGCTGCAAGCTGTCGCTCTCTGACTGTCCTCTCTCTATAGCTTCTTCTTCTTCCTCCTCCTCCTCCTCCTCTCTTTTCATTCAGGCTCCCTTCTGATGGACCAAGGGCCCCTGGGAACATCTCTCTTTCCTGGCTTCCGCTGCCTCACATATTGATGGATCTGTTCGTCATACCCATGGATCCGATGGATCATTGCTCTATTCTGTTTTACTATTCCGTTATGTGTGTACTTCTGTAAAATTTGATGCCTCTTCATTCTGATGTTTTCTTTTTTATTGCTAATTATCTCATGTGGCCTGTCCTCTTCCAGGTCACCATGGTAGAGTGGAGGTGGTGTGACTCCCACACCACTTGGCGATGCCTCAGCCTGCTCAGTCGTTCTCCCTGATCCACACACTTCAATATATTCTATATAATTATTTGTATCCAATATTCTGTCAATGAAATTTGTAAACTGCAATTTTGTTGTTCTGTTCTGTACATGCAACATCTACTGATTGTCTGTCCGTCCTGGGAGAAGGATCCTCCTCTGTGGCTCTTCCTGAGGTTCCTTCCATCTTTTTTCCCCTTGTTAAAAGGGTAATTATTTTCTCAATACGGGGGTTGGGTTGCATAAATTAAATTGATCTGATTTGATTACAGTTGAAAATGTATAAAGACGTACACACCCAGGAAATAATATTGCATAACATTGTGGTCGGCAGTTTCATATTAAGAGCTCGACATCAGGTAAACAGTGTACCATGCCCTTTGACTGAGCGTGAGCACCAAGTAGTTCTGCTCGATGTCAGCATCAATGATGTAAACACAGGATCCATGTCTCCTCGTCCCACTGGAGCTCTGTCAGCTCAAACATGGGCAACAGCTTTATCTGCGATGTTATTGTGGAGACAGGTCTCTGTGAGCGCAACAGTCTCTGATTTCCCGTTGCGTTTCCCGTTGTGTTTGCGTCACATTTCGCCTATTTCATTTTCCTGTGACCAGACATTAGCCAGGAACAGCCTTAAATCCAAGGATTAGCATGGCACCCTAACCCCTAACCCAACTGGCTGCAGCATCTGCAAGAGTGATATTAATGGTCTTATTACTTAAGAATGATAGATTCACTGACAGTGTTTTCTCCTGAGGAGGAGACTTGATCCACTCTGAGAGGTGGGGTGGAGGCTTGTCATGTGTCATGTCCACATTATACGCTCCAACTAGAGGTCCACTCAGCTCCTAGTAACAAAGTCCGTAGCTTTGGCCTTACGTTACACGTGGTCCAAATCATATTCAGTGTTATCGGGTCAGTTAGGATGCAGTTCAGGGCTTGATTAGCTGTTGCAGATACTCCATGTAGAAATAAGTATGTTTCTTAATAGTATATGTAAAGCATGATCTTCATGTTATAGAGGAGTCTTAAGTGTTTTAAGTTTTAAGACCAGTTTATTAACCAGTGGTTAAATTAATATTTTACTAAAGAAATATGTGCTTCACACGTAAACAATGTACAGTACAATGCTAAGACAGACTAATGAGTCGGACTAGCAACGTTATACCGGTAGAACAGACAAACTACTGGTTCTAGAGAGGGCCTGTCACGTTTTCTGTGTTTTTAGCAGCCAGGCAGTGGCGTTTTCTTGCAGAGGCCCAGGGAAGCCAGGCTTCCTCACTTTTTCTGAATATAACCGTCATTTAATAAAAACACTTTTTTAACAGTTTACATAATCCTGTGTTGTGAGCTCTGTCGTCTCCTCCTCGTCTCTCTTCATTCTTTATTGAACGTTTTATCATGTGTAAAACAGCGCCCCTTTAAATGTTACGTGGTGAATGAGTGTTGAAAACATGGTACAGCACTCTGTTGGCTGTGAGGAGGCCAAGCTGAGTTGGCCTCCAATGGTGAAAAAAAACAAAAACTGATTAACCAATCAGGTGAGGCTATTGTCACGACACTGCTCCCCTGTGATTGGTCAGGACAGTGCCAAGGGAAGCTGTGAACTCATTGGTATCACGCCAATCAAATCACAGTATGTCATCTTCATCGTCTTTGAATGAAATAACGGAAGATTGATTTGTGTTGATATCTCGGTAAGCTAGCAAACATTTTAAGCGCAATTATGGAGTGTGGAGATTTGGAGTTTTTAGTAAAAAATAGAAGGTTTTCGGAGTTTCAATGAGGAGAACTACGTCCGCACCGAGTGGCTAGCTGGTAGCTCCAAACTTCAGCGGCTATTTTGCTGGCCCTGTCTCCTTTTTGACAAGGATTCCTGCTCTCTGAACAATCCCTGGGTTACCACAGGATTCACCGACCTTGCCAACCTGTCTCGAGCAATTGAAAGGCATGGCAAATCAAAAAATCACAATGACTGCGCTGTGAAACTGAAGCTGTTTGGACGCGTCAGGATTAATGAGGCACTGGATTTGGCAAAAAGTCTGAGCACAAAGAAGCACAATGAGCAGGTGAAGAAAAACCGGGATATTTTAACTCGACTCATCATTGCAGCCCTGTACCTTGCGCGCCAAGAGCAAGCCTTCAGGGGGCACAATGAGGCCGCTGGCAGTGCAAACCGGGGCAATTTTGTGGAGTTGGTGCATGCTTTTGCGGAGTTTGACAACACTCTTGCAGAGCACTTGGGCTCGTCAACAGTCTTCAGCGGTATGTCAAACACCATACAAAATGACATCATCGAAAGCATCGCTCACATTATCCAGGATGAGACTGATAAAGAAATATGCAAGTCCCCATTCATCGCTGTACAAGTGGATGATACAGATATGTCAATGAGAAAGGCAATGTGTGTGAACGTTTTCTAGGCTTTTATGATGTCAGCGCAGATAGAGACGCAAAAGCCATAACATCAGTTGTGATGACAGCCATCGGAAACTACAGCCCCACAAACAAACTCATTTGTCAGACCTACGATGGCGCAAGCTGTATGAGTGGACAGCACGGTGGCGTGCAGGCTTTAGTGAAAGCGCACTGCCCCAACGCGTTGTTCATCCACTGCTATGCACACAAGCTTAATTTGGTTTTAGCACAAGGCACAAGTAACATCCAACCAGCCAAACTGTTTTTTCCTTTGTGTGCCTTTCACAATTTTATCTCACGATCATGTAAAAGATCAGCATTGTTGTGTGAGGTGGACCGGGCTGTGCGTGTACCAGGAGGTTCTGCTGTGAGGTGGAACTTTAAAAGCCGCGCGGTACATGCCATCCATGAGGGAGGCACATCGCTCTGTGTGGCTTTTGACAGGATCCTGACAGAACCGGGATGGGACAAGGACACTATTGCCCAAAGTGCGGCCTTGAAACAAAAACTTGAGAATCTTGATTTCTCCTTCCTGCTCGGGGTCTTTCAGTCCATTTTCGGCCTCATAGAACCACTTTTTCAGGTTCTGCAAAACAAGACGGCGGACATAAAAAAATGCCAGGATCGGATCAACAGAACGATCAGTGCTCTCAAAGCCACGAGAACAAGCGAGACGTTTACTGGCATTTATGAGGAAACAGTCCAGGCAGTCGGAGAACCTGTCCCCCGACGTAAACATCGTCGCCGCGGCTGGGAGGACCTGGAACAGGGAGTTAACCAGCACCAAGACGGAGACACTGTTTCATCTTTCCGACGTCTGTACTTTGAGATTGTTGACAGTATAGTACTGCACATGACCCAGAGAGCCATGGAGCACCTGAGTTTTTTTCGGGTACTGGACCACACATCATTTGCATTGTTCTGCAAGCCTGCTGCATTCCCCAGCAGTGAGTTGGCTCAGCTGATCAGCTCCTATCCAGTCTTCGATGAGCAGAAATTGAGAAATGAGCTGCATACGGTGTGCAACAACAAGCCACCAACAGAGCTGCTGCACCTGCTCATTGAGGATGACCTACAGGGCACACTCTCCGAGGTCTTCAAAATGCTGCAGCTCATGCTCACGATACCGGCTACCAGCACATCAGCAGAGCGCTCATTTTCCTGTCTAAAGAGGATCAAGACCTATCTGAGGAACACATGTGGACAGGACAGGCTTGTCAACTTGGCCAAGATATCCATTGACTCTGTTGTTGTGGAGCACCTAAAGGCCAGTGGAAAGTTCTACAACATGGTCATTGATCACTTTGCCACCATGAGAGACAGGAGAATGGCCTTCCTCTTCAAATAGGGTGAGCAAAACGCTTTTTTCCCCTGTGCGCAGCTTAATAGTTACTGAACTGCCCAATTAGCAATGTGTGTGATTATAGTCCTTATTTTGTCTTGCTTGCTTTGATTAAGCAGCACATGGGTCCACTGAAGTTGTTGTTTATTGTTGTTTTTTATGTGGAGAAAATTAGCACCACGGACAGTGGCCGTGACAGGCCGGGTCGTCTAAATACGTCAGGTGTGCTGTTTATAGCCACTGGTACTGGGTTGTTGTGTTGCTGTATAATGAACATTTACATTTATTATTATATATATATATAAACGATAAGGAAAAGTGAAAAGCATTTGTGCATCTCACATAGAGTGTACAAGTCGTGTTTGACGAAGACGTAAAACTTAACAGCTTCTGATTGAGTGTGTGCGTGTGCGTGCGTGCGTGTGTGTGAGTGAGTGACTGAGGGTGAGAGAAAGAGGGCATCGGTGCTCAAAGCTTCGGTTAGATAACAAGCGTGTGCAAGTCCTGGTAAAATGATGCTGGGCGCTCTAATAGTTCATCCGACTACATGAAATAGCGACATAAAAATTGCAACATACGATTTTCTGCCCCCACCCCCGTAAAACATACACAGCTTAGAGGTTGTGTCTCACTTGGCTTCCACAGAAATTTTCCCCACGCCACTGCAGCCAGGAGGGTAAGGCTAGGGGTACTCAATTCATTACAATCTACACCTTCACCACCAGATGCCACAGAAATCTACACAACATTCAAAGATTGTATCTGTATGCGCCATTTACACCTGCAAGTGTATTTTATTTTGTTGGAGAATATAATTTTCAGCACAAAGGAGTTTTTTTTATTGTAATGTTGAGAAATATGGTTTGATAATTGCTGTAAATTCCTGTATAATTTGACTCATATGGATGTTTGCGGTGATCCTATGCAGCTTCCGTAGCGTACCTTGTTATGTTTAACAGGAAGTGGAATTCTATTGTTATTTCTAAGTTTTCTGTGAATAAATGAGCAGACTGCAAAGCAACATTGTTGTTTTACCATTGACTCAACGCATAATTGCAATCTCATGTCGTCCATATTATGTGGTTATAATAATAAGAAACTTACAACAAAGATGAAAGTAACAAAGACTAAAGATAGCCACTACAGTACCACTTTATCTTTGGTGACTCATTTTTAATTCATGCTGTATGGTTTAGATCAATCAATCAACAAAGTTATCTCATGACACTTTCTAATTGAAGCAGGTCTAGACCATACTCTTTAATTCATTAAAGGTCTTTGGATGCATTCTTCCTCCCATTCATTGGTTTTGATCAACAGTCCACTGTGATGATTTGCTTCTTCTTTTGCTGAATATCTTTGGCTATTGGAATGGCTAAAACAACAAAAGCAACCCCTTCTCATTTGGGCATTTTAGTAATGTGTTGTTATTTATCAATTCCCTGACTGAATTTTCTATTTCTTACTATTCCTATGCAGTGACTGAACTAACATCAGATCAAGATAGCAGTGATGCTGGAAACACAAAGCAAATATCAGTGGAGTCGGACTCATACAGCTGAGACAAGTAATAGATTTCATTTTTGTATGCACTGACACAGCGTAATCACTAAATAAAAAGGTAATAGAAAACCAATAATAAAATAAAAAATTTAATCACCATTATAAAGGGATTTTTTTGCAATTGTATAATCATTTATGTTCATTACTTTATTTCACCACATTGTTTCTTAGGTCATCTTTTGCTATCCTGTGACTGAAATATTTGTTTATTGGGCCTGCATACACAATACAATAGGGTGAATATGAACCATCCCACATTGTTGCCATGATTTCTTGCATCCTGTGCGTGACACCAACTTTATTTTCAAATTCTACTTTAGACACAACATGTATCATTCTCATTTGTCCTCCATATTGTAAGAAGCAGAATGGGTTGAGTACTTACTGGAGTCCCTCACCTGCTCCACTTGTTACCAAACCTTCTTAGTTTTCAGATAAATCCTGAGATGCATTCTTTCATTCAGTGTTGAAATGTAACAGGTCCATGTATGTTTGTTCTAACGTGTTTCCAATTTTAGATCTTGAATATTGTTTTTATGACAAGAAACAACATTTGAAAGCTTTTGATAAAATATTGTATGTGTAAACATGAAAACTACGAGGCTCAATGTTACAAAATAATTATATGGAGACTTTAAGGTATATATTTGTCTCTGGAGGAATGTTGCCGGATATCTAAATAATCCTAATATAAACTGCTGTGGGTGTTGAGAATCATTCTTGACATTGGAAGTAGTGGTTTGACACAAAATGTTTAAAACAAAGTAAACTTATTGACTTATGTAAAACGCACCTCACAGTCTTCATTTATTGAGTCTTTCATCTAATTCCTCGCTCTGAGTGTGGCATTATTGCTCTGTACATGTGTACATTTCTTGTATTTTTGTTTTGTTTTTGTTGATATTGATATTATTATTATTATTGTTATAATTACTATTATTATTATTATTTCTGCATATTCTGAACTTTGAATAGGAGCAGCTGTAACACAAACAATTTCCCCTCGGAGATAATAAAGTATTTCTGATTCTGATTCATCTACGGATGGAGTCTGCACAGCTCTCACAGCAGCTGACGACAACCAAGTAAACAGTTGTGGAGGACAATGGAATGCAGTTGAAAGCTCTGGGTAAAGCCAATAGGTACACTTTGCGTTAAAGGATGAGCTCACCCAAAATTGAAAATTTTGTCACCTTTCATTCACCCTTATGCTGATGGAAAGTCATTTTAAATACATATGGGACACATTTCAAATTCAGGACATTCCCTCCATGCAACAGTGCAAAAGTTGATGGGATGCCTGACTATTCAGAGCTAGCTGGAGCGGTCAGGTTCATGGATTGCACTTTCCCTCATTTCAGCCATAAACCAGAATAACACTGGACATACACACAGCAAGTGGCTGTAGGAACACTTACCTTTGTGCCTGGAGGCAAATTTGGCCCCAAATGAGAATGTATCTGCGAACAGTTTTAATGGCAGCATAGCAATTTGATGGGATGTGTAATGTTGATGAATGTAAAATTAAACATAACACGCTGATAAAAGTTACACAGAGGAGGGCAGGAATCAGCGAGTGAGTGAGTGTGTGTGTGTGTGTGTGTGTGTGTGTGTGTGTGTGTGTGTGTGTGTTAGGTTGCCATTTACACTTTATTTAAGTGAACTATTGTTAAGAGGTTTCTGTACTTCAGTGTGGTCAGAGGAACAGCGTAAAATACGGAGGGTACGACAGACTGAAGTACAGTGATGTTACTTACTGCAGCTAGCAACTAAGTTAGCTCATTAACCACTGTCTGTCACCAAACCACTCAATGACAGCATATTAGTCTTATCAGCTGCCTCAACGACACGGCTAGTCCCCAAGCCACTGGTGACACGTTAACGCGCTGCCGCCCAACACATCACATGAACATACGGACAGGAATATCAGCAAATCAATACAACAAGTAGCTAATAAGCATGACTAGCTAGCTCCGCTGGAGAGAAGCCATGGACAGACTCTTACCAGACGGATACCGTCAATTTTCAAGTTGACCTTAGCTTCGTCGCTGCTTCCTGCCGCCGCGCTGACCACCACGTTGCTGATATGCATTGGTCGACTTTAACGTAAATGTGAAAACATCCCAACAGTCAGAACCAGTTTGGCCTTGTATAGACCCAGTGAAGGGGCAGACTCGGTGCCCCCCTCCCCTCCGTCACTGCTCCAGGCAGGCAGGCTGGGGGTACCCGGTACGTCCAGATACGTCCAACGCTCTACGTAGACAACGTCACACCAAACTTCATTTAAAAATCTATGCATTTAATAACCATGATGGTTTAATGACCATCGGGTAATGTCCAAAGTTGGTAGTGTTAAATTTGATAGGATTTAAGTAGCTATCTTAAATCTCAAGAGTAGAAACGTCATACTTCCCTCTGCACCAACAAAGATTTCGATTAATTGTCAATTTAAAAAAAACAAAAAAAACAATAAAAAATAGTTTCACTCATTTCACACAACATTTATGTGTGTTTTACCGAAGAGAATGGTGGGACAGTCCCACCTGACTCCAGACAGTGAAACCATGAGTCTGAAAATAAATAACATAAAGTGAAAATAACTCAAATGGGCCAAGAAAATGTCTTTACTGTTTTATATTCAGCACACACGACCTCCACATTACAATATATTTCAAACCTTAATACTAGTACTAATAATAAAAAAAATAATACATTAAGAATCACAGATAAACATGAAACACAAGGTCACAATTTACTGGACCACATAAAGGCAGAGGGGAGACGTGTATATGGTGTATCTCCTTTAGGTTTCATGAAGCAGAGGACATTGCTGCTGTGAACCTGTTGGAGCAGCTGTGACAGTCTGTTGGGATGTGAGGAGGTGATTCTGGAGATCTGTGTTTCTTTTCTACAGATGATGAGGTGGTCGTCAAACATCATCCTCCATGTACTCATCCTCTTACTGTAGACTACATGATATTGACTCATCCACATGGGTCCTAACGCTTATCACATCTCAGACCTGTTCCCGTTGATGCAGTTACTCCCTTCTTTTGTCTTATTTCCATAGTATCCAGCACATTAGTCATCAGTGACATCATCCAGATCTTAAACAAACCACACAACTTCCTTACACAATGATTTCTTTCTGTCTACCAGCAGTAATAGAAAGAAAAGATGAAACTCGATATTTTATGGATTATTCATACATTAACAGTGTATTAAAAAAGTCAAACCGGTTCAAATATTTCATTACTCTAAATATGACTCAGTAAGGTGTTGAATAAAACAGCAGTGTGTTTCAGTGTGTGTTCTGAGCTTGTCCCAGGTGTAAATAAAGTCATGTGGGTGTCCTTACTTATCCTGCTCTCATTTCCACAGAAACATTTGTATGTGTGTGCATGTAGTGTTCCCCAGCTGACAACACACCGCTGTGCACGTGTGCCTGAAATATAAAACAGTTGATTACATGTAAAGGACAGTAAGTGTGATCTAATCATCTCCTTCATAGAGCCCCTTGTTAAATCGCAACTGCACCAGTTTTCCACATAACACTGTGTTTACAGGTCCTGGGCAGTTCTACTGCACATGTGAGCAAGTAGTTTAAGGCCTTTTGTGGCTCCAGAGGAAGCTGCATGTAATCTGATTAACTACCTCCAGTGATGTCACTCAGTGGTAGAGTTGCATTGTGGGTAAAGGCTCATTTCTTCCATTTCCTGTCTTCTCTTTTCTGACATGACCTATTAAAGGTCATTAATCAAATATGTCATATTGCAAAAAGCTGAACATTTACAACTGCAGATGACTCATGAACTTTTTCTGATGGCTGATTAGATGTGAGCCCTGTTGACATGAATGACTTTACCAACTGCAGGCTTGCTGGCTTGACTTGACTCTTAGTGCCCCACTAGTGGCAGAGATTGCCGTAGCCTGGTCTTATTAATGGACTGCAGTGGTGTGTCCAGATGTTCTTTGACTGGGGCAACACATGTGGGGCTCTGACTTATGCAGGGCTGGTCAGTGTCCCCCCTTAGGACCCCCCACACCCAGCCAACAGTCGGCCATTGGCCTGTGTCAGGGCCATCGGTGAGTGTTTATGGCCCCAGTTGTTACAGTGTTTCCCACACTGTGGCACTAGTCGCCCATTGCTGGCCCTTGTTGGGGGCTTTTTGGCTAATTGAGCCATTAGAATTTGCAGTGGAGCTCGTCAGTGCGAGAAATCATTCTGATTGGCTGTTCAGCTCAGAGAATCGGTTTACGAGAAGAGAGGTGTAAAAAGAAAGGGAGAGCCTCTTTAGCCTGTCACTGTCACATGATTTCACCCATTTAGTGCAGTTTCATCTTATTTTTCTCCTCCTCTTCAGCAGTGACATTTGAAACTCTTTATCGCACGAGTTGCCCTTTTTCTATTTTGGAATGATGAATGCAGACTACTGCTACCTGCTGGTAAAAAGAGTTACTTCTTCTTACTCAGGTTCAGAACATACAAGCTGTAAGGCCATCGGCTGCAGCTTTCTGGCCAACAGAGAGCATAAGCCTTCCAAAGATGTGTTGGGCGGAGAATTGGTCCCTGCCCTTAAGACTGCCATCTTGGCAGAAATCTGCCTGAAGAACTCACAATGTTGAATAATAATTGGTGGCATTAGGCAAACCCATCTCCATAATGGCTTTCATTTAGTTGTTGGTAAAATATGAGCAATGTACAGTATAACGAAATGATATGCGTTCCCAATACAATAGCCTATGTAACTCATTCATTTGTAAAATCCCACAGATGGCTGGTTAAATATATGCGCAGTGTGTGTGTGTGTGTGTGTGTGTGTGTGTGTGTGTGTGTGTGTGCGTGCTTTAAGTAACTAGTGTGCACCGGGGTCCATCATAACTACTGTACCTTTGACTGAGTGCCAGTGGCTGCAAGAATGGATAAAAGGTCATTGTCCAATTATCAATTTACTTGTTTTATGGAAACAGCATCATACAGTTGCATGTAACTTCTGTTGTCTTGCAGTTGCTCCTTCCTCATTTTCTTTACCATTTTTGTTAACACTATGAACTGTGGGTCATTTTCTCAGGCAAGGTCTGCACAAATGGCAACCTACAGAAAGTGTGTATGAAGGAGAGGTCGACCAATAGTGGAGTTTGAACAGTACAACACGCTAACCATTAAAAATGTTTGAACTTTTATTTTCCTTCACGTCAGTAATTCCAGATGAGAAGCCCGATGTTCTAATGAAGGAAACACAGCTGGTCAGCATTCTATCCAGAAAGGCGGCTCCTCTGCTTGTAGCTTGGGATCCCAACCTCACTGAATGTTCACTCCCTTCACTTCAGCCAGCCATCAGCCAGTATCTGAGCCAAGTTACGCCGATACTGATCAACTTCTACCAGCACTGATTAGTCATCCAAACCAATTCATCTGTCAACCTCAAGTCAAATAAGCTGTGAGAGGCCTTGTGTGCTTGACATTTTCATAGTGGGAGTGCCATAAGGCCTCTGTGTGGACAGTGGGATTCAACAAAACAGTTGGTTTGAACTAAGGTCCCGCCTCTGACCGTGCAGGTAGTCAGTTACAGTTCAGGATAATGGGGGGCTGGCTATTCATTCAGTCATTAACCCCTCACCCCCATTTCGATTTGAAAGTTTCCACACAGTCCACAAAACATTTCTGGAGATTTACAGCAAAACAGCATTGCAGCATTCTCCTAAACAACTGAAGCAGCTGGGGACTTTTAAAATATTAAAAACCAACTGGAAAAAAACAAAAAACAAAAACATGGCTCCACAGACTCCATCCACTGTTATCCAAGCTCTGGAAGTGCTGAGATCTCAAATTTATTTAAATAATAAAATCTTATCTAAAAGCATACGGCACCACACAGTGAGTAGCCGTTTTGCTGTGAAGTTCCAGAAATGTTTTGTGGACTACGAGACTTCACCTGACTTTCCATCAGCATGGAGGGAGGAGATGATGACTGAGTTTTTTTCATCTTTGGGAGAACTTTTTCTTTCAGAGAAAAACAAATGCAAAGAAATAACTACAATTACCACCTTGCAGCTGTATGCCTCTGGGCCTTCCTGAGCTACGGCATTATATTAAGATTTCTAGCAGAATATTATGATGTCACAGTGCATTTAATTTCTGAGCTTTTGGATATCAAATGTCATAACTTCGTAATTGTATTGTCTTAGACAAGTATCCAAGTAAAGTATCCAATGAATTCTTGCGTTATGGACAAAAATGTGTTTTGTGAGGTCACAGTGACGTTGACCTCTGACTGTTGGCCACCAAATTCTAATCAGTTGATGAGTGACGGTGCAGAGGCTTTAAAATGATCTGTTGAACAAAGACAGACAAAGAGTGCTGAAGCAAATTTCTTTACTGAAACAAACAAATTAATTTTACAAAATGCTTGAATGATAATCTGGAAGTTCAGTAATTTCTCTTCAGGAAGTGACAACAAGAACAGACAGCTCATCTCCTGGGTCAACAGGTAACATCTTAAAATAGACTACATGACATTTACACTTCACAGGTTTCTGTGAAAATACACATAGAACATGTTTTACAAAACGCAATAAAATAGAATAGAAAATCCCCCCTCCCCGTGTACAACTCTATTGATACTTTATGAATAAAATAAATTCAATCTCCGCTGGACTGATGAAAGCAGGGTCTTTGAACTGCAACTATGAACAAGAAAACGAATATCCCTCTGCCTGCACTCTCACAGGCAGATGATGACAACTGGCCACCTTGCTCCACTAACAAGAGGGAGGGGCGCACAATTCATTAGACATTTTAGAAATGTACAATTAACATTCTAAAACAGATTTATAACAAATTAGCAATGGCAGCACACACCTATTCAACTTTCCTCACAAAATGGATTTAAATAAAAGTGCAATGCAAACTTTCAGTAGAAGAGTAAGGAAACAACTGGGCTGACAAAGCGCATCAAAAGTCTGATTGGGTTCTTTAAAATTCATCTATATACTGTAGAAAAAATAGAACATTAACCATCAACCCCAACCAGTATTACTGCAGACTCCTGTCTGTAAAGCAGAAGTGACTTTCTCAAAGCACCTGAATAAATAGGCTGGTAAACACAAGTCAGCATGTAAAAGCTCTCGTCACTAGTACAACATTACATGGAAAGGAATGCAGCTGATAGTTACAGTTAGAGAGGAGGCTTAAGCAGTGCTTTAAATGTTATTGCTCCCACTTAAAGAAATACTGCATCCATATTATTATTTTTGTATCTACATGTTTCCCCATGAAGTCTGGAGTGACTGCAAATGTTTTTACCTTCAAGTGTGAAAAAATGAGTTTGCGGTTTGTCCAAAACTACTTTTCAAACTAAATTTTTTGTACACTCTAAAACATCACCTGCTAACTTTTTACCACCTGCTAAGCTGCAGTTTAAAAATAGTAAGTGGACCTTATTACGATTAGAAAATGAGATAATTCTGCGGATGCCATGCTCAACCATGTGTCCAATTACTGAAATACAGAATGGACTAAATACCTCAGATTTGTAATCTTGGTGTAGCCTTACTGTTTGATGGCAGAGTTCCTTATTACAATACAAAGTTTTCCTATTTTAGATGACTGATGAGTTAGTTTTTGTGCAGCTGCTGTTAGGACAACATATACCATGTTTTGTATGTGTGTCTGTTTGCTATTAAAAACAATAAACCTATAATGTCAGTGCTTTTTTAATGAACCATCACAAGCACCAACATTCTGTGCATCACTCCAGACTATCAAAGGCAACAAGCTAACCCATACAAACTTTTTGGGAAAAGTAGTCCTTCAATTACAGGATAATACCAGTGCAATTTTGATGACTGACGTATGCCTGGAAAGAGACTAAAGCGCTGCAACCGGACCCATTGGGCACCTTTCAGGTTGGAGACAGGACTGTTTTCATTGTGTTCAGATAGCACTTGTGTTGATTTGGTTACTTTCAAATGTAATTTACTGAGAAATGTCTTTCTCTGACTTTGTGAATTTCTTTCTTCCTCTGTTGTAAGTAGATAAGCAATTCCCTGTAGGACACTGCAAAGTAAACAGAAGACAGCTAAAGCTAATCAATGAAATTAACAACAAGTTCTGTACAGAGTTAGGATCCTGAATTATTTTGTAATGTAGTGGCTCTCTTTAGAATATGGAGCATGGCAGGTATCAGGGGCAACGCTGTTTCATCATGAAAGAAAACTATTAAACATGAACCTTTTCATTTTCCAAAAAAAAATGCCAAAAATTATCTTCAACAATGTGAAGCATGCTGCCTTTATTTTTTATATTAACTAAATACAAACTGATTAATAAAACTGGTCAAAAGAACTTGAACATGTTCATTTTAGCTGAGAACATTTTCCACTAAATAGTGTCATGCAGGAATGAGTCCTAAAGCCCAGAAATCAGTTAGGATTTTACACTTCGTGATTCCCTCATCTCGAAGTCTATGAGTTTTTTAATTGGTTTTCGGTTAGATAAGATTGAAGATTGAAAAAGATTGAAGATGATTTTAAATAAAAAGAAAATAAGAGATTTTCACGTTTTGGTCTCTGACATCAGTAAAAACCCCATGTTTGAATTAAAAAGTGTTACGTGTGTTAAAAACGGTTAGCGGTTGCAATTAAGTGTCTAAATGAGACTACAGAGGTTGTCGGGGACATTAAACGTCATCACAGCGAACACAGAGACTCATCTACTCACTAGTCCGTCTTTACAGGCCCACTTTAGTTACAAACTATTCTAACTCTGACTTTACAACTTGTACATTGATCAGTTTATAGAAAACCTGTATAGTAATTGTGTAGTAAGACACTTAGTGGTGGTGATGTCGTCTGTATATTGCCTAACATTAGCTTTTTACTGCTAGAGATAGAGATTACGTTTCAAACATCACAAAGTGGTGTTCATCTGTGAAGATTATCTTGATGAACAAAACATGTAATTATCATCAACTTGTGTTTGACAGATTATTTTCCGCAATATTCTAAAATGCGATTCAAAAATCTCATAGGCTTTTTGAGGAGGGAACCAAGGCGATGCTAACTTCAGGGTTAGCTACAAAAACACTTCATCCCTGCAGTTTTCTTTCTCTGACATTGTGTGGGCAAAACTATTTGTCTCAAGTTTGACAAAATGGCAGATTAATTGATGAAGCCAATTTTGTTCCCAAATAGTCCCAAATATTTTTGATTATTCCAGGACACAATTTAAATCAGACACGCAACTCAATAATTAAACTGTGAAGAGTAGAGAGGACAGGAACTAAAATAACAGTAGCAATAAGACTGTTTATTTCAAAGATATAATTAAGCCATTTTAGGGCTTTACATATTCTAAGAGGGTAAAAATGAATCTAAACTTTGACCTTTGATATCTGTCACACTCTGTATCATAGGCACTGTTGGCAGCATATCCTTTAAACCTAGGTAAACACTCAAGTTCATTGAAATGTTTCGCAAAGAGCAATACATGTAACATTGCTGTACTTTAACTCCAGCCATGTCTTTTTCAAAAAGACCTTTCTATCAGAAAGACATCTTAGTGAACAAAAGCCTTTTTTATATTGCTTCCTATAGTTCAGTACTGTCAGGGCTGGACATCAGCCTACTGCGCTGTGTGTAGAGTCCTGTGGAAAAAGTCAAATAAAACACTGATGTTTCCTTGATCACAGATAGATGAACGAGAAAGTAAAAAACAGTCCAAAGTGGGTCCTGAAGGATGTCATCTGGAGCTACACTCTGTCAGTGGCTAGCTGATAGGTTAAGGTACAGTGAGCACAGTTCAGTCAGTGCTGCTGGTGTGTAGGTGAGGAAATGAGGGTTACTCCATGATGGCTCTGTAAATCACAGGCTCGATGTAGTCCCCTCTGTAACGTGAGTTGATCACTCTCTGTCTCTTTGACTCCTGGATGATCTCTCTTTCTTCAAAGATCCCATCAAATCTCATGTCGGACGCTTTTGACTTCAGAGACAAACACAAGGCTGCACGTCAACACTGCCATATGTTTTCAACGTCTTTCACTGGTTTTACAAACTCTGACTTCCGACTCATTCTTTGACACTTTCCTACACCTAATAAGTTCATTTAACAATGTGTGTGGGGGGTTGGGTGGCACTCACCAGTCTGGATTTGACTCTCTTGGGGAGCTCCTCATCCAATGTGTAGACATCATCTCTCTTGGCTGTTAGCTGCGATCCATCCTCGAACTCCACCTGCATTCCAGAAACACAGTCAGGACACAAATACAGTTCAACAGTTTGACAGCTTAATGTGACATGTGCCTCTGTTGTGTTTTCTGCTCTCCCTCTCTCTCTCCCCGATTTTCATCCCCCCCCCTCCTCCCTCTCTACCTGAGCACACCAGAGTGTGATCGGTGATAGGCTGGAGTGGGGGGAATGAAAATCGGGGAAGAACTGCTTACCAGACAGAATCGCCACTTATGTTAATGAACAGAAGGTATCTACAGTCTCTGACGCAGCTGTCCTGGCTGATGAGTACATCCTCACGCACAGGGAAGCCTTTGACAGGGCTCACCTGTCCTCTGAGCGTGGTGCTCCTGTAGCCAAGTCTTTTATTTTCCCTGTAAAATCAAGCTTTCATGGCGAAATCATGGCCAGCAGGCGTTTGACTATGTGAAGGCTTTGTCGACGCATGCGCCGGTCCAGGCTGCGCCTGCATTTGACCGTCCGTTTAAGCTAGCTGTTGATGCCAGTGATGCGGGGGCGGGTGCTGTCCTTCCACAGGATGGAGAAGATGGCGTGGAGCACCCCGTCTCGTATTTCTCCTGGAAATTTAATCACCATCAGCGTGTGTATCCCACGATCGAAAAGGAGGCTCTCGCGCTTGTTTTGGCCCTCAGGCACTTTGAGGTTTACGTCGGCTCTGCTAGTTCGCCAATCCTCTAGGGCCAGTTGTTCAAAACATTTCATCAAAATGATCCAGATTTGGAAATCCCATTTTTTGCTATTCAGGATCAGGTAATCCATCTTACTTTTATGCCGGTTTTTCAAAGCAACATTGGACTGGATCACCCTGATCCAGATACACAGTTTTCAAGATTACCAAATCTGGATTACCAGTGCTCTAAATGGGACAACATATCACAATGTGGGCTACCAGCTATGTGAAGAACAACAGGTAGAAGAGCCAACATGGGGTCACTTTAAGTGTTTCTTATTTTGAGACAAAACACAAAAATGACATAAACATTAACTTCCATTCATAATTTCTTTTATGACCCCTCATCTGAGCCACAACAAATAAAAAACAAATATACATTAAAAAATACATACACGATATTTTGAAAACGTCTTAAATTTAAAAAAAAGGCTAAATGTCCAATAGTTAACAAAATAAAGAATGTTCAGGGTGCTTCTTCATCTGAGGGGGAGAGACCAGCATTTTCAAGCCCTGCTTTTAGGAGGCAGATCTGAAGTTTTGCTTTGGTTTGCTGCAGTTTGGTCAGCTTGATTTGTTCCTCTGCCAGGTGTATCTGTGCTTCTGCTCTTTCAGTTTCTCGTTTCGGAAGTGATTCATAGGCATCATCATTATTATTTGGCAAAGGACGCTTCAAGCCTCTTTTCTGAGCTCCTGTGACTGCTGGCTCTACCAGTGAGGATCCAGGTTGTTCTTCAATAATGCGGCTGAGATCCAGAATAAATGTTTCCTCTGCATTAGGAGGAACTGGCTCACTGTCCTCTACAATCATAGGCTCACCATCCCCTACAACACCTTGAATCCCGTGCAGAGCTTCAGAGTTCTCACCTCCAATAATGTCCAGAACCACATCTGTGTATTCACCTTTCTTAAAGGGTTTGTTGCCTGTTTGGGTGTTTTTTGCTTCAGCAAAGTCCTTTGTTGCTCTGGCCCTCAGATTCTTCTATCTAAATTTCACTTGCTCCAAGGTCCTCTTCTGGCCAGACCCCATTTCATTCACATTCTGGGTGATTTCAACCCAAATGTCTTTCTTCCTTTTGTTAGTCACCATTCCACCCGCAACAAAGCTTCCTACTATTTAGGCATAATGGCACTTAACACCCTCCAGCAGTGCATGGGTTTCTGCAACAGTGAAATTAGGTCCTTTTGAGTCCATGGTTCCACCTCATCTGTTGTAGTGAACATAGTATTTATAGGCCTTGGGCATGATTGATTTAATTGAACACAAGCCAAAGCACGTCAGCTAATGGGTGGGTGGGTATTTGACAGCCATCTTATATTCAGCCTTTCTCAGAGGACTTAGAGAGAGGCACTGACATGGCAGGTATTGTCCATCGCTACCACCATTTTGGTGGAAGAGGATACCGTCAAAGGGTGTATGTTGAGCCACTGGAGCAATACACCACTGAAGAACTGTATGCTCGCTTTTGCTTTGGGAATGCTGATATTAAGTCAGGCATGCAAACAGGTCGGGGCTGAAAAAGGTGAGAAGGATATTTGGGGGGGGGGGGGTGTGTGTTCTTGCACAGTGTGCGGTCCACCTCCCCGTACTGCACATCCTCCCTTTTGAAGAACTACACAGCTGTCTTCTCCCTGGACTGGAGGGTGTACTTGACCGTTTGAATGGCATTGAATGTTTAAATGTTCATGTTTCCACTTCTATGGTCAATGACCTCATTCATCAAGCTAAAAGAAGACTCGACTCTGGGTCCATGAAAGATGCTGTATACATACTGTATCCAACGTCACCATTTTAGTCGACGAAAAGTCTTCGCATTTTAGTCTAGTTTTAGTCAAAGAAAATCCAAAGTATTTTAGTATAGTTTTAGTCAATAGTCTTTTTTTAGTCTTTGAAAGCAGATTGACAGTAATGTTAATCACAATTAATCTAGTCAAACCACTAGATTCATTTTAGTCTTTTTTTCACTCATCTCAGTTTTATCAGGCAGGAATACATTTATTGAAACACGGGTTAAAACGTGAAATTACTCTGTAGCACGTTCCACCAGAGAAGCTCTGTTTGTACTTGCCGCACTTAGCACAGAGCACCGGTGTGTGTGTGTGTGTGTGTGTGCCTGAGTGAGGAGCACACACACTGGCACCCTGGCAGCAGCGCAGGAGGAGAAAAAAAACTGACGCGCATCCAGTGATGGCACTTTTTGGATTGTAATTTAAAAGTCTGTGACGAAAAAAGAGACATTGTATTAAGTTTTTATTTGATTAAGTAGATTTCGTCTCGTCTTTTTTCGTCAACAAAAAATGCATGTTAATTTCGTCACAGTCAGTGTTTAAGGGCATTGATTTCGTCTCGTCTTTGTCTCGTTTTCGTCATGAAAAAACCATCGTTGACGAATATTTTTCGTCTCGTCTGACGAAATTAACACGCGTGGTGAATCGATAAGACTGAAAGAGTGCCGGGCAGGCACTCCTCCAGTCTTATCGATTCACCACGCAAAAAGCTCCTTCTTCTTCTTCTTCGTCTTCTTCGTGTTTAACGGCGGTTGTCGTCCATCCAAAGATACTACTGATTACTACTATCCAGCCGTTTTGCCACACACACGCCTCTAGCGTTATGGCGGTGAATTGCAAGTCCTCTGCTCCACGCTCCCAGGTATAGAAATCCATATCCGCTCCGCTCCGCAACACCCCCCCCCCCCTCCCAAAAAACATTTTCTCATCGGTTCTACACGATTCACGTGGATGACCTATTTTGGATTCAAAACGGCGAATTTCGCCGAAAGGTGAGAGATTTGCATGCCTGTAAGTACATTGCAGACCTTGTCAGGCCAAAACTTCAACGGAGAACCCGAAGGAGTCACAGTCTGTCTGTGGAAGAACGGGTCCTCATTGGTCTGCGCTTCTATGCATCTGGGACTTTCTACCAAGTTGTTGGTGACAATATAGGTGTGGACAAATCAACTGTGAGTGATGTAGTGAAAGCTGTGTCAATTGCATTGGCCAGCCTGGTCAATCAGTTTGTTTCACTTCCAAAGGATGACCAGATTGCCCAGACCAAGTTTTTTCTTTTGGGGAACATGCCCAATACTATTGGGGTTATTGACTGCACTCATGTGCATATCCAAGCACCTCATGAGAGGGATTGGGAGTACATCAACCTAAAGGGGAGGCGCAGCATCAACATCCAACTTGTGGGCGACGCTGACCTCATCATCACAAACTGTGTCGTGAAGTGGCCTGGGTCTGTTCATGATGCACGTATCCTGAGAGAGAGTGCTTTATACAGAGAGCTCCAAACCAACCGACTGGATGGCATAATATTGCAGCAACCACACCTGCGCAGGCACGCTTCAACACTGCTCATTGCAAAACATGATGTGCAATTGAGCGTTTAAATGGAGTTCTGAATAGACGCTCTGCATGCCTTAACTACTTGCGAGTGGAACCACAGGAAGCATGCATAATGCATAATACTTGCATGTATTGTCCTGCACAACATCGCTACCAGGTGCAATGTCCCTCTCTGTGATGATGTTTGTGATGCACCTGAGCCTGTTGAAGAACCAGACCAACCTCTGGCGTTCTGTCAGAATGAGCTTAATTGGTAGCCTATGTCTACTTTATCTTCTTTATCACTGTAACGGTTAAACGAGTCAAGTGCAAAATATAAATAAAAGTATATACACTAAATGATACAAATGTATTATTGGACCAATTTTAAAGTTTTACTACATTTTCTTCCTGAAATCCACCTTGAAATCCTACCCCCTGTTGGGATCAGGATAATCCTGTTTTTTTGGATCAAAGTTATCCAAATCCTACTGAAACGTTTTTAACAACACAAACTGAAGGTTTGATCCAGATTGAAACTAGGATTGGATCCCGTGATCTAATCTGATTTCAGATTCCTTCTTTCCCTTTTGAACAACCCATTTTCAAGATTTGATCCAATCCGATAACCAAAATCCGATCAGATTACCTTTGAACAACTGGCCCCTAGTGTATATAAATCAGATGTGTAACACAAATCAGAGGTTAATGCGCTGGGCATTTTTTTTACAGTCTTTTTACATCGTGATCCAGCACACTAAGGGTTGAGAAAATGCCTGGGCGACACTTTGTCGCACTGTCATGGTCTGTAAGGAGTGAATGATATTCGCGGTGCTCCCCCATTCACTATTTTACGGTGGGGGTGTTACGTGTGCCTCTGTTGTGTGTTCTGCTCACCCTCTCGCTCTCCCTGATTTTAACCCCCCCCCCCCTCCCCCTCTCTACCTGAGCACACCGGAGTGTGATCGGTGATTGGCTGGAGTGGGGGAGGTGATAAGAGGTTAGGGCTGGAGGTTACTGGTAGTCCTGTTATCGGTTTTCTTTGTTTGGGATTAGTTTCTCCACATAGGTAGGTTAGGGGGAGACGCAGGGAACGACGGCCCACTGCGTGGCTGTTCCAGCATCAAACCACCTTTTTGTTCCTTTTGGCTGGCACCTTCAGCCCCCTTTTGTTTGTTATTCAATTGACTGATTTAATAAAGCCTTTTGAATGAAATCTGAACCTTGTGAGTGGTGTCTGTTGTATGTTGCTTCCTCCAGCCCCTTTTTTGAGCTTTAATTTAATCACTACAGATGGAGGCCGTAACACAACAACCATTCACACCTGGGCTCACCTAGCCCTAGCAACCCACATGAAAGCCGGCTGGGTCAATGACCCACAAGTGGCCCTAACAACTCTGAAACTTGGACAGAGTACGGACACTCCCACACAGATTTTAAAAGCCTGCAACTCCCCTCCAGCTAGTTAGAACTGAAGAAGCCTCTTGGATGAGACGTGAAACGTCTTCAAGAAACTGAAACACGTCCAGTTGCCTAGGATTCAGCACTTAATATTACCATGACCTGGATGACTGAGAACCTTCATCAACATTCCAATGTAAACACGCCCATTCATTCAATTGTAGGGTGTCAACATGAAATGGCACTTCCCTCACAAAAAACATACACAGGATAATACCCCTTTAACCCATTTAGACCGGGAGAACATGTGCGCATTTCTACCTTTGAAGCCGGGGGCGCTGTTGCGCATTTCTACCTTTGAGGCCGGGAAAGCAGATACGTCATGTTGTAGTTCTCAGTACATTTCATCTAAGGATTTCATCTCATAATAAGGAGGGTGATTCTTACATGTGCTTCAGACAGATTGTAAACAATGGCGGAGACAGAGAGCTTTACCGGGAGCTGCACCTCCGGGCTGAGGCCAAAATTGCAGCGGGTTGCTCTCGGGATGTGTGGAGACACCGAGTGATCAGCCGTTGGATCTCCGCACGGGGCAGCCCGGTCTGACAGCACGTCCAGTGGGGAGAAGTGCTGACGCACGTATGCATTTATGTAAACCGTCTGGCTTCGCTCATGGCGACGCTGTTGGTTCGCAGGGAGAATGTGCTGTATTGCAGCCATGGTTTCTCACACGCGCGGACTTTGGCAACGCATTTATATAGAGTAGCAAGTGAAGCCTCTCTGGATGAGGTTCAGCTGAGTTTAATTACATCTGTTCCCTTGATATCTGTGAAATGCCACAGGATTGTTGTTTTTTTATGTGTAGTACTATAAACTCATATATGCAGATGTGAGTGGAAAAACTTAAACGTGTAATTCAATAAAACGGTTTTTTTCTTCTATTAGTCTATGTTTCTTGCGCCAGTGGTCCGCAGCTATGAGCGCATTTCAACATTGAGCATTGTTTTATTATTTCAAAAAGTGGAGGATGTAAATTTCCCTGACGCGCTTGATCACTGAGCATTTGGTCGCTAAGAAGGCTGTTAAGAGTGGGTCAGCTCGATCTTACATTTCCTTCTTAGTGAAAGATCTTCTTAAGCTAAGAGCGACTCTGGGAAACACATCCTTCTTTCACAGCGTTCTTAAGAGCGCTCCTAAGAAGATCTTAGCACTTAAGAGCTTCTTAACGAATCTGGGAAACGCGGCCAATGTTTTTTCTGACTGCACTTTGAAACTGGTAAAATGTAAAGTGCAATATATGTTTTATTACTATGATCTATGATAATTATAGGAAATTTTGATGATGACAGTATACTTATTCTACATCCTAGGTGTAAATGTAACTTTTTTTTCTATTTTTTTATTTGTTGTTACACACTTTGCATCTGTTTGACTTGGAAAGTGCTTTGTAAATAAAAAAGTTTATTGATAAGAAATAATAACTAGAGAGATTTGTCATTTATTTTATTGGTTTTATTGTATTTTCAACTTTGTAATAGTTTGTGCAATGTTTTAAATATTTTGATAAAGATTTGCACAAATAAAACATTGTTCTTGTCAAAGCCACAGGTGTAAGCTCTCAAATACATTTTGAATTTTGTTTCTATCTCCTACAGAGGCTGAGATATCAGCTTTTTAGTAGACGTTGACACCTGGGTGCTGTTTTCCAGAAAACCTCAGGTTTTAGGGGTTCTTTCCAAAATCGCCCATAGGTTTTACAGGCATTTTTTTTAGGCGTTTTAGGCCTTAATGGGTTAAACCTAAAACTTATTCCTCTACTCCATTACGTCTTAGAGGCAAATATTACACTTTTATTTCACAACATTTATTTCAAAGCTTTAGTTAGTTTATTCTAAGTGCTATATTGTAGGCAACTGGACTTGTTTCAGTTTCTTGAAGACACATCTCATCCAAGAGGCTTCTTCAGTTCTAACTAACTGGAGGATTCCTTAAGTACAAGTACAAGTAGCTAATTAAATTAAATACGAAACAAATGTTAAGAACTATATTAGACCACATCGTACCGCACTGAATCACACAGAATGGTCCTGTATTAACATTTTACAAAATACATTTTAATGTTGTTTATTGCTGTCTAGACTTCCTAAAATCCATGTGGATACAATCTGGACATGCCAAAAACAGATTCGGGCTGGCAGTCTTAACAGTCATTCAGAACGTATTTCAGCACTAAAAACAGGCAGACCAGAGGACTCCTTGTACTTCCTGTATTAAGTTTTAGTTCACAAGGACTACATGCCAAGTCTGTGTCCAAGGCTGGATGCAACTCTGGATGGATATACATGCCACGTTCAGACAGGCCACAGCCCAAACAGCGGGCTCGGTCCAAAAACAATACAAAGGGACATCTGGCAAAACTGGGGCAAGGTGGTGGATTACTCCATTACACAGACGCCGTATTTTTACTGCTTACCTCATGATCATCCAGATGAAAGATAAAATAATTGCCACTGTTAGAACTTGTTGGTTAGTGTATTCTTAAGGATATGAATTGTTAGCCTATCATACTATTAATCGCAGTATTTCAAACTTTGTTACATGACACAAACAAACATGTCTTACCAGGTACATGTGGACGGCATGCGCTGCCACAAATTTGGCCCCATACACCAGGCCGTCCGTCCATCGCACCTGAACCACTTCACCCTGGGGTGGGGGTCCAAGCTGAGCACAGTCTCGACTCTGACGGGCATAACACACATTGCAGAGTTGTAAATCGAACTATATATACTATTCTGTACTAAATAAATTGTGAAGTTTATTGTGTTGAAATACATTCACAGAGACACAATTTCTCTTGTGCTTGCAGAAGTAAAACAAAAATATAAATATTAATGCTTCTTATGCTTGAGGCAAATTTGAAACCCTTTTGGAGAAATGCAGCCCGACGTCACATTGCTGTGGCCAATCACATAAGCTGGCGATTAGAAGCCAGCAGAGCAGAATGGGTCAATAGCGGGGCATGTTATTTAGCATGGATAAATGCTACAGAGGGAACACGATGGACATTTCTCTGTGAAGCATGATGTCTCACTTGTGATCACTCTATTTGGTCTGTTCCCCATTTTGAAACACACAGCAAAGACCTGCCTCACATCCTGATTGATTGCAATTATATTTAATCTGTCAATGTGAACAAATAATCACAGTTAGGACCAGGATGCTAGGAGCATAAGAACATAGCAGCTTTGCCTTTCGGCAAATTGATCGGAGGGTTGGTTAATGTTCACAGCATGTCACATCCTCAGTGGTGATAATTCGTACATGCCAAATTATAGTCTAAAGTTGTCTAAACTGTTTGATTTGTGGTACAAAAGTGAAATAGATGTGTAAATGAAATATATAACATCCAGTCATGGCAAAAACCAAAATTAAAAAAATAAGGACTGACTGAAGAAGAGGTCTGGTTCCCTCTACCTACGTAGGTGGTAGAGGGAACCAGACCTCTTCTTCAGTCAGTCCTTATTTTTTTAATTTTGGTTAAAGCCACTATATGAGAATTTAGGGAATTACCAATATGAATGAAAGATCTGTCATTAAATTAACCAGACTACATGATATGAGGGTCAATCACGAAAGGAAAACTCAATATTTTTAGGAGCTCTAACAGCGTGGCTGTTATCGTTGTGCCTTGTGATTTTGTGTGTGTGTCATCATGGCAAAATGTGGTCCTGGAGTTGTCTTTTGTAGTGGGAACTACCACAGAAGCAGATTGGAGATTTTGTCAGCAGGATAACCTCACAACCGTGCAAGATGCAATAACAAAACTTTACAGGTGTGTAGTTGAGACCAAAATGAAGGCAGAGTTCAAAGATTAATGTGGCCTGGGCAAGGGCGCCGGAAGTAGGGGGCAAGGGAAGGGGCCACTTTACGCCCCTGGCCCATATTTGTTTTGATGTGTAGTCACAAAATGTTACGGGTGTGTAGTTGTACTTATGGGCCCCTTGCTCAGACCACGCCAATTATCAACTTCATTTTGATCTCAACTACACACATGTAACATTTTGTTATTGCATCTTGCACGGCTGTGAGGTTATCACGCTAACATTTACCTCCACCTGGAAAAGTACTGAAAACTACTTCTGTGGTAGCTTCTACTACAGTAGGTGTCTCCAGCATAGGGCTGGGTAAAATGTCTTGTCATTTGATACCAAATTTCAGTAGCTAAGGAGTTCATCTCATCAGCATCAGGGAACCAATAAGCATTCAGTATGCTTGTTGTGCCAAGATCTAATAGTGTTGGTGATTGGCTGTCTCAGGGCATACCGGAAAAAAAATAAAATAAACACTAGGTTACGTCCAGAGACTCAGAGAGCTCACCATGTGTATGTGTAATGTAGTCTTTCATCATTTCATAAAATTACTATCAAAACAGTATTGTTCAGGAACCGGTATCCGAGTCAAGGCATTGGTATCGGTGGCGAAAATGATAGAGCCCTATCCAGGACCACATTTTGCCATGATGACACACTACAGTTTCACAGAGTGAAAAAAACATTACCAGGACATGCTGTCCAGGCTGGTAATAATGCAGTAATGCCTACTGAGTATTAATGGATCATCACGGCACAGCTGGTGTGATTGCAGCGCAAGATGGTCTCAAGTTTTCTTTCCAATGACAAGATTGTGATGAACTGAGTCCTACCACAATGTCTTCAGGGAAGAGATTGTCGCTGAAGGAGCCATCATCAAAGTTGACTTCATAGAATGTCTCTTTAGACAGCTGCACCACATCACACTGGTAGTAGCGGCCATTCTTGTGCTTGCATATCACCTTCTGTCCAACAGTCAGCTCATGCATAGCTGCTTTATTGCGCTGTCGGAAGAGAATGAGATATCACACAAGTGTAAATAGTGCATCTGCAGTTCAGTTAGTACTTAAAGAAGAGGTGACAAGATCCTCAGCTGCTCCTTACCTCAATCTGAGTGGGGCCTTTGTGCCGACAGCAGGTAACATGAACTACAAACGGCCATTCATCTGGCTGCATGAGTACTCCAGCAGCCTGGGCACATGTGGGGTGGTAGGCAGTGGGACACCGGCCATGAGAGCACTGCACACAGCAGCCAGATGCCTTTTTCATCCGCTTCTTACAGTAGTAACATTTCTGTTAGAGATTAAAACAAAGAAGCCAGGGCTCAATAAAGTGCAGTGGATTTGAACTCAATGAAGGTGAAGCTAACACATGAGGACCAACATTAGTTTGAAAGCAGCTGACAAGTTTTCTGCTAGATCAATTGGCCTTCAAGACATACAGATGGCTGGATATTCCAGTTTCCAATCCGTCAATGTAGCTGGGAGGGCTACACTGCTAAGAGGACCAAAGCTGGAGGTTTAAACACACTGTGTGTGTGAATGCTCCTGTCGTGGCTGGGGCCTTTATTTACCTAAGCAGCAGAGGCATATTTTGATGTATTAATAATGTACTGGTTCTGTACTTCACTGTGTTTGTTCACCAAAGTCTGCTAGTGTTGCAGTCCTGCTTTCCTTTATGACAGCCTATGGTGCCAGCATCATATTTCTATATGCAAGTAAAAAAAATGGTGAAAATAAGAAGTTTGGAAATTGTAAAGTTGTACAGTACAAATGATTCTTAGTACTGAAAACTGAATCTGCAAAATACACCGATTCCCTCCTTCCTATTGATAAATGTGTAAAACAACCTCTCATATGTACATTTTTTAAATGACATCAAATCATCTATGTGGCAGGTCATATTAGCTGTTAGTCAATTTCTCTTTCCACTTGAAGTTTGTTTGAATATGGGGAAAAGTTAAATAAATTTTAAACTGTAATGACCTTTTTGAATTTGAAATGTACAGTCAACAGTTTAAGTGCAAAGAACTGTTTTGATTAGTTTGCAATGTGATCCAGCAGAAAGCACCCTAAAATTAACTATCAGCTTGACCTATTGCATCCCTGATTGGCCTACCAGTAAACTTTGCTAGTATTGTCAGGTTGTTTGCTGCATCTGAGAAGCAATGTGTGGAAACGAAACAAACGGACAGACCGGGGGGGCGAGGAGTGATGCAGAGGGTGAAGTAGGCCGGCTTCGTCGCTCCATTTGGCTGTGTACATTGCGAGAAAAAATCACATGCAAATGTCAAATGCCGCTGTTCGGACGCATCGTGCGATTCAGAGGCATTCGGACGCATAGGCCCATTTTAAAAAGTTTATTTTATTTTTATTATTATTATTTTAATACGTTCTGCGGAGAAGGGAGACTAGTGTCGGACACGGTTTGGAATGAAAGGGAGAAAACATGACAGAGTAACACGGCGAATATCGCTAGTATATAGATTTTTTTTTTTTTTTGAAGACGTTAATTAGGCGGCAGCCCTTTGTTGTTAAGGCGGCCGCCTTAACAGGAAAGCGCTGCGGAAAAACCCTGGTGGAAGGATTTTGGGTTCTATACCCTGGAGGGCAAAGTAACAAACAAAGACAAGACTTTTTGTTGATTCAAAAAAGTGAAAAAGATGACCTGGAGTTACCTGGAGAAAGCACGGGAGATGATAAAAAAAAGCTTTTTATCAACATAAACTGTAGATTTGTCTTTTCACTGCACAATTAATTTTACATTTGCCGATTGATATACGTCTGTTTTTTTTCTTTTTGTCCCTGCAAGAAATTGGTGATACAGCATTTTGTAATTTTATTTATTTTATGTATGAATTTATTGTTGATATTTTTTAAACCGTAAGATGACATATGTTCTGTAATCCCATGTGGGATGGGACAGATATTGGCATGACATAACAATCAACTAACTACCTACCTACCTAACTACATACTAAATCAACATAAAGGTAAATAGGGATGAAAAATAATATTTCTGTTCAAAAGAGAGGGACCCAACTCCGTGGAAATTAACATTATCTTAAGTCTATTGTGTAAACTACTAGAGTAGAGATTATTACTTCCTCTCACATTTATTTATTCATGTTGGTTGAACTCAGCCATTATTTGAGCACCAGCTTTCAATCAAGAATAGGAGTCATCCATAAAAGCATGACTGTTATTGGAACTCACCAGTTTAAATCTCTGCAAAGGGATTCCACTTAAATCCACAGGACTTCTTTCAGTGATGTTGACAAAGCGTGCCTCTAGCACAGCCACTGCACACAGCACATGTACCCACCTAAAACACACACACACACACACACACACACACACACACACACACACACACACACACACACACACACACACTTAGTGTTGCTGATATTATTTATCTTTGGTACTGTTTTATATGGTTTATTGAACTACATGGGCCTCATTCCTTTTCTTTTTTTAGAAAAGGCCACATTCACCTTTGAAAATACTCAACCATGTTTTTCAACCTGACTGTTGATAGATTGTGACACTGACAGCTTGTTAAATTGACAGCTGATTCCTGTGTGTGTGTGTGTGTGTGTGTGTGTGTGTGTGCGTGTGAAGCTCAGCCCCACCCTTGTGCACTGACAGAGCAGAGGAGAGGACGGCAGAGAGAGCCTGTAAGGATCATAATTTACACAATAGCCAAGTATACAGTCAGTAACATATCATAATGTGCATCCCTACATGCAGTAATAGTCAATTTGTTAGACCAAGACAATCCTAGTTTTCTGATTTAGAACTCCACGTTGGCTGTTAAGGTGTTTAAAAAAAAATCAATTGAGCATCTTAGCACTATAAACCAGTTTGTTTTGAATACGTAAATGTTATCCTAATCCTAATAGATGTCCTTTCCTGTTTCTAATGACACTGTAACAACTTACTTGTTGTTGTTAGCTTTCTGTAAGGCTCCGCCTCTCAGTGAACACAAACAGCAATTCTGCAAAAAGAACACGTGATCAAGCATGTATCCAGACATACAATTAAGAGCAAAATCTTCCAGTGATAGTGTCTATCAAGGCTGGGTAAATCCATGTTGAGTAAATTCAGCCTGGAGAGGTCACTGACCTCAGTCATGGCGTTGGCCTTACAGCGTGCACATTTCCACTCCTTGCTCACACTGCCTGCATCAACGCCGTAACAGCCTGGAAAATACAAACACAAAGACTCAGTCTGACACACTGGTACAGTGTTTATCATGAAGCTCTGTCAGCATGTGCTGCCACCCATAGACAGTGTTTAGTCAGTGTAGGTTTCAGTGGCTGTATTATGCCAAAGTCATTAAATGTTGCCGTTTAATTCTATAATAACAAATTTCTGTGCTAACGACATATGAGACGAGAGGAAGGTTGACAGGGCTTGTATAAAAAAATGCTTCAATCATGTACACACAGGTTGTGTGACATATTCTGAGTTCAAGAGTGTATGCACTGACTGGTGTGAACCCGGACGCTGCACTGAGAGCAGCTGATGAGCAGGCTTGTTCCATCGTCCTCTAGATGAGGTGTGACGGGCTGCTCCTCACACTCAGAGTCCTCCTCTGTGGTGGTAGTAAAACACATCTCCGGGATCAGAGGTTTGGTCCGCATCCGCCCACCGGCCACCAGGACAGGACCATCTATGCTTTTCGCACTTTCAGTCTGACAGCAGCCACAGCACACAGAAACATGGAGTTTAGTAATGTCCTATTCTGTAATTCAGTTTCAAACTGACTTTTTTTCTCTCCATGACACCACCTGGTCTCTGTAGTGCATGGTCTATATGCTGTATAGCGCTATGGATGACTTGTATTAACTAGTGAGTGGAGTGTGTTCTGGTGCAGATTACCTGCTGGTATGTGTGGAACAGCATACAGATAGAGCAGTATGGAGGTTTGGAGCACATGCGCTGGTTGTATTCCCTCTCTTTCTTCAGGTTGGGAGGTCTGCTCTGCCACAAGTGAGCAAGAGGTTTAGCCCAACTCTCCCCTTCCAGACCACCCTCCTCTACTGGGGGGGTCTCCTGTGGAGCCTCTGAAGCATAGAAAAGCACATGAGCAAAGTTAACACAAGTAACACATTCACATGAAATAACAACTAGAGGGAGGATATTAAAGTTCTAAAGCATTTGAGTCAATATTAAGTATGATGTTGAGGCATCCCTCTTATGTTATTGCAGACCTTCATCACTTATGCCATCATTTATGAGTGGATGGTGGCCTGGCAGCTGCCCTAGATCACTCTCTGGTTCTCTGTTTCCAGCCAGCTCTTCTGCCACCTGCTGGAGGGACACATATTTCATTTTTGTATGCTTAACAACTTGCACCAAACTTGGTGTAATTCATCACAGTGAACACTGATCATCTTTATTTTGTCTGTAAGTGGGATTTATGTAATGTCTCAATGTTAAAGGAAAAAAAAAAAAACTCTTGTCATTTGAGTTAAGAGTTGGCTGGTAAGAGGCATGCAATAAATGCAACAAACTATTCTACATTAATTTGTTTCACATCGTATGTTTGCTGATTTTTTTTCTTTTCTGGGTTTGATGGCTCATCAATCTAATGCTTCTAACTGACATCTGACCATCTTTGAAAGCAAAACCAAACCAAAACTCAAATCTCAAGCCTTTACACTATTGTTAACATTTTTCCCAACCATTGGTTCAGCATGCTTTATAAAATCGACATGTAAATTGCACTAAATTACCACTGAGTGGCTGAAACATGCGAAAAGCATTTTTATGGTACATTAAAATGTGGCGAACACTTTCAAATGGGTGTAACATCTGTTTGCACTCACTGCTTTGCTAACGTGTCTGTTGTCTTTCTCCATCTCATTGTCAGTGCCCTCACTCTTCTTCTCCTCCTTGGGCGGGCTTTCTCCCTCTCCGTAGTCTCCTTTGGCATAGCTGTGAACATGCAGGACGTCTGCAGGGCTCAGCGTCCTTTGGAACAGTTTGTGTGCTGGGCTGCAGCTGCTGCTCAGCTGAGGCTCCTCATTGCTGCCTGCCTCCTCAAAGCATGGAGCCACCACCTGGCTCTCAATAGACTCAGGAGGACACACATCTCCAGTTGACACGCCGTTCTTCTCTTTTTTTAAAGGGCTTCGTCTGCTTTTCTTAGTGCTGAATTTGGACTGAGATTTTGTCTGCAGCTTGGTGTCTTTCTCCTTCTTAGGCTCTGGCTTGACTTTCACTGTGTCTGCAAGAACAATTCAGCATCGATATACGTTATTGCAACTACTGACACTACCAGTACAGGAGGTTGGCTCACCATGTGATTCTCTAGTTTGTTACATCATATGAAACTGTGGAACAGTTTCATATGAACAAAAAAAATTATTGTTTTACTAAATTTTGGAACTCTAACAAAAGCTGTGCAGTACCTTTATCTGGCTCGACAGGGACCTTAGTTGGAGACTCCTTGCGTGACAGCTTAGCCCTCTTTGGCTCCACCTCTTCAGTCTCCTTCATGGTCATCTCAGGTTTGATGTCTTCAGATTCAAGAGCTTCAAGTTGACGCTTTGTCCCAGTCTGAGGCTTTGGACTACCGCATGATGGGAGACATCAGTAGAGACATGTGTGACAGGACTCAAAGGGGAACACCATTTCTCACAGACTAGTAAGAGCAAAGCAACAATTCTGTGTGAAGTACAGTTGTGTGAAAGAATCTTTAAACACAAAATCTTCAACTGACTTAAGTGACTATACTGAGTCACCATTGTCACTGATCAGTAGCTTTTAGCAGTGCAGCTCCTCATTGGTTACAGAGAGCATCATTGTCAGCTCTTCCATGATTCACACCATGTTACAAACTGCTTCAAATGTTTCAGCGGTTTGAACAGTGATACGTTCATTAAGGCTACATTCACCAAATCAGGCGGTGCGCCCCCACTGATCAGTTTGCTGAAAGGTAAACTTTATAGTTTTTTTTTTTTAGTTCTTATGCTCCTAGCATGCTGGTCCTACCTATGATCATTTGTCCACATTGACAGATTCAAAATAATTGCAATCAATCAGGACATGAGGCAGATCATTACTGTGTGTTTTAAAATGGGGAACAGACTAAATGGAGTGATCACAAGTGAGACATCATGCTACACAGAGAAATGTTCATTGTGTTCCCCCTGTAGCATTTTGATTAACCATGCTAAATAACATGCCCCGCTACTGACCTGTTCTGCTCTGCTGGCCACTGACCGCCACCTTATGTGATTGGCCACCGCAACATGACGTTGGCTGTGTTTCTCCAAAAGTTGAGTCAGTTTAAATTTTTTTAAAACAGCAAGCTGGGTTTTATTTTACAGAACCCCCTGCAGCCTGCACCACAGCAACCAAAACCAACTACCCTCATTAAAATGAATGGGAAGACCTGGGTTTTCGCCACACTGCCAGATTTTGATGTTTATAGTCTTAGATGTGATGGCTTATGGTCGTTAGATAAACATAAACAAAATACAAAGGCAATGACCCAGAGTCTTAAAAGGAGAACTGAACAAAACAATTTGAATCAGCATTGTCTACAATTCAGATAACTGGTGAATGAAGTAAAAGATGTGTAAGTGCAAACCTTTTGTCCTCCGGGATAGGAGTGGTGGGCTTCTCAGATTTAGATTCACTTGGACTCTCTGAAGACTTGGTCTTGTCTCCTTTCAGAAACTCAGCAGACTCTGGTGTGGGTTTGGAGTGGTCGATTGGAGTGTTGTCTTTGCCTGCTTTCCACAGCTTGTAGCGATCAGGCTGAAACTTCCGTACAAACACATCCATGGAGATCTTCACCATGTCCTGACGGCAAGAACACTGGGAGGAAAACACAGATCTAGGTTTACACCACGGCAGTCGTAGCAATACAAAACAATGCTTTGAGAACAGCTGCATTTACTGTTGCGTTCGAGTGAAAGTATTCTCACTTGTAGTTGAAGTTGCTCCTGACCTTTCCAGATCAACCATGAGGTCAAACATTTCACTAGCAATGTCAACAGTTATAGGCAGATTTTGTTAGAGAAAATTACTGAGCACACTCATGCAACCCGAAGGTTGAACCATTCTAATGACCTCTGCAAACCTCAAAATGAACCGGACAATTTTTGCCTTGGCCACATTATACAACTTTCAAAGCTGTCAGATCACTGTACTGTTCACGCTACACAACTTTCTGACTTGTATTATGGACCGTTGTTGTGCTTGAACAGCATTAGCGGGTCACACGTGTGAGTCTGACATGGGAATGACTCGGTCCAGTTGTTTGTGTGCCAATTTAAAGCAAAGAAAAAAAAAACAAGCACTCATGACTCCATGTTTGCCCATGCAGGATGCATTCACCAAACTTTACAGGTGTGCAGTTGAGATGAAAATTAAGGCTGAGTAGTGGCCAAGAAGTGGCCCGCACTGGCTTAAAAAGGGGGATCACTGTATCTCAGTTTCAGCCATTTCTGTCCACTCTAAGGCTTCAGGTAAAACTACAGACCATCTTGCGACATGATCACATCAGTCGCAACGCGAAATCGATGTGTATGATGCAATAGAACACGTGACATGAGAGAAGTGAGTTTGCTGAAACAGGTGAACTGTGCCTAACCATCCTCACATGGTCAACTTTTGACCAGTACTGACAATGTGTTTTGCTGAAATATTTCCATGTTTGATAAAAGGAAGGAACAACATTAAGTATGGAACACATGACTTGAGAGAAGATGTATAATGTCAGTACTAACAAAGGTTAAAAGTTGACCATATGAGGATGGTTAGGCAAAGTTGTCTTGTCTCTTGTCATGTGTTCCACTACACCATTTAGCACCAAATTGGCATCGTGGCCAGTGTGATCCCATCATAAGATGGAGTTTTGGAATTAGTTCAAAGGATAAACTACTAGTACATCCATCTGCTGATTATTGGGACTGTCAGTAAGTCAGTGTGGACATAAAACAAACCACAACTACCATGCATCGATAGTCTTTTTGCTTTGGTCCAGGCCAAATAATTGGTCTACAGATGTAAAAGTAACTGAATCTTGAATTGGTGATTATTGCTTTGTGCCTGTGAGCTATCATCACAACAATTCCTGCATCCATTCACAGCTGTTTAAATGATGTTTCTGTGTACCAGTGTTGCCTGTTTGCCATAATCAATCCATCGCTGGGTGGCAAAGTTGGTCGACTCAGCACAGTTAAATCCATGGTTGAAACCAGCATGATAGCCAAATGGGAATGTCAAAATGAACTGCCCAGCCTCCTGTGTGACCTGAAAATCACAAGAATCAGAAGAGATAATATACCATAGTGCACCTGTTAGTTTAGTTATTTGCAATTCTACAGCTTTATTCTTAAACCTAGAGTAGTGTCATGGGGTCAAAACAGAGTAACTGAAAGGTCACCTTTTCAAATGGTATGCCATATTTCTTTAAGATTGAGGGTGAAATTAAAGTCATCTTGTGGCGCAGGAAGGCTTCACAACTCTGAGCATTCCCTGGAAAGAAACCTGGAAATACAGAAAACATCAATGGCATCAGTGAAAGCTGAAAGTCAAAAGTTTACATCCACTTGTAAAGAACATGTATATCATGGCAGTCTCTAGTTCCAATGATTTATACAGCTCTCATTGTTCTGTATTGGAACAAGTGGAACACAAACTACTTTGTCACAAAAAATATTCATTCATTCAAGTTTGGTTAAATAATGAATTTATTATAGGTCTTCTGAGAATGTGACCAAATCTGATCAATTCAAAAATAAACATACAGTAATTCTAATATTTGGTTAAATGTCTCTTGGCCATTTTCACCTCAGTTAGGTGCTTTTGATAGCCATCCACAAGCTTCTGGTTGTCCTCTGGCTGAAATTTTAACCGCTCCTCTTGTGTGTGTGTTTGGGATCATTGTCCCAACTGCACCCAAGACCCAATCTTCTGTCTGATGATTTTAGGTTTGCCGCGTCTGGATCAAGGGCTTCTTTCTAACACGGCAGCCTCTCAGCTCATGTTGATGTAAAACACACCTGACTGTGGACACTGACACCTGTCTTCCAGCAGCTTCTAACTGATTGCAGACTTGCTTTTTGGTGGTTTTTGGTTGACTCTTGACCATCCTGACCAGTTTTCTCTCAGCAACAGGTGACAGTTTGCGTTTTCTTCCTGATCGTGGCAGTGACACAGCTGTGCCATGCACTTTATACTTATAAACAGTTGTTTGTACAGTTGATCTTGGGACCTGTAACTGCTTTGAAATGGCTCCAAGTGGCTCCAAGTGACTTTACCGACTTGTTCAAATCAATGCTGAACTCTTAAGACTTTCCCATTGTAGTTTTTATGGCTGAGTCTAATGGCTGTATCAAACAAGCCCTATTAAAATGGGCCCAGAAAAGTCACCAGCTGTTATCAATCAGAATCACTCTTAACAGAAGTTAAGAGGCCATGCTACAAAGAAAATGTGATTCACACAACTTCTTCTGATCACCAAAATTGATCCTTAAAATTGTTGTATGTATATTTTTGATCCAGCGGAGTTGGTCACATTTTCAGAAGACCTATAATAAATTCATTATTGAACCAAACTTCATGAATATTTTTTGAGACAAAGTAGTTTGTGTTCCACTTGTTCCATCACAGGAAAATGAGAGCTGTAGAAATCATTGGAACTGAAGACTGCCATGATATACAAGTTCTTTACAAGTGGATTTTAACTGTAACTACAGTTGTGGTCTCTGAGGTACTTTCCATACAGTATAGAGGTTCACTGTAAATACTTTTGACTTCTTTTAAAATCACTGAGCATGAGAAGCTGAAGTGACTTGTGCCACCCAACGAACAAAGATTTGAGCAGCAACAGTGTGAATTATCCATTTCAAGGGGGAGTATAGACAAATGTGATAAGTGCCTGTTGTAACCCATTAAAATCCATCTTTGGAGTGGAACCTATCACATACCTTTGGCAAGTCGTTCCAGTCTTTTCCCATGCTCTGGTGGGACAACATACCTGCAGAGCAACATTAGTACAAATATATCAAATAGAGTAATGGCAGTAAAACAGGGCAAGACAATTCCTGCTAAAATTTGAGTCACGATTGTTCTCCCTGAGAAATGAAATCCCGATTCGCTCACATGATTCTTATTTTTTCAACAAAAACTATACATTATACTGAAATGTTTAATTCAAATTTCAACTACACTATATACAGAATTTGCACTTAATCCGTTTCGGATTGCCTCCTCCCTGCCCATCCTACACATGCCTCTGCCACACTGTGTCAGGTTATGTGAGAGATGAGAGAGATGATCGCACAGATGTATGAATTGAGATGAGATCGTGATTTTTTTAAAGTAGTACGGCTTGTTTCACTTTTATCATACCATGGTCTAGGTGAATACTCGATTTTGATTTGCAGGAGGGTATCAATTCGATTCTGATGTATGGACATGTAGTCTAATATGACCATATAACCATAAATAAGTAGTTAGTGGTTAATGACAACTGGTAACAAGTACTGAGATGTTAAAGAATCTAATCAAAATGTGAATGAATCATAAATGAATGGTTAAAACATGTATTGCTCTGCACTAGTTGATTGAACATGCACCTATTGATTGAATTGATGATTAAATTGAATTGTGTTACCTTTAAAGTGAAATATAACCACAAATGAAAGAGTGAAATTATGTGACTAAATATACCACATTTTTATTATTGTTGTTAAAAGAGATGCAGTCAGTAGGGCAGTAGAACATAATATAGAGGAGAGGGAAAAAAAGGGCCCATAGTCGCTGCACAGAGAAGCCAAGGCCAAACATAAGATAAGGCAGAGCCGCAGCCAGCTCGGACTTTCCCAGCTAAGGAAGATCAAAAGAAAGGCCCGGTGTCGAGGTTTGTCGAGCAAGGAAGATCAAAGGAAATGCCGGATGTCGGGCAAATGCAGACATGGGGGGGGGCACGTGTTTAAGCCTCTTGCAGGAAAATACCCGTCACAGCAAAATTTGATGCATAAACAAAAGGACGAGCTAGGATTGGACAAATCACGGTGCCCAGCCCCCGTATTAGTGAATATAAGGAGTATGTTTCGTATTGAGAATTTGGGTCTTATCAGATGAACTTTTGTCTGTATGATCTCATGCTTTAATTGTTGACAATTAAACATTACTGCACTCAGCTTTGGAGGACTCCTGGAGATTATTTCCTTTTTATTGGTGACTTTTTGAAACTCTGAAAAACCTTTTTGGACAAACAAAGATTAAGGAGTCGATACACGACAGACACCTCTGGAACTCCTCCAGTAGTTCCAGGGAACTGCGTTCAAAGTTCTGAATTAATGCACTTTAGCCCGTATCTAAAATGAGTGACCTCAACTGGCTGCAGACATGTGCGCATCGACGTTTGAAATAAATTACATTAAAAAAAATCTAAATATCTTATTTACAACACAAAGCTTGTAATACACAAGCTGCAAAAAGAAGCCTTATACTCAGGGCTGCAGTACATTATAACGTGGGTAACTTAAGTGTCCACTGGCTGAACTTGTCCATAACAATTAATGGATTACTCATAAATGGGTGAGTAACCCTGTTTGATGTGAAAAAGCTGGTAAACTGACATTATGTGTGTTTACTCCACACTACAGTTGTTACACTGTCCCTCTGAATGCACTGTATCAAGAAATCCTCCCACATCCTGTTCACTGTCCAACTCACTACTTCAGGCTGCAGTCGGACAGACACTCATTTGTTCATGAATTTTCGGGGGGACATTTGTGGACAGTGACATGGCTGGTTAGCTAGCTTGTCTTGTTGTTTAACATGCTGCGAAATTATATTAACTGTTTGTTGACCGTTATGTTATTGACTTTGAATCTTGCTAGCACCTTTAAGTCCAAACTCTCAGGTGTTGCCATATTTTGATCGCAAAACACACGAAAATATACGCAAATTGTCTTCGTGTTTTTGTCTTTAGCAAGTGACCATGGTATAAGAGGGATAATGCCCTTTGAGGTGTCCATAATCAGGAATAAATGGACTTTGCAGAAGCAAACATCAGGCTTCCACGTCGTCAATAATGGACACCTCAAAGGGCATTATCCCCTACATGAGAACTCTGCTTATTTATTGCTGTTTGGTGTTTTGGAGAACAAAGAACAAATGTTTTTGGATTACTACCAAGTAATAACGGCAGAGAATACCACTGTTACTCCTTTCAACAACAGCTGAACACTGTCATCCTCACAAAGGTCACCATTTATTCCAGGTTTACTGTAGTTGGCTGGGACTACTCATACACTGATAATATCAGTGACACAAAGAAATAAATATGATAGTAATTTCATCTTCCAAAAAAGGTTGAATGGATCTTAATAACTCTGAACACACCACTTACTGGTCTGAAACCAGACTTGAAACCATTAGCAGCTTCTGCCAAATGCCGATGGCAGAAGCTGGCACAGCGACTGCTGTGATGATGACTAAGCTGATTATGGTAAATTAACCTTAGTCAGCTGATACTATCATATTCCCTTGCCTTTGTACACAAGTTCACCTTCAAGACAGCTTTGGATGTAAAGGCAACAAGTCTACTTACTGAAGCAGAATAAAGAACAGTGGCACTGGGCCTGATAATGTGCAATTAATAAAATTATTATATTACATAATAACTGTACTCACTTTACTTGAGTATTTTTTAGTTTATACTACTTTATGCTTCTACTCAACTACATCTCAAGAGGCAAATATTTAACTTTTTACTCCACTACATTTGTCATTTGTCATAAGATGGCCTCACTCAGATGTGTCAATCAGCTGAGTGAAAACAGCAAAAAAGAACCCCAATAACTTCTCCTGCTGTTTTTAAGCAGCCATTAGGCCCGTGATGTACTTGCTGTTGAACCACACATTTGCATAGACAACCGACTGTGTGGTGAACATAGTTGTTCACATACTTGCCTATATACTACACTTGTTAGTGGAGGATACCACTAGATGGCACACATAAGCTTGTTGTCCCATGGTTGTCCCTGCTGCTGCTGACTTGTTTACTGACTCCTGACCCAGTCACATCCCCATACTGGTGCTACACTGCTCCCACCGTTCACGTGCATATTGCATCGTGCATACGTGTAGCATTAATTTCTGAGGACATACAGGACCAACACTCCAAACGGACGCAGCATACTGGAGCAGGACTTCAACGTCACCACCACTGAACATCATACTACACTATAGTTGTATAGTATGCTAAACAGGTCAATGTACAAGTTAGAGATAGAACAGTTTGCAACTAACGTGGGCCTGTAAAGACGGACTAGTGATGAGTCTCTGTGTTGCTGCAATGACATCTAATGTCCCCGACAACCTCTGTAGTCTCATTCAGACACTTGTTAGAATCTGCCATTTTTAACACACACAAGAGCTTTATAACAAAATTGTGGGACATTTAAACAGTGCTTTTTGTCAGAAAAAGTAGATTTTTGAGTCTCACTTCTAACTAAATACTGACACTTTGGGTTTGTAGGATGGGTCGACGAGTCAATGTTTGACGAGTTAGGAATGAGACTCAAAAATCAACTTTTCTCACAATTAGGACCTTTAATGATAAATAAACAAAATGTGAAAAAAGAACACACTGATAGAGACATGGGAACCAAAAGTGAAAATTGGTAACTTATTTCAGGGTTTTTGGACTTACTCCTGTGGTGCTCTATAAAAGGGAACGGAAGTATATTTTCTCATTATCTCTCAAAATCAGTATACAAACAATATATATAACTAGGGTATGTGAGATGTTGTATTTTGCACGCCTGCAGAAGGAGGATAGGATTGTTTACAGGTTTACTGTATTTTTACATTTAGGTTATGAAGCAGAGACAATTAGTTACGTGTGCGTCCAGCAGTGTGAGGGTGTGTCACTGACTGTACCATGACTTTGGCTCTCCAAAGTGCAGGTAGTTGATGCTGTACAGATCCATGTCCTCTGTGTGCCACGCGAAGGCACTCTTCCACATGCCAAAGTAGAGGTACGGTGTGTTGACTCCTTTGATCTTGATCCCGCTCTCGCTCTCCACAGTGTCCAGAATGGTGTTTAGATGGCCAATATTCCATTCAGTCACTTCCTACAAAGGACGGATTCAGCAGAGGCCGTAAATGGCAATGACTCCGTTGTAAAAGTGCAACATGTGACTTTTGACTGATCAGGAACAAAATAAATTACTAGAGATGGATGAGTGTGTGAGCATGAAATGGAAAGGTCTGTTTGAACACAATGAAGAGATGCAAGTGCCAGTTGGTGACACTAACCAACCTATTGCTACTCACTGGATCATAGAGCGTTCCACTGACATCAGCCCCATAAAGGGGTGGGTTGAAGGTCAGGTTCTTCCAAAACTTCCTCTCCAGCTCATCAAAATCCACATATCGGGGACTGCAGAACCTACAGTCAGAAATGTTTGAGGTATACAGTAAAAACAATTTGAAGTCCAAGGAATGACCTTGTCTGGTAATACCAGGCTGACTGCCTTATAATCTCATAGTCATTGTGTGAAAAACGTTAATTAAACAACTCTAGTTTGTAATCTACTATGTAAACTGACTTGTCCATGTTGGAGGTCTTGCGGAACTCATGGACGGTCATTGGCTTCTTCTGAATGTTGTACTGTGTGAACAGTCCTGACTGGCCGGTCACTACCTGCTGAATGGGAGCAGGAATAACCAGGTCGTCGATGTCATCATATGTCTGCCGAGGTTTCCAACCTTTAGGCGGAATAACCTGCAACAGAAGAACAGAACAGAAATGGAATGAGAGAGAAACCCGGAGCAGCATGTGGTGAGTGTGACATGACTATGATGGAATTAGTAGTGTTAAAATGACCATTATGCTAACGCCTTACTAATACATGAAGACAAAAGGTTTCATTTAGGCTTGGGTAGGTTTCTGGTGATACCGGTCTGGTCCAGTGTATGATCTTGAACTGGTCTAATTTTGCGCAACTGATATTTGTCAGGTGTAGGGTTGCAGTGGTGTGCCAGTGTTAAGGGATACCACAGTAAGAAAACATACTGTATGCATTTGTTTATCTAGCGTACTGAATTCTTCTGTATCAGTGTTATTACAAATATGTCTATTTCAAGTTTATATCAAGTTTTTTGTCTGTCAGGACAGAAGATTTTGTGAAATTATAATGAAGCGTTTGTTCAACCAAAAAAACCCTTCTATTCTCCTTCTATTAAGGCTCATTGTAACTGACAATAATAATGGCAAATGTGTTTTGTAACACTATATACCACGAAACTGTGATTATTTTCTGAGATGGTTATCATAGCGTGAAAATCTCATACCGGTGCAGCACGAGTCAGGTGTAGGTGAAGCGAGCTGCCAGCATGAAACTAGTTAGCAGGAGCCCCAGGATAGCAGATTAGCTCAGCGCCACAGAGTGCTTCTTCTCCATGTTTCATGTGATGTAATAGAATAGTGCAAATAGTGCCCAATGTTGCATTACGCTGGTAATACAGACTCAACACTTCCTGTATCTGTTTCAATAAAAAGCCATCTTGTGTTTCAGTGGTCAGAGACCTATCATTTCTTAAATCTGCTATGAGCCTCATTTTCACTAACTTCCTGTCCGTTTTGTAGTTGTCAATCCCCTACCTCCTCTCTACTTCACCACTTTTACATGACTCCCTGCTTTGCCTCTTCGTTTTCCTCAAGTGTTTTTCTTCACCCGGCCTGTTTGGAGGAGGAGTGCAATTCCAGGAGCCCAGGGATTGGTAGCTTTCCCTGATCCACCACTGCCAATGTAGGGAAGAAAACAGGATGATCCCGCAGTTCATCAAGCAGACAGGCCCACCTCTTTATGGAGTTCTCTGTCCTGATTGAATAAAGTGGGTAGGGATACCAGGAAATGTCTTTTCTCTTTTAATGCATGCGCAGGGGGAGTAGAGAGTGAGTGACCAAACACTCTATAACAGTGATTACTGTTGGAATATAGAGCTATTTAACACTTATTTTAATAAGTAAAAAACACTTATAGCAGCTTTAACAAGGCTCTTATTGTGAGCAGGCTTTAGAGAAGCTCACAGACAACAGTTAAGAAGAGAGAGAGGCATGCATGTGTGAACACTTGTCAGTTGTGCTGTGTTACAGCGATGGCAGATGATGTGGTCTGCAGCAGAGCAAAACAATTTATTGTGTAGGTTGAGCGATAGAGACAAAACTCACTTTTGAGTTGAAGAGCTCAGTAACATCTTTTTAATTTCATTATCACCAATTTCACAACCCGAGCTAGGTGGCACGTGAGCCAACTGCTGGAGACACACACACAGACAGTGGAACACAGCCAATTTACTAACATTTAGCGTAAAAAAAAAAACTATGAAAATAACTTGGACAAAAAATATGAATTCAAGCACTTTCAATGATCTACGTCTATTTATTTCTTTTTTCAAGAACTTTCAAGGGCATGATTTCTTTTCTCTCAAATTCACAATTTTTTAAGTATTTCAAGGAACCGTGGAACCCAAAGTTCCATTGACTGGTTGTATTAAAATGCAAAAAAAAAAAAACACAACGTGTCTCCGCCCTGATGGACTGAGGTGCTGCTACACTCTCATCTATGGGTTTCTCATTATGTTCCACTTGGAAGCGGCTGAGTCAAGTGCAACACCTAGTGACAGAATTCAGTATTACTGTTTAACCTGAGTGCCATTCACTAATCATTTCTAATTGCAACTTTGCTACTGTCACTGAAACTCATGTTTGTCAAGTTTTACTGATCGGAAAGAAAAGGAAAAGAAGATACAAGTGGAATTAGATACTGTAATAATGGAATTAGCACTGTAGAAATGTGCATTATGCCAAATTTACCATGTGGACTATCATAGTACAGGATTATGCCCTGATGCAGTGAGTCAACGTGAAAGGAAAATCTTCTTTGGAAGGCTTTTACTGTGAAGCAGCCATAGGAAGTCAGGGGTCGAAAATATAAATGGCCCGGTGGCCCGGACGTACTTTCAAAACCGCCAGGGCCACCAGAACGCTCCAAGCACTGGCCCGGTGGGGCCAGCATGGATTAAAGTTCTCCGTCGCTACGACGGATTTCCGTCATTCAAACTTAACAGAGGCGACTTGTGAGATCAATGTAGAACGGAGGAGAACTGTTGGCTGATTTTTATTGACAGATTGTCATACTCTACAACCAATTGTATCTGAACACAGCGTGTGCGTGCCTGACCAATGACAGTGTAGTGACCCACACAGGAGCCGCGCTGTAGTCTGGACTTTGTCTGCAGTGTATCTGTGTAAACGGCTTCATTCAGCGTCTCTCCCTCCCCTCTGGCACCGTGAGTTACCACGGTTACAGGAACGCCCTGAAACTTTATGATGATGATCAATAAGAAGTTTTTGGTTAGTTTGACTGTACAGAATCATGAATGTAGCCTGGTTGTAGCTCAATGCTTAAATCTTGTATTATAACATATAGAACAAAGCCTCAGAGCTTCTTTGATTATTAACAGTATGTTAGTGATGACAGAAAGGTGATAACTTGCCATCAGACTGACAAGTCTGCAAAAGTTGCTGTTTGTATGATGTATTTTTCTGTTAAACGATAAGAGGCTCACTTTAAACAATATTATTAATAATAATAATTAATGATAATGATGATGAGAAGAAGAAGTAGAAAAATTGCATACTGAAAAGTTCTGTAGATGGTTGATTATTTGAAAGAGTAAAACTTGAGAGAAGCTTGGCAAAAAAAAGCACAGATTGATTTCATAGATTGAAAATTACATTGAAAAGACAAAAAACATTTTAAGTGTGAATAGAACAGCTGTTCAGATCATCCTCCTGTAAAACACTGTTGGTCAAATATTTAAACTTGATGTCTGCATTAGAGAACATGGTGTGGGGTGAGGCTGTAAATCTTATCTTTTTTTTTTAGCACGTGTCAAGTAAAACGCCCTGTAACATGGAGGGGGGGCGACAAAAAATCAACCAACTGAGGAGGAGATGGAGGAAGAACTGATTGTGCTTGAGTAATGCAGCACTGTTTGCACTTTTGATTTATGTATTTGCACTTTTGACCTCAGTACTGCAGCATTAAAATAAATGTTATTAAATCAAATTGTTCTTTTTCATTATTATGGGGATCAATTCCTGGGCCAGTGGTTACAATGGTGGGGCCAGTGAGGGCCAGTGGCAAATTTCCCTTATTGTCTACCCCTGGAAGTGTTGCATTTACATGAACACTATACTATGATTACAAAGAAATGTTTGCTTCTCTGTTTCTTTGGCAGGGCTTGGGTTCAGGTAATGGATTGGGCTAATTGTATTTTCAGCTTGAGTCCATTTCTATACTGCTTGTCCTGTTCACTATGAACCACTAAATAATAACTACTGAGCATGGCTAATAATGAAGTCCTATTTTATTATGAAACAGTAGATCATCCCAACCACAAACAGTATAATCTATACCACACATAATACATTAAAGAAGAAATAATCAGTCAACACATTGTATCACAATCACAACAGACACTTCTTACTTTTGCCATTCCAGCTTTGTGCGCTCCTTGTGACTCCATATAGGCTATGTAGCGGCTGAAGTCCTTGAACTCCTCTTTGGACGGGGTGAACGTCATCATTCTGGAGCCCACACTTTGGGCTGGGAATGTGTCTGTGGTCATCTTAGGATTGTTACTTTGACCTCAACTCTGATTCATGGAGAAAGTAGACATGATGATGATAAAAACATACTGATCACATGCAGGTCACATGTCTGACAGTTATGTATTTGACAGTGTTTGCATTAGTTCTGTGCCATCGCTTGACAGTAACAGACCATCTCAACACAATGCTTAAGTTGCTCTAATTTAAAGGGAGTTAAAGGGAAAGTTAAGGTAATGCATTTCTTGGCCGATTCTTCATGGTTACACCACTTAAAGTTATTAAACCATACTAGATATCACAGAACAGCCTTAATGTTTTTAAACTCTGTCATATTTGTGACAAAGGGGAAAAAGGAGGTTGATTTCACTACTTTAACTCCATCTAGATCACACTAACTCCAAAACCACTGCAGTATGTTTAGAAAAATCAAACCTGGACTAGGTGAAGCGAGGCTTTTTCACGTTAATGGAAATTTTATTCTTTATAAGTGCACAAGGGCAACATTAACACCTTTTTCCACCATGACCACATGAGACCAGGTCCAAATCAAAAACCACTATACTCTCATCAGTCAAACCTGAACTTGGATAACAAGCTGACTTCAGAGAAGAGAAGCCAAGATATTTACACCGAATTTATATGGAAGACAATTTAAAACCCAGTTTCAGATTTGAGAAACCTTTTCCAATATCGCAAAAAGAGAAACACTTTAGAAGATAAAGTTAATACTGATGTCATATTACAGAAATAGCCGGTCCGTTTTTTTTTGTTACCAGTAGACTATTCGCTTTGCTGCTAAAGACTTGAGAGAACTCATAAACCTCCCATTTGACCACATTAACTATGAGATGTGCATGAGTCTTTTCGAGTACAGTTAACCAACCGACGAGATGTTCTCTTTTTGCTAACAGGCAACATTTACCCTAAACTACGGCATTACGGACTTCGCTCGCAAAACCCTGGAGCGTTGGACTCCATCGTGTGACCGTGATTGGACACAATCCTGATTTATTCTGATCCTCCGTCTGTGATTGGGTGAATCCCACGCCTGTCACACACCATGGCCCACTGACAGCGCTGCTCCTCGGAAAAATATTTAGCCAGTCCGCTAGCTAACATGCTAACTACAAATAGCTTGCTCTGTATTTCGGGAATGAAAAGTGTAGTCAACATAAAACCACAGCACTTTCATATTCAGAAGTAAACAACAAGCAACAAATATTTACAGATAATATGAGTGGGCCTGTCTAACCTCATGAGGATGTATCCGGTAACGCGGAGTGTGTAGCGGACTGAGAGATCTGACAGCTGCCTCCGCGCTCAGCTAACGTTTACCAACTAGCAAACATGGCTTGTTGCTGACCGTCAGTTTCTTGTGCACAAACTTAGAGTTACTCCTATTTTCCGGGAAACAAATTCATTCTATAGTAGCACACGTTAACTTACACAAGCAGTAAGGTTGGCGAGTTGTTATTTTCTCAGATCACAGGTAGTAGAGTAGAAATACAGACATGGTCAGCCCGGTTAGAAAAGACAGTCCTCCATTATTCCAGTGACGCATGCCCAGTGTGTGTTTGTTTACATGGAGCTCAGCGGGAGGGGCTTCCGCAGCCTCCCAACCAATCAGAACACCTTCTTTACCAGACCATGCCGACCCTGATAATGTGTTTCATTAACGGAGGCTGCACTACAGTTTTGTAGTCCGTGAGAGATTAAAAACACTCTGTGGGAGAAATACTGACATGTTATGTTACCAGATCTACGTTCCTTTGTACGAAGCTATGTAATATTAAATATACCGGTATTCACAGTAGTTTAAATCCAGTAGTATCCAGACTAATTTATAAACTTAATCTAGCATTTACGTTATTTTCCAAGAACAGACTGCATTTAAAATCTTGAGCCACTGTGATAATCATCCCAATGTCAAACAAAGAATGAAGACAGCCATTGAAAGACGACTTAAATAACCAGTACCCCCTTACTGCATGACCAGTGTCGGCCCTGACTAATTTGGTGCCCTAGGCAAGATTTTAGCTGGCGCCCCCTTGCATCGCAGTCAGTTTCGCAATCAATTTTCATACACTCACACAGAAACTGCATGTATGTATTCAAGATTTTTAAAAGTGCATCTGAAGAGAGTAGAGAAGTATAAGTAACCACTGGATGTTACATTTTAATCTTTTCTATTAATCTTATTATTATTTAATTAATCTTTTCTATTGTATGACAAGTTGGTCTCAGGCATGTAAAAGAGTCTTAAAACCACTTGAATCATTATATAAAAGTGCCCTTAAGATTCACAACAAAAAAACACGTCAGTATGATCACTGTCATATACTCACCGAATATAGTATTTTAAATCTTGAAAATCTAATAATGCACACAAATGTATGCCTACTATTTAAAATCATTCATAATGCTACTGCTCCTCCTTTGAAAAAAAATGGTAACACTGCTCAGAAAAAACAACAAGAGCTACCCGATCAGTTACCAGGGGAGAGTGCAGTATTCCTAAACGCAGGACTTCATTTGGTAAATCATCAATCATTTTCTTTTGTTGCCACAAATCAATGGAACACACTTCCAACAGAGCTGATTACATGTGCGGATTTTAAAACATTTTCATGTCACACAAAACGTTGGATGCTGTCACAGCAAACTTGTAGACATTTTTGAGTGTGTGTGAGTGTGTGTGTGTGGGTGGGTGGATGTACGTGTGTGTGTGTGTATTTGATGGGGGGGTATATTTATTTATAAAAGTTGGCGGGAGGGGGGTAAATTGTTTTAAACTGTTTTAATGATGTGGGAATGTGTGTATTCATAACTTTGTAATTGAAATTTTGGACAACTGTGAATTTAGTAACTGATTTTAATTTATTGTAGGCCTATGTTCCATCCAGGGACTACGGGTGGAAAATAGCAACTTGCTAAGATATTTATATATTTTATATATATTATATACAGGGTTAATGTTTTATTTTGCACTGTCCCTGTTCAAATAAAATAATAAAAAAATAATAATAATAATAAAAAACAGATGCTTGGTGTGTGCTATACATAAGACTAGTATAGACTTATAATGAAAATACAATGAGATTCATTCAACTTTTTTTTAAAATATTATTTATTTATTGAGTTTTCAACAAAAAGAACAGACACAGACCCTTACATACATCTGAGTGAGTTAGATACAACAGACCATTGAATGAGGTGAGGTAAGCACTAATAACAGAAAGTGGTGTCACTTAAAACAAGAGGATAAAGTCTGTCAATACCCACACAGAGTCACAAACCTTGAAACACCTATTACCAATGGGGAAAAAACTGAAAACAAAAAAAAACGTATGCAAGACATTTAAAAGACACAAACAAACGAGACATACTGTGTGCTGCTAGTACAGGGAGAGAACGTAACCCAGAGAAGGTGCTGTTCAGGGGACCGTTTAGCCAGTGGGGGAGCATCCAGCTGCAGGGACTGGACATGCTCTTGAAAGGGTTGCCAAATCTTTAAAAAATTTTCATTGGAGCCACGGAGGGAGTGTTTGATTTTCTCTAAATTCCATAAAGGATAAGGCATCCCTTATCCTATAGGTGTGGGAGGGGGGAGACGGGCTCTTCCAGTGCATCAGAATGACACGCCTCGCTAATAATGTGAGAAAAGCCACCAGTTCAGTGAAGTAGGATGGCAGTGGGTTGGTAGCGGGCAGGACACCGAACAGGCCTACTAAGGGTGATTGGAGGACTTTGGTAGACGTGATGGCCGAGAGTGAGTCAAATATAGAATTCCAGAACTGAGAGACAGCGGGACAGGTCCAAAACATGTGACTGAGGTTAGCTGGTCCTAAGTGACACTTATCGCAATTTGGATCGGTGCCCGGATAAATGCGAGCTAGTTTGCTTTTAGACCAGTGGACTCTATGAATTACTTTGCACTGCAAAACCCCATGCTGGGCGCAAATAGATGATGCATGGACCCATTTCAGAGCGGACTGCCAGACCTCAGACTCTATCTCTATCTTAAGGTCCTCGGACCAAATAGCTGGCAGTTTATCAGAGGACAAGGATTAGTGTGTAAGGAGAATGTAGTATAGCTCTGAGATGGTACCTTTGAGGTAGGGGTTAATATTTAAAATAGTGTCAATCAGAGTAGAAGGAGGAATAGCAGGGAAGCCAGGGAAGCGATTGTGAGCAAAGTCTCTGACTTGTAAATACCTGAAGAAGTGGGATCTCTGCAATTTGAATACACCCACTAGTTGGTCAAAGGATGCAAATATTCCCCCAATGTTGAGATGTTTGACAGATACAAACCCATGATCCTCCCAGGCTGCAAAAGCCCGATCATTGATAGAGGGAGTGAACAGAGGGTTAAGAATGCACAGGGGATAAAAGAGAAATTGACTGTAACCCCAAATGGCGTTTCAATTGAGTCCAGATCTTGAGACAGTTTTTTACTATAATATTACTGTAATAAGATACTGGTGATAATGTCAGGGGGGCACAAAAGGGACATTAGAGAGGAGGAGCCACATGAGGCAACCTCAATCTGCAGCCACGGTGGAGGCTGATTGTTAACGTGATACCAGTGCAGTATAGATCAAATATTAGCGGCCCAGTAATAACATAAAAAGTTTGGTAGTGCTAGTCCACCCATTTCTTTGGGTTTTTGTAGAGTGTCTTTCCGAATTCTGGGAGGTTTTTGTTCCATATGAACTGAGAGATCAAGCTGTCGAGTGAGTGGAAACATTTTTTTTGGAATAAAGAGGGGTATAGATTGAAAGAGATAGAGGAATTTGGGAAGCACATTCATTTTAATACAGTTTATCCTGCCAGCAAGAGATAAAGGTATGAGAGACCAACGGTGAAAGTCTTGAGTCAGTCGAGCAAGCAGAGGGGAGAAATTACATTTGAACAAATCAGAGTAGTTTCCTGTTACACAGATGCCTAAATATTTAAAAATTACTGAAAGACGTCTTAAATGGCAAGTCCGAAAGGGGTTAGGCTGCGGCTGCAGTATTAATGGGCATAAGCTCACTTTTCTGAAGATTTAGTTTGTAACCCGAAATTTGCCCAAATTCCTTCAGCATGGCCAACACCAGGGGGACAGATCTGTCTGGGTCAGAGATGAACAGTAAGAGGTCATCTGCATACAATGACAGTTTGTGCTCAGCACCTCCCCTCCAGATGCCCCGGATCTGAGGGCCACCGCCATAGGTTCAATGGCGATGGCGAACAGTAATGGGGAAAGTGGACAGCCCTGCCGAGTTCCACGACTGAGGGGGAAATAATCAGTCCCTCCAGAAAAATGCGATTATGCGATCGCATAATTCAACGCATAATCAGCCAAAGTCCGCACATTTATGCAGGGGCCGCATTATTTCAAAGACGCCACACTTTGGCCACATAAATCGCAGATTTCTGCGCAAAATATGCGGGGCTTGCATGATTTCATAATCCCCGCATTTTCGTTGCAAAACAGTCACATATATCTTCGCAGAAAGTTGAAAAATGTTGCGTTTACTTCACACAAGAGCAGCCATTTTCCTCCTGTTGCCTTGGGAACGTTATGAAGTGACGTCATCGGAAAGCTGCAAACCCCGCGAAGAAGACATGATGAAGGCCGCAAATCAGTCTCATTTGCCAAAAAAATAAGCGCAAAAGACAGAGCAAAGCATTTTCCTGGTGTGTTACATGACAGTGGAGGCAAATTATTTTGCACTCCGTGCAACTGCGTGTTGGACCACAGGCAGAAGTCAACGCTGGACAACCACTTTGCCACCGTCAAACACTCAAGGATGGTTAAAGCAGCAGCGGAAGCAGCCAAGAAGCGGCTCACCTACACCGAGGTGTCAACTTCCAAAACAGTTGCTAGGGCTGAAAGAATCAAGGTCAGTAGCCTACAAGATTAAAGCTTGTAAAATAGTCAAATTGAAAACGGAATGAAACAAAGAGAGGCGTGTGTGAGTGTGAATGAGATTTCCAAGTATGTTGTGTGTGGATGTAAGTTAACGTTAGGGTTAGATAGCCAGTAGTAGTGTAATTTTGCATGCAAGATGATTGAGTTTGCCATGAAAGAATTATGTTTTATTTGCAGAAACACTACTGTTCTGCAAAAGGCGTACTGTAAATGATTTAGTATTATACTGCAGTTTGCTGTAGGTTACACTGGACTTTGTGTGTGTTGTGGTGTGTGTGTGTGTGTGTGTGCGGTGTGGTGTGGTATGTGTGTGTGTGTACATAATACAGCCCAATGATATTTTTGAAATATGTTTTTCTGTTTGTAGATCTGTGAAACATGGGTTGCCACCTGCACTGCCATAAACATCCCACTGTCTAAGAGTGACCACCCTGCACTGAGGAAATTTCTGAATGAGAACGTCATCAATGGCGGCGAGCATTCCAGGGTTTCACCAGCTTCAAGAAATGTACTTGAGAGCAGTATATGAGAGGGAAAAAGAGGAGCTGAAGACACTTCTTGCAGGAAAACCTGTTGCTGTGATATTCGATGAGACTCCAGATGTCGAGGGGAGAATTGTCCTGAACATCCTCCTTGCACCACTTGAGAAGGATCATTCTGGGAGGATCTTGGCCTACCTTGCAGATACTGTTTTCCTTGAGCAGTGCAATCGTTCCACTGTATCCGTGGCTGTTGTAAGGTGCCTACAAGAATACAGCATTAACAACTAGAATGTGATTGTGTTCAACACTGATAATACAGCCTACATGAAGAAGGCATTCACAGCATCTCTGCAGTCGTTGTTCCCCAACTCACTACACATCACATGCATGGCACACATAATGAATCTCATCGACAATTCCTTCCGCAAACCTTTTGTTCAGTTGAACAGCTTCATGCTGAGTTTCTCCCAGATGTTCTTCAATGCTGGATCACACAAGAGAAGATACCTCTGCTTCCCAACAAACAAGCTGCCAAGGAAAAAGGCAGTCATGCCTCCAAACCCCTGTGCAACACGCTGGAACTCCTGGTTCTCTGCAGTGCAGTACCACGCTCAGCACTTTGGACTGTACAAGGAGTTCATAGAGATGGAAATCGAGGTAAAAACTTCCTTCACATAACAATTCCTCAATACAATTAACACTTCCCTTTCTTCATCAGTTAACCCCCTTTGCACTTACATGAATAGTTTAGTAAGATCAAAGTAAAAAATGTAATTGCATTGAACATAAATATTGTATGTTTGACCTAATTCCGTTCTTTCTATTTGTGTTTTTTATTCATAGGTGTGTGGCAGAAGTGCTCCACAGTCTGTGGAGAGACTCCACGAGATGCTTCAAGACCCAGACCTAGCTGAGTCCCTGAATGTCCAGATCAACATCATGGCTGACAAGTGCAAACGCTTCCTAAGTCTTCTTGATATCTTCCAGAGCAGACGTCCTGTGACCACAAAGATCTTCACTTATCTGGAGCATTTGCAGGTGGTCTTTGCTGCCAACAAAGAGCTGCAGTATGATGCGTGTGCCGAATACTTTGAAGGGTTTGACCTACCACACACCACAAAGACACAGATCCTCTCCATAGTTAGTCAGGCATATGAAAATGCTGAAGAAAAGCTCACCAAGTACATGTCACATGGGCAGCTGGCCATTGAGTTTCTCCAGGAGGTCAGGGTGTTTGACCCTCACCACATTGCATTCCTAGATGACTCTGTAGCCAGCTACAAGGCCATTCCAGGTTTCAATGAAGTGCCAAGTGATGAATTTGATTCTTACTTCAAGACTCTTGGTCCAGCAGCACTCAGAGCTGCACCATCTGGTGTGGTGGATTTGGATATGTTTTGGGATGGCCTACAGGAGAGACTTCCTGTCCTGAGTTCCTTGGCCAAACAGTACAAAGATGCTGTCTCAAACTCAGCTGATGCTGAACACAGCAACAGCATCTACAAACTGGTGTTGTCTAACCGTTGGAGTTCAACTACCAACCAAAACCTCAAAGCCTTGGTCTTCCTTTACCACAACCAACGAGTCCGCAGTGGAGCATTTGAGAGGGAGCAAATGGTGGAGGGGGAGGAGATGGGCGTTGAGGGAGAGGGGATGGAGGATGAGGATGGTGAATGATTGGCCAGTGTTAGAGGCTATGCAATTATAGTTTTCATTTTCACAGTGGACTGTCGTAGTTTCATTCAGGAGTTGATGCAATTTTACAGTTGGAAGATTGCAATTTTTTGTTACCAGTTGGTTAAATCATACTAGTTTCAAAAACCTTACAGTTTTAAGTATATTAGTAGTATGTAAATTTACATTACAGTAAGAGATTGCACTTTGTGCATTGGAAGCACTTATTTTAACCGAAGATGTCTGTTTTGTATAGCTACCTCTGTAAAACAGGAAGCACACATTTTATTTTACTGTTTAATTTATTCATTTTTACAGAGGTTGTAGCGTATTCTTTTTGTAAAGCTACGGAACTTGTTTGACTCATCAACGTTTTGTAAGTTTGAGCCATGTGTTTATTAAGGTCTGAAATAAAACAAGATGAGAACTTAATTATTCCCAGCACTTTCTGTGATGTAGTATGCTTGCTTATCATAGGAAGTCATTAGAAATGACTCTGTTACTAGGCTCACTAGGCTACTACCTTAATGTAAAGAGTGTTGGGGGAATCACTTTTTTTTTTCTTATTCATCAAACCGCAGTTTTTGCAAGTTCCAGCAATTTTTGCAAATTCCCACAATTTCATCCCATAAAATTGCATCAATATCCCGCATATTCCATCGCATCTTTTAAGAAAACGTGCCGCATAATCAAGGATTTTTGCCCGCAACAATCACAAAAAAACTTTTTTCTGGTATGACTGAATAATCAGAGTAATCATTGTTTGTGCGGACACAGGCTAGGGGGGATGTATATAAGAGCTTTATCCAAGAAATAAATGTGTTGCCAAACCCAAAGCATCTCAATGCGTGGAACAGATAGGGCCATTCGACACAGTCAAATGCCTTCTCAGCATCCATTGAGATGACTAATTCTGGAGAATCCGAGGACGAGGGTGAGTATATTATATCAAATAGCCATCTGACATTGTGAAAGGAGTGTCTATCCTTAATAAACCCTGTTTGGTCTGTGGAAATAATAGTAGCCAGAACAGACTCTAAGCGTTTTGCCAGCATCTTAGCCAATAACTTGACATCTGTGCAGAGCAGAGAGATAGGGCGAAATTTGCTACAGAAAAGGGGATCTTTGTCCTTTTTTAATATAAGAGAAATGGTGGCCTGGTGTAGGTGGGGGGGGAGGATGCCAGACTGTAGCGATTCATTGAACATGTTTAGCAGAAGTGGAGACAGCTTATCAGCAAATGTTTTAAAAAATTTGTCTGGAAAGCCATCGGGGCCTGGGCATTTCCCACTCTGCATGGACAACAAAGCTCTTTTAAATTCACCCACTGTAAAGGGTTCATCCAGGCCAGAAGATGTTTCAGGGTCAATAGAGGGGATGTTTAAGGACCCAAAAAAGTTTTCAAATTGTGCCTCATCAGACGAGCTCTCAGAAGTATGTAACGAACTATAAAAGTCCCCGAATTGGTCATTAATGGTTTGAGTATTAATAGTTGTTCCATTGGTAGTATTAATTTGGGAAATATGCATCGACGAAGAAGATTGTTGGATTTGGTGAGCCAGAAGTCTACTTGGTTTATCTCCGAATTCATAATAATTATGCCGTGTTTTTAATAGAGATTTTGTTGCCTCATTAGAGGCCAGGATGTCAAATTCTACTTTTTTCATGAGCAGTTCCTTAAAAAGATCTGCGTCAGATGAGTCTATACATTTCGTTTGTAGTTCTGATATAGCACTGGAGAGACAAGTACCCTTTTCAACAGCAATCCTTCTATGGTAAGCAGAGTAGGATATTACTTCTCCCCTTAAATAGGCTTTGCATGTCTCCCAGATTGTTACCGCAGACACAGCCGGATCAACGTTAGTGGAAATAAAGAGGTCAATGCGACTGTTGATAGTATTAACAAGATTGGAATCGCGAAGAAGTAGCGAATTAAAGTGCCAGTGGGATTGCGACAGGGATCTACAAGGAAGGCAAATGTCAACTATGACCGCTGCATGGTCTGAGATTACTATAGGGCTATAGGAGCATGAGCTGACAGAGGAGAGTAATTTGCTGTCAATTAGAAAAAAATCAATTCGGGAGAAAGTACCATGGACAGGGGAGAAGAAAGAGAACTGGCTTGGCACTAGGATTGAAAAATCGCCACACATCTGAGACTGCATATTGCTCCATGAACAGCTGAATGACTTTGGATGATTTAGAATGGGCACACGGCTTGTTAGGCGAGCGGTCAAGTGAGGGATCAAGACAACAGTTAAAGTCACCACTGAGGATGAGCTGGCAGGAATGTAAATCAGGGAGAGAGAAAAAAAAGGTTTTGAAAAAATCCTCATTGTCCCAATTTGGACCATACACATACGCCAAAGTCAGATTATTGCCACAAATTTTCCCTGAAATGATAACAAACTGCCCATTGGGGTCTGATATTACCTTGGATACAGACAGCGGGACTGATTTATGGACAAGAATTGCAACACCACAAGCCTTGCTTGAGAAAGAGGAGTGGTAGAGCTGGCCTACCCACCCTCTATGGAGCTTAAGGTGATCTGATGGCTTGAGATGAGTTTCCTGTAGAAAGGCAAATTTAGTGTTTTGCTGTTTCAGATGGTTAAGCACTGTGTTACGCTTTACAGGAGAATTCAGCCCCTTGACATTCCAACTAGTAAATCTTAAAGCACCCCTAGGTGTTGTCAAGGAGTTAGAACTTAACATACAGTGATATTAGGGGGCCTGGGTGGATGCTGTACCAGTACATCTCCACCCCCAAGACTGGCACCCCCTGCCCACAAGCCAGCAGCCTGATGAAAGAGGGGATGGCGCCTGACCGAACCGAACATGCCAAGTTGCAAGAGCGGCACACAGGTAAAAAAGAAACAGACAAAAGATAAACAAAAAAAACAAACCAAACATGGATCAGACGACAAGACGGGAACGCTAACAGAAAAAACAACAAACATACAAGCCTCCCCCACCCATCCCCTCCCCTTAGCCCAAACCCCAGTGAAGTTGCTGCAGAGGGCAGTAACCCTTAACTCTCTGATATATAGATCAGCATATCTTAATACTTCCTTAAACCTAACGCTCCATTCCCCAAACATAACGCTAGTAAATTTTAAGAACAAAAGTGAACCTTTTTAAATACCTCGAGCAAAAAACATCATAACAATCATAACAGTTACACATTAAGGCTCAGCTAATGTAATGGCCAGTTGAACATGAGCCTACAGCAGTAATAGCCCTGCAGTCAATCCGTTCAAAATATACACAGTGGTAATATTCATCCCTTCCACTTCCAGTTAGTCAGGCTAGTAAGATGTGAGAGAAAAATAAAATAATAATAATAAAATATATATATATACACATATACCCCCATATACATATATATAGCTGGGACAGAAGAGTGAGTGGAGGGATGAAGAAAAACGTATTATAATACAAATATATATATAATAAATCATCTCTATATATTATATAAATTGTGTGTGTGTGTGACTGCAGTGTGAAGCAAGAGCAGTGACATGTTAACACCTGCCAAAACAATAGATACAACATATTCATAAAATATATATTTTAAAAGTACAATAATGAGCCGGAAGGCAAGACCACATTACTTGGCAAGAGGTTAAACAGATGGGATCAGTTAGCCTATATGGCGTGTGACGGGCAGAAAAACAGTTTACAGATCGAGACGAAGCGAAAACAAACTCGTCACAAAGCCATAGATTGCACCAAAAAAATAACAAGAGGATAAAATAACAAGAGGAAAAAAAATATGCTAGATCACTTGCTTACGGATCTTTGTGTAAACCCTGGACAAACTTGACCGCCGCTGAAGCAGACAGGAGCCAGGTCTTCTCCCCGTCAGGCATGGTGATGCACAGCTTGGCTGGGTAAAGGAGAGCCGGCTTGTAGCCATGCTGATACAGTTCGGCCATGGAGGTCTTGTACTCGGCATGCTGCTTTAGCACGTCGGGACTGTAGTCATCGTAGAAGCGGACCTTGTGGCCTTTGTAGGTCAGATCACCTCGTCTGCGAGCCTCGCGGATTACCAAGTCTTTAATTTGGAAGCGATGGAAGCGCAGGATGACGGGCCATGGTCTGCCTCCTGGCGCAGGTTTGGATGCGAGGCTCCGGTGCGCCCGGTCCAGCTCAGGGGGTGAAGTGAGGGTCTCCGTGGCAAGGACATCAACGAGGAACTGCGAGAAGAAAGCGGATGGACGAGGGCCCTCGATTGATTCAGGCAGGCTGATGATGTGGATGTTTTGGCACCTGCTGCGCCCCTCCAGTGCCTCGTTATCAACCTTCAAAGCGGCGCAAGCCGTCTAAAGTTGTTGAAGCCGCTGGTCAACCTCGGCGGTGTTAACCTCCAGAGACCTGACCCGCTGTTCGTAGTCCGTCACAGTGGATGTCAGTGAGTCGAAGGATGACTTGAAATCAGCCGCCAGAGCCGCCCTGTGCTCCTCCAGTAACAAGCTAATCTTGGACAAAGTTATGCTAGCAGCCAGCGAAGTTTCCTTTTTTCCTTTAGACTTTGACATTGCTAAGTAGTCAGTACAGCTCTATAAACCTGTTATAAACGGTTTGAGAAAAAAATACTGAAAAATTTGAGGTTTAAAAAGGTAATTGAAAGTGCGTTAGCGGGAGCAAATTGAGCGTGCGTCTACCCTGTGTGTCTCATACCGGAAGTCGAGATTCATTCAACTTTATCTTCTTTGCAATGCAATTCAGTCCAACCAGAGTGCAAAAAGCAGTAAAGTGCTATATATATACTATATATATATATATATACAGTACAGACCAAAGGTTTGCACACACCTTCTCATTCAAAGAGTTTTCTTTATTTTCATGACTATGAAAATTGTAGATTCACACTGAAGGCATCAAAACTATGAATTAACACATGTGGAATTATACACTTAACAAAAAAGTGTGAAACAACTGAAAATATGTCTTATATTCTAGGTTCTTCAAAGTAGCCACCTTTTGCTTTGATTACTGCTTCGCACACTCTTGGCATTCTCTTGATGAGCTTCAAGAGGTAGTCACCTGAAATGGTCTTCCAACAGTCTTGAAGGAGTTCCCAGAGATGCTTAGCACTTGTTGGCCCTTTTGCCTTCACTCTGCGGTCCAGCTCACCCCAAACCATCTCGATTGGGTTCAGGTCCGGTGACTGTGGAGGCCAGGTCATCTGGCGCAGCACCCCATCACTCTCCTTCTTGGTCAAATAGCCCTTACACAGCCTGGAGGTGTGTTTGGGGTCATTGTCCTGTTGAAAAATAAATGATGGTCCAACTAAACGCAAACCGGATGGAATAGCATGCCGCTGCAAGATGCTGTGGTAGCCATGCTGGTTCAGTATGCCTTCAGTTTTGAATAAATCCCCAACAGTGTCACCAGCAAAGCACCCCCACACCATCACACCTCCTCCTCCACGCTTCATGGTGGGAACCAGGCATGTGGAGTCCATCCGTTCACCTTTTCTGCGTCGCACAAAGACACGGTGGTTGGAACCAAAGATCTCAAATTTGGACTCATCAGACCAATTCTCACTGTATATACTGTATATATTACTTATAAAGGGGATGGAACACTAACAGCATTTTAACTGACATACAAGCAGGAAAACACAGCCAACAGGTTAAAATAACACCTGAACAGGCCTGACGTTAACTTTCCAAATGTCCCTGATAAATTTAAGGTGGGAGTAACATTAACTTACGTCGACTCTAGCTATTTACTAGGGGTGTAACGGTTCTGAACCGAAACCGAAAACCTCGGTTCAAAGGACTTCGGAAACTCATTCTATCTTCCCGAACCTTGGTTCATCCCCGCCCCGCCCCTACCACACACGTGTGTGAGCATGGGCACCCAGATTGCCGAGCACCAACGGAGATTGCCGAGCACCCACGTGTGCCAGCCTAGACTTGTCATTGATTTGCTAATGACCACTCCCCCGCTATCAACGCATTGCATTGTGATGTCAGATAAACCGCCAAAAAGGCTGGACGGCAACTTGCTGATAAAACATAGTGGTTGATTTAGCCAACAAAATGGACAAATTTGTGGTAAAAATACCAAAAATATCCACCGACCCGACACCGTCTTCCAGTGAGGACTCTACCGTGTCAACGACTGAGGACAGTAGCAGTACAGATGTTAGGCAGAAAAAAGGTTGGACTTTTCAAGCTAGCTGAAAAGGCAAATAGGCATGGATAGTCTAAGAAAGTCTATGAGCGGTCATTTTCTGGACTCCGGCGCCTGAAAACCTATCTGCGGTCCACAATGGGGCAAGCAATGCTGAACCACGTTGCAATACTGAACTATCACAAGAAATTGTCAAGGAGTAGGAACCTGGAAACAATAGCGGACCAATTTATAAACGCACTGCTACCAGGGGCAACACATTCCTCATCAAGAATTAACGACAATGGGACTTCCGGTATGGGCAGCGCCATGTGAAGACGTAGTTTTGCTGGGCTCCTCACGGGACTACCAAGTTCATATTATTTCTCTTTTTAAACCACTCTCTACGACCCTACGCGTGTCTATAAACGAGTAAGACCGACAAATTTCTCAATTTTGGAGAGGAAAATGCCAAAAAGTCGCCAAGGAAATAAGTCGGAGTCGGAGGCTAACGCTAGTGCTAATGCTAGCGCAGCAGATGATGCAAACGACGATAACCAACAGGCAGTTCTGCTGGCCATCCAGTCTTTAAAACAGGATTTGATGGCGAAAATAGAAGAAAAGGCAACAGCCCAGTCAGCGGAACTCCGGAGCCAGATTAGCCGGGTCCAGACCGAACTACGATGTGCGGTGGAACAAGTGAATAAACGAATGGAGGCGGCCGAAAGCCAAGTGTCTGAGCTGGAGGCTGAGGTTAGCGGTTGCTCGGACTCGTTTGGCGCTATGGAAACGGATGTCAGCCTCATGAAAAAAGAACTGGCCACACTGAAAGACTGCTGCGAGGATTTGGAGGCGAGATCATGACGTTGCAATATACGCATAACGGGAGTGAAGGAAGGCCGTGAACATGGGAAACATCCGCCTCAGTTTTTGGCTAACCTGCTCAAAGAAGCGCTGAATCTCGAGAAGCCTCCGACCATAGACAGGGCGCACCGCACCGTAAGCCGACGCAAGACAGCCTCCCACCTCGGGCGTTTGTGGTGAAGTGCCATTATTTCTCCGAAAAAGAGTCGCTTCTGAAGAAAGCCATGGAGATGAAGTCAGTGACTACCGCAGACGGCGACCATATCCGTATCCTGCCAGATTTCACCCAGGCCGTGAGTAGACAGCGGGCAACTTTCACCGAGGTGAGAGGGCTGCTTCGGGGCTGTGAGGGAGTCCGCTACGGCCTGAGATACCCTGCGATATTAAGAATAACCACAGCGGATGGACAAGAGGCAAGTTTCAAGGATCCGAAGTTGGCTAAGGAGTTCGTTTTAAAGAAGGTGTTGCACAAGGCTTCATAATGTCCGTGTTTCGGTGAGTGACCACTGACTAAAGTACCAGTTTTATTAAGCTGAGAGATGAAGGCGAGACACATCAAGGACAGTTTTCTTTTCTTTTGAAAAAATCAGGAGTGTTTTTTCCCGATTGAGGCGGGCTATTTTTTTTGGCTATCACTTTATCATCAAGCTCAGGGAATCCTCTGTTGCAGTATTTTCAGAATCAACAACAACAGGTCACAGGATGAGGCAGTAGCACTGTGTGAAAGGTCAACTTGATGGCGTTGGATAAAGGTTCAGACAGGGCTGACACCAGGTTGGTGACTTGGAATGTAAGGGGTTTGAATCAACCAGTTAAGCGAAGTAGGGTATTTTCTCAATTAAACAAATTAAAAGCTGAAATAGTGTATTTGCAGGAAACTAACCTGTTAAATAAGGATCAAGCAAAACTCTGTAGAGGAGGATTCACACAAGTTTTCCACACTGACTTCGGTAACAAAAGTAGGGGGGTCCTCCTGCATCAAAATGTGATGTTTGAAGATTCTAACATTATAAGGGACAAAAATGGTCGCTATGTAATCATTCAGGGGAAATTGTTCAGTAGGCCGGTGGTGCTGGCAAATATTTACGCTCCCAATTGGGATAATGTTGATTTCTTCAGGAATCTTTTTTCACTTTTACCGGGTCTGGATTTACATGATTTAATACTGGGGGGAGATTTCAACTGTGTATTGGATCCGAGGCAGGACCGCTCCAGTACAAAGGTCACTTCACTTAGCAAATCGGCGCGATGCATTAATACTTTTCTTCAAGCCTATGGAGTCATTGACCCTTGGAGATTCAAGTATCCAACATCCAAACAGTTCTCTTTCTTTTCCCCAGTACATCAAACCTATTCTAGAATTGATTATTTTTTAATAGACCAAAAATTACTACCCATGATTACTCAAGTAGAATATAACAGTATTGTCATTTCGGATCATTGCCCAGTACTCTTGAAGCTTCGGTTTCCAGAAAATATACTTCCTAAACGTACATGGCGCCTTAACTCAAGAGTACTTGCTGATAAAAAATTTGTTGATATCATAAACACACAAATAGACCTATTCTTAGAAACGAATGAGTCCCCTGAGATAAGCTATTGCACGCTGTGGGAAACCATGAAAGCATATGTAAGGGGACAAGTGATATCCTACACTGCTGGCGAAAATAAAAAGAAATCCAAAAGGGTTACAGAGTTGATCAACAGGATTAAAGTAGTGGACCAACTACACTCAACATCACCCTCTGAGAACTTATACAGAGAGAGAATTTCGCTTCAGACAGAATTCGATTCTCTGACAAATGATAAGACTACAGATCTTTATTTAAAAGCAAGTCATAATTTCTATGAATATGGGGAGCGCGGCAGTAAGCTCTTGAGTCATCAACTTAAACAGTCGGCAACGGCTGGTTTTATATCTGCGTTGAAGGAGGAGGATGGTAATATAGTTACGGATCAAAGAGACATAAATGCTCAATTTAAGTCTTTCTACGAAAATTTGTATACCTCAAAAGCAGGTGACGGGGAGTTGGTAGAGAATTTTTTCAATAAACTGGAAATGCCCTCCTTAGATGACTCAGACAAATCAGAATTGGAAAGGAATATAACCCTAACAGAGATTGATAGCGCAATAAAAAAATCAAACCCGGAAAGGCACCAGGCCCTGATGGGTTTCCAATAGAATTTTTTAAAACATTTGGTCCTAAATTAATTCCATTACTATCGAAGGTATTTGAAGAGGTCCTGAGTAAAAAAAGTCTTCCCCCGACTATGACACAGGCTTCTATCTCTCTATTACTAAAAAAAAAATAAAGATCCGCTAATATGTGAGTCCTACCGTCCAGTCAGCCTATTATGTTGCGACTATAAAATTCTAACCAAGGTATTGGCTGGTAGGCTTGAGAAAATTATGCCTAAATTGATTCACCCAGACCAGACAGGTTTTATTGTAGGCAGACAACTATCAAGCAATCTTCGTCGAGTATTTAACATTATATACCAACCTAACAATGTTGAGCCAGAGCTAATACTGTCCTTGGATGCACAAAAAGCGTTCGACAGGATTGAATATAACTGTCTGTTCACCTAGCTAGAGAGGTTTGGCTTTGGTCCTACTTTCTGTTCATGGATTAAAATTCTTTATACGGCGCCTCAAGCCTCAGTAAGAACGAACAAGATAATATCAGACTATTTCCCCCTCTCCCGGGGGACAAGACAAGGGTGTCCCCTGAGCCCCCAGTTATTTGATATTGCCATCGAACCCTTGGCGATAATGTTAAGACAGACCACTGATCTGGTAGGAGTGCGAAGGGCGGGACATTCGCATAAACTATCACTTTATGTGGACGACCTTATCCTTTTTCTTTCTGATCCATGTACTACTATACCAATTGCTCTTGGGCTCATCACCAAGTTCGGGCAAATTTCAGGTTACAAGTTAAACTTAACTAAAAGCGTTTTATTCCACATAAATGACAATGTTACGTTACCATATCATAATAACGAGATAGAGAGCGAATTGCAGTCAACTGTTTACTTCCGACTTGGAGACCAGTACACAAAGACGTCACATCCGTATTCCCCACATACCAACAACAACTCCTCTGATTGGCTGAGGCATTAACATGCCCATATTATAACTGTTTAGATTAACCTTACACAACATCTCCCCCTTTTAAGTAAAGAACATTATTATTCAAGCATTCTAAACAAATTCTTTTTTTCTTTTCTCTTTCTTTCTATTCAATTCCTTTTTGAACTTGACTTCGTCTGTTAAATCGTGCACGCTCAAAAATGACATTTTTCTTGCTCACACAGTGGTTCTCAAAGGCTTGTTTTACATCTATATATTTCTTTTTCTGATCACTGCTTAATGGCAAAACACTCAATATGTCTTCAGCTTCATCTCCCAGAGTATACATCAATGTATTTACTTGATACTCTTCAGACTGTTTATCCAGACTTGATGCTATCCTGAAACGTTCAAACCGTCTTATCCACTTTGGCCATTCATTTGCATTACTGAAGTCAAAGTTACCAGGTGGAGCCAGTTGGACGCTGCTTGCTGGCACTGGAGGGTTGTCTGCCATCTTTATTTCACTCCAGTTTTTATTTTAACTTCTCCTTTGCTTATTGTCCTCTTCTTCTTTGCTTTATCTGCAGCTTACTCGCCTGTTTACGTCTCCCCCGACGCACGTTCGGCTGGGTCCCCTCTCCACTCTGTCCGTTTGACTGTTAGCCTAGCGTTAGCCGTTTTTGTTTTTGTAGCCGCTAGCACTAACGTCGTCTTCCGTTCGTCTCGACAACTTCACTCTTGGAGGCGCATTCCTCTCCAAACTTCTTACAGGTTCATTCTGACACCATGTTACGTTACCATATCATAATAACGAGATAGAGAGCGAATTGCAGTCAACTGTTTCTGCTGATGCGACATGGAGGTGTGCCACTTCAATATAGCGAGAGAAATAGTCTATCACTACAAGGTAGGTTTTCTTATCCCAGATGAATAAGTCCGTCCCGACGTGTTGCCACGGCCTCTCAGGTATAGGGGTTGTCAACAGAGGCTCCCTCTGTGTGATCCTGTGTTTGATGCATATGGGGCAGTTTCCCACTTTTCTCTTGCTATATTGAAGTGGCACACCTCCATGTCGCATCAGCAGAAACAGTTGACTGCAATTCGCTCTCTATCTCGTTATTATGATATGGTAACGTAACATGGTGTCAGAATGAACCTGTAAGAAGTTTGGAGAGGAATGCGCCTCCAAGAGTGAAGTTGTCGAGACGAACGGAAGACGACGTTAGTGCTAGCGGCTACAAAAACAAAAACGGCTAACGCTAGGCTAACAGTCAAACGGACAGAGTGGAGAGGGGACCCAGCCGAACGTGCGTCGGGGGAGACGTAAACAGGCGAGTAAGCTGCAGATAAAGCAAAGAAGAAGAGGACAATAAGCAAAGGAGAAGTTAAAATAAAAACTGGAGTGAAATAAAGATGGCAGACAACCCTCCAGTGCCAGCAAGCAGCGTCCAACTGGCTCCACCTGGTAACTTTGACTTCAGTAATGCAAATGAATGGCCAAAGTGGATAAGACGGTTTGAACGTTTCAGGATAGCATCAAGTCTGGATAAACAGTCTGAAGAGTATCAAGTAAATACATTGATGTATACTCTGGGAGATGAAGCTGAAGACATATTGAGTGTTTTGCCATTAAGCAGTGATCAGAAAAAGAAATATATAGATGTAAAACAAGCCTTTGAGAACCACTGTGTGAGCAAGAAAAATGTCATTTTTGAGCGTGCACGATTTAACAGACGAAATCAAGAGCAAAGAGAAAGTGCAGAATCATTCATCACCGCTGTCCATAGCCTCGCTGAACACTGTGCGTTTGGAGCGCTAAGAGAGGAGCTTATCAGAGACAGGATTGTCGTAGGACTAAGAGATGCAAAGCTGTCCGAGTCATTACAGATGGATCCTGATCTCACACTGGAAAAGACAATATCCAGAGTGCGCCACAGTGAAGAAATAAAGAGGCAGCAGCCAGTGCTGCGTGGCATTATGAATGACAGACAGTCTGAAAATATAGATGTAATGAGTGCACGGCCCAAAGCCCAGTGGGGCCCTAAAGAAGGACACAAACACACTGCACGTTTCAAACCAGGAAATAAGGACAGAGCCACGGGCTGTGGACGATGTGGAAATACAACAAGCCACCAGTGGAAGGATTGTCCTGCTAAAGATGCAGAATGCCGCAAATGCAAAAGGAAAGGACATTTTGCCCGGAAATGTCGGTCAGCTGGTGGCATCCATGACATCACAGAGGATTCTGCAGAGTATGACCTCAGCTTTCTCGGAGAGGTGATCATCAACATGGACAGTGTGGAAAATGAATGGTCAGAAAATCTTGAATTAAATGGAGAAACAAAGGAGTTTAAATTAGACACTGGAGCTGGAGTTACAGCGATCCCACTTCTGACACCATGTTACGTTACCATATCATAATAACGAGATAGAGAGCGAATTGCAGTCAACTGTTTACTTCCGACTTGGAGACCAGTACACAAAGACGTCACATCCGTATTCCCCACATACCAACAACAACTCCTCTGATTGGCTGAGGCATTAACATGCCCATATTATAACTGTTTAGATTAACCTTACACAACAGACAAAGCACGCCAGATGTCATTCCAGGACTTTCCTTTCTCTGTTAGTAAGGATAGCTTTACCTACTTGGGTGTCTGTGTCGCTTACAAGTATAGGGATCTGTTTGACAGCAATTTCAAAACGGTGTTTAACAAGGCCAAACAGGACATAGAGAGATGGTCAACCCTCCCATTGTCGCTTGCCGGAAGGATCAACTCGGTAAAAATGACTATCATGCCCAGATTTTTATTTCTGTTCCAAGCAATACCAGTCTTTGTCCCTAAATCCTTTTTTAAGGACTTAAACAAGCTCATATCTACTTTTATTTGGAATAAAAAAATACCCCGAATATGGAAAGAATATTTGGAAAGACAAAAAGGAGATGGTGGGCTGTCTCTACCCAATTTTCTGTATTATTACTGGGCGGCCAATATCCACAAACTGATGTTCTGGGTCTCTGGTGTATCAGATGATGACTCTCCGGTCTGGTGCCGAATGGAAGAGTATTCAAGTAATCCTGTTTCACTTCGCTCTTTAATTTGTTCCTCATTACCCCTAAGTAAACATTGTTGGACGAACAACCCAATTATTTCTGGCTGTCTGAAGATATGGTCGCAGTTTAGGATTCATTTCAAGCTTAAACAAGCTCTGGTTACGTCCCCAATTCTAGCAAACATAAATTTTACCCCATCTCTCACAGACCCATCTTTTCAATTGTGGCATAGGAGAGGGATTAAATGTGTGATGGACCTTTTTAAGGACGGGCACTTCATTTCTTTTGAGCGGCTAAAGAAAGACTTCAGTATACCTCAGTCAGATTTCTTTAGGTACCTGCAGGTACGGAGTTATGTTAAAACACACTTCTCTTTAAAAACTCCTCAGAGTACATGGTTGGATGAATGTTTGAGCATGGACCCAGTTGACATAGGTCTGGTGTCCGTGTTATATGATAATATCCAGAGGGTTGCCGTCATATCACTTAACCGATTAGCAAGGCTGTGGGAGGAAGAATTAAGAACCACCATATCAGATGTGAACTGGCAGGCAGCAATTACATTGGTACACTCTTCGTCAATATGTATTCAACATGGGTTGCTGCAGTTTAAGGTTCTGCACAGGTTACATCTATCAGCAAGTAAGCTAGCCAAAATCTACCCAGGGTTATACCCGGTTTGCATCAGATGCAAGCCGGAACCAGCTAGCCTCAGCCACATGTTTTGGTTATGCCCGAAACTGACTCTATTTTGGACAGGTATATTTGGTACATTTTCATATATGTGTAATAAAGCTATCAGTCCTAACCCATTGACTGCACTATTTGGGGTCGTCCCTCAGGAGACACCAATAACAAGGCACCAGGCCGAGGCTATAGCATTCTCTACCCTACTGGCTCGACGTCCGATACTCCTTAGTTGGAAGAAGGTCACGCCCCCCACTCATAGGCGTTGGGTGGAGGAGGTGATGTCCCATCTCAAACTTGAAAAACTTAAATACACTGCCTGGGGCACAACCCATAGATATCATGAAGTTTGGCAACCGTTTCTGTCCTATTTTGAGGATGAATTCCCTAACCTTAATATAGTGAAGCCAAAGTTTTAACACCCCCCCACCCCCAATTTGTGTTTGTACGTAGCTCTGTATATGCAGTTATATGTGTTCATATATGTGTATGTATGGCAACTTTGTTATATATATATACTCATTTCTCTGTTCTAATTTCCTAATTTTATTTAGATTTATTTAGATTTTAATTTTAATCTTTATTATGTATTGATTTATTTTCTCTTTTCTGTGTACTGAGCACTACTGTAAGTATATATTGTGAAAATCAATAAAAATATTTGAATAATAAGAATTAACGACAATGGTAAGTGACAAAACAACAAATTAAATATTTATTATGATATAGCCTACTGTGGTACTATGTTTTAAAGGATGTGTTGGGATGGTTTTGAATTGTGGATTTGGTCCATGATTTGGTTTATTTAAGCCTTTTTCCTATAGTTTTGGTGGTTATGATTATTTCTTTCCTGGTGTGTGTTGTTAGTAAAACTTTTGATTTAACCTACAACTATATTTGTCTCATTAAAAGCCAGTTGTGATCATTGACAGTATAATTAATATCAGGTTGTGATTAATGAATGAGTGAAGTAGCCTAGTTGCTGATGAGTTGGTAGATTAGATTAGATTAGATTAGATTGCTTAATTTGTACCCGCAGGTAAATTTGGCTCGCAGTGAGAGACATTCATACAAAAACAATACAATAAATAAGAAACAGTAAAAATACCTACACAGTTCGTCATTATACCCATCATCATTCTAGCCAGTTCGGAGGAGCCGGAAATCACTGTACAGGGGGTGAGACCTGTCCCCTAAGATGGAACCAGTGAGCCGCTGCAGCTGTCTAATGTACAGGACTTCTGGGCTTGTCTGAGTCTCACCGATGGTCCTGCTAGCCCATTTGACGACCTGGCCCAGTGAGTTCCTGCTCTTTAAAGACAGGTTGCCAAACCATGCCACCATACAAAAAGAAAGGACAGACTCAATAAAAGCACAGTAGAACAGCTTCATCAATGATCTGTCAACATGGAAGTGAGACAGTTTCCTTAAACAGAAAAGAGGCTGGTGTCCCTTCTTACACACAGCTTCACAATTTTCATCAAAGGTGAGTTTAGTGTCTATGATTGTACCCAGATACTTGTAAGATTTTACAAGTTCTACAGTCTGACCCTTGATGTATGTTACTTCATGTGGCAGGGCTTGCTTTCTAAAATCGATGATCATATCTTTGGTCTTTTTAGTGTTTATCTCTAGATGAGACTCCTCACACCACTCTATGAAGTGGTCGACAACTGGACCATGACCTGTCTCGTCTGCCTGTAACAGGCTGATGATGACTGTGTCATCTGCATATTTCATAATGGTTCTCCTATCAAACCCACTCTGACACATGTTGGTATAAAGAATAAAAAATACAGGGGACAAAACACAACCCTGTGGGGAACCTGTGGAGGAGCAGACCTGGTCAGATAGGGATCCATTAACCCTCACTTTCTGTGTTCTTTTAGTCAGGAAATCAAGGGCCCAACCCACAATGTTCTTACTCAGGCCAAACTGTTCTATGAGCCTCTTTGCTAAGATGTGGGGCTGCATTGTGTTGAAGGCCGATGAAAAATCAATAAATAACAGTCTGGCGTGTGACCCAACTTGCTCCACATGTTTGACAATCAGGTTGATCAGGGTGACTGTAGCATCTTCTACCCCTCTATTTGGTCTATATGCAAACTGCATTGGATCAAGTGCCTGCCCTGCTACTTTAAGGATCTCGGTTTTGACAAGTCTCTCGAAGGATTTCATAACCACTGATGAGACAGCCACTGGTCTTAGGTCGTTTAGAACCTTGGGGCAGCTGACCTTTGGGACAGGAACTACTACCGTATCCTTCCAGATTGCAGGTACATGTTGTGACTGTAAAGACTTGTTGAAAATAAAGTGAAAAATAGGGCTCAGTTCTCTGGCACAAGATTTTAGTAAGCATCCACATTTGTCATCTGGACCATGACTCTTATTTACTTTAAGTGAGGAAAAGGCCTTTTCCACATCTCTGAGGTCTATATTAAAATGCTGGTCCTCCATGAGTTCATGCCTCAGCTCCTGGACCTCTCTATTAAAATCATGCTTGTCATCAAAACGATTGTAAAACCCATTAAGAGCATTTGCAAGCTCAGTGTCTGAGTTAAAGCCATCCATACTGATCTGACTACTCTTTGAGCTTTGGAGGCCTGCTATGGTTTTCATACTTGACCAAGCAAAGCCAAGGTTATTTGTAACCATCTTATTCTCTAGCTCAGATTTGTATTTCTGAGCTAGAGAAAGGGTTAAAATCACCCAAAATAAAATTGGGAGCGTCGGGCGAGATTGAGAGCAGTTTTTGCACCACCTCGAAAATAGAACCACAGGCAGAATCAGCGTTTGCTTTAGGGTGGATATACACCGTTGTGATTAAAAGTTGCGGAAACTCCCAGGGGAGGTGAAAAGGACGTAACGATACAGAAAGGATTTCAACGTCTTTAGTGCAAATACGTTCTCTGACAGTCACAGAGCTGCTGCTGCAGTATCGTTTGTTAACGTAAAGACACACACCTCCCCCCATGACTATTCTTTGAGCTTTGGAGGCCTGCTATGGTTTTCATACTTGACCAAGCAGAGCCAGGGTTATTTGTAACCATCTTATTCTCTAGCTCAGATTTGTATTTCTGTTTGGCCTTTGAGATTTCTGTCCTCAGCTCTCTGTTAATCGTGTGCAAGTCAGAGGAGGATGCTCCCTCTTTAAAGGCAGCTCTTTTTTTCTGTAGACTGGCCATCACAGATTTATTAACCCATGGTTTATTATTCAGATAGGTTTTCACCCGCTTACGAGGAATAATCATATCTCTACAGAAAACAATATGAGCATACAACATGAACCAAGACATCTAGGTTATCACCACTCGACTGTTTAAACATGTCCCAGTCCGTGCAGTCGAAGCACGCTTGCAGGCGTTCCTCAGCTTCCCGTGTCCAGACCTTAATGTCCTTTGTCTGGACCTTCTCTTTCTTTAAGACAGTTTTATATATGGGCAGCAAGTGCACGCAGTTATGGTCCGCTCTGCCCAGCGGGGCCAAAGGTCTTATTCTCTAGCTCAGATTTGTATTTCTGAGCTAGAGAAAGGGTTAAAATCACCCAAAATAAAATTGGGAGCGTCGGGCGAGATTGAGAGCAGTTTTTGCACCACCTCGAAAATAGAACCACAGGCAGAATCAGCGTTTGCTTTAGGGTGGATATACACCGTTGTGATTAAAAGTTGCGGAAACTCCCGGGGGAGATGAAAAGGACGTAACGATACAGAAAGGATTTCAACGTCTTTAGTGCAAATACATTCTCTGACAGTCACAGAGCTGCTGCTGCAGTATCGTTTGTTAACGTAAAAGACACACACCTCCCCCCTGACATTTCCCCGTCACCTCAGCCTGTCTGTCCATCCGGAATGGTGCTCCAAAGCCGTCCAGGGACAGGTCATTGTCCCGGTCGCTCTCAGTAAGCCACGATTCAGTAAATGCCAGAACCCCGCAGTCTTTGAAGTCTTTCTGATAGCGCACGTTTCCCTGGAGTTCGTCCAGTTTTCCCTTAAGAGACTGAACGTTCGCCAGCATCACGGAAGGCAGAGGAATTCGGTCGAGCCGTTGTTTCTTTAGCTGCAGCCTGACGCCTGCTCGTTTGCCCCGCTTCCTCACCTTCACAGCCGTCGCTCCACGGGTACGCTTGAAAACGTCCTCCCGGATAAAGTCTGGTAGCTCTGTGATACCTGTCACGCGAGCTGCGTGTGGCAAGTTTAGCTGCATTAGCTCATCCCTGGTGTACTGCAACCTGCTCTGGTCTGTAGCCTTGGTGAGCAGCAGCAACAGGTGAAAAAATGTCCACAAAACGACGGGGTAGAGGGTATCCATTTCCAGCACCAAGGACACTCTAAAGTGGTCGCAGCATAAAATGATGAATTAAAAACGACGGCTTAAAGGTATAAAAACATAAGACACTGACACGAGGACGCCAACTTCTCGATCAAACTCACGGCCGGTCGCTGCGTGCGCATGCGCCTTAGGAGAAAAAATAGGTAGGCTGTTATTGTTTACCTATACTGACTGTCAGCACAGCGGACAGTTCCATTCACACTTATAGGCCTATACGGTTACGGTATGCTATTCAATCCAGGCTGTGGTGTTGGATTGTGGATTTTGTTTTTCCTTTTTCTTCATCGGAGCCTTTTGCGTTAGGTTGTATTGACATTAAGTCCTCGTATGCATCACCAGTGTGTAGGCTGTGTGTTTGTGAAAGAGAGCATGTGCGTGTGTGTGGGTGCGCGCGTGTAGGAAAGAGCATACATGTGTGTTCATTGCGGCCACTGCTGTTAATTAATCAAATGTGTGTTTTACTGTGAGATGAATGTGCGCGCGTGTCAAAATAGCAACGAGTCATGCAAGCACTGTGAGTACCCACCCGCAGAAACATAAATCAGTGCCCCTGTGTGTCAGGTTAGTTTCATTTCTGCAAGATGGCTAATAAACCTGAGCTCGCAGATCCCCCAGCCACATTCCGGTCAGCTGTGTGGAGACATTTTGGGTTTCCAGTTGATATTAAGGAGGATGGCAGTCGCGTCATTATCAAAACGCATGTAATCTGTCGTCTGTGTTTTATGAAACTTGTTGTGGGAGGGGCCGGCAACACTTGAAACATGCAAGCGCATATGCGGAGACATCACCCTGACACTGAGCTCACTCAGCCCAGCAGAGCAGCAAGTAAGAAACCACAACAGCAAACTCTTCACGAGGCCTTTAAAATGAAGCTTCCTCTGAACTCAGAGCGAGCAAAAGCAATTCCAAATGCTATAGGGGTTTTCATGGCATTGGATATGCACCCCTTTTCAGTTGTTGAGAACCGTGGATTCAAACATTTGCTAAGTGTCCTGGAACATCGATATGACTTACCAAGTGGACAACATTTCAGCCAAAATGTGTTGCCAAAACTTTATGACGACGTGAAGGCAAAACTGCAAGAGGACTTAAGCAGCCCAAAATTCATTGCATTAACTACCGATGGTTGGACATCTCACGCAACGGAGAGCTTCATCACAATAATAGCACACTACATCACCAACAACTGGGTAATTAAGAATCCCGTTATTCAGACACGCGCTGTGTATGAAAGTCACACAAGTGACCATCTGTCGGAAATACTACAGGCAGCTGTATCAGAGTGGAAGATTGACAGACCAAACGTCACCATTCCCGTGACAACAGACAACGCCAAAAATATCGTTAATGCCGCTGAAGCATGTGGATTTTCTCCAAGCATCTGGTGTTTCGGGCACACAGTTATCCTGGCATTGCAGAAGGGCATGGGCATAAACCAGGTGTCACAGGTTTTAGGAAGGGTGAGAAAAGTGGTCTCAATTTTCCATCGTAGCACGACTGCTGCAGCAGTGCTGTGGGATAAACAAGAGAATGCTACAACTTCTAACACACAAACAGATTCAGGATGTCTCTACTAGGTGGAACTCAAGCCTCGACATGCTGGAGTGCTACCTGGGCAATTTGCATTGACATCTCGAAACCTCCCGAATGGGGCCCCATGTCAATCAATCCCACCTCACGTTCACCTGTGTGATGCAGTGTTGCCAACTTAGCGACTTTGTCACTATATTTAGCGAGTTTTCAGACCCCTCTAGGGACTCTTTTCATAAAAGCGACTAGCGACAAATCTAGCGACTTTTTCTGGTGTATTTGGAGACTTGTGGCGACTCTGACGTGAAAGCACGTATTGTTCAACACGCAGCAGGTGCTGCCGTGGGACTGTGCCAAAGCTGTTGTGTGAGGAGTCCTCATACAACAGTCCCTCCTGGCTGCAGTCAGAGCAGGAGAAGTTCACCCCTCGCGTCCCGACTGCGAGTCACGCATGCGCGAAGCCGCCGCTGGCTGATCCCTTTGAAATGTAAAAACGGTAACATTGTTATGTGAATTAATTCACACTCAGTTTGCAAGCTGAGCTGGACCCGCACTCCACTGGCCGTGACCGACTCGAGTGCGGCTCTGCCTGGCCACTGCCATGGACGCGGTTATGGTCAGCAACAAGTTACAAAAAAAAGTGTCACCTAAAGTTAGTTGCTGTCCTGTCCTCCTTGACAGGAAGTAGCAGCACTCTATTAAAGTAATAGAGCTAGCAAATTAATAGTATTAATTTGCTCTCCTCAATGATTGCTTAGAAAATTAATAGTGTTAATTAATAAATTAATAGTATGTATTCATTTGCTAGCTTATTTATTATTATAAAATAAGCAAACTTATTATGTTATGGAAACTTTTGCTTGGGGCCCCAACAGACTCTAGAATCGCCTCTGATTATTAAACAATGCTACTATCGTCCGGAGTAAGCTAGCAAGTTAACACTCTGCTCCAACAATGGTAACTACGACGCATTAAACTATTAATTTCATTCACTTCATCACATTGACGTTACTGTACCTCTTTCTTTTTCACGTTTTTATTCCTCTTCTTTCCTTCTTTTCCTTCCCTGGACGCCGGATTGTTGGACATTGTGGTTCCGCTACAGTATCAATAAATGTGTCTCTTGGTCTTGGGGTCACGGTCCGGTCAGATTCAGGCAGCTCGCCTCTCGATCAGTCTTTAAGTGACAGTAAAGTGTATAGTTGAGTCCTTAATCAGTGGAGAAAGGAGGTGTTGGGAGCTGTGGTTGTGGTGTTGTGTAGTCTGATCGCTGATGGTAGGAAAGAGCTCCCCAAGCACTTTGAGGCACGTGGTTGGATGAGTCTGTGGCTGAACGTGCTCCTGAGTTGCCTCAGCTCAGCGTAGAGAGGGTGAGAGGGATTGTCCATTTTAGCTTGCAGCTCTCCTCTCATCCTCCTCTCTGTTGATTGACAAACAAGACACAGGTGAACACAGAAAGAGGGCGGGAAATTACACAAAGGGAGGAACTGAAACGCAACACATGACATGTAGTGGGAAAATACTGCACATGTGACGTTCTTTAAGTGACTGACATTATTTATGTCACCTGTCAGGCCTTGAATGCTATTTGGAACACATAACCTTGGTTCCAATATGGCCAGGGGTAAGGAGTTATCCTTGAACAAGATGGTTTTCGTGGTTCTTATGTTGTAAATTTCTTTGTTATATTCTTGGCTTGGAACCACAAAATGTAACTCTGTCAAGAGGGGTGATGTATGAACTACAGGTGTGGGTGTAAGTTTAGGTTGTGTGCATGTATATAAGAAAAAACACAAGAAGGTGTTTAACGCTTTTAGCAAGAGTAATTGAACTTGAATGATTTCTTCAGCACTTCACGCAGGCCGTTGTGATATCAGAACCATGTGGTCGGTCCCAACATCCCCCCTTTGGTCCAAAGAGTGAGGTGCTATCCGCAGTCTTTGGAGCAACTAAGGGCCAAACAGTTCATGTAGGCAGTAACCTGGGGGTTACACAGTGAACAGGGAAGGTGTTCAAACAGTCCATGTGTGTTCCTAAAAACACAGGGAAGGTTGAATAATTCACGTGTCCTTGAGGAAAAGAAAGGGTTGTCTTTTGTGTCTGGGCACTAGAACATTCACACTGGGGCACATCTGGTCTAAGGGTTTCTAACTACGTCTAGTTACAAACATCACACAGTCATTATCAACCATTAACCTTTGTTCATTTCTTTGCTGCTTTTAAAACCACCAAAACAAAAACATCAAAATGAAACAGAAAGAACCAAAGAGAGAAGGAAAGGAGGGTGGTCTATGTGTCTATGATAGATGGGTTGATTCTTAAGATTTCATCATTTGTAAAATGCGCTGCCAAGACCAGATGTCAGATATAACTGAAGATTGTAAAATAGTGGTAGTAGCAGATCTAAGGGTTGCTGCATGGGGGCAAAGGGGACCAAATTGAATCCTATTGTTCAGGTTGTTAACCTAGAAGCTAGTATTCCCTAAGGGGTCCTACAGAAGATCTCTAAAGCTACTTGCACTCAAGCTACATCTTCCCATAACTGCTGACAGGATCTCTAGGCATGCAAAAAGAATATCATTCCAGGGAGGAGAAATGGTGTTAGTACATGACGGTGTGGTGAGTTGGCATGCGGATATCCTCATGTTGTTACTGGCAGTTGCCAATGAGGAGGCTACACTCAAAAAAAGAATTCATCGGATGAACGTAATTTAATCTTGCCACCTATATTCCATCTAAAGAAATCATGTTAAGTCAGTCTATCTTGACTGTGTTAATCTGATTTAGGTAACTTAAGTTAGTGCAACACAATTTAATGTGGATGTCAATTTTATGTTGGATGAACTAATATAGCTTTTGTCTGTTTTACTAATGTAAATCTTGTTGGATGAACTAATATAGCTTTTGTCTGTTATACTAATGTAAATCTTGTTTTAGTGTTGTTCTCACTGTTAGTGTAAGCAACATGTTTAATTAAATTACCAAAGATCCACTAACATACATAAAGAACATGCAAAAACGTTTACAATTTTTATTTAACATTTGGTTGCAACATAGAACCAACCACATAACCATATGATGCATTTGGGAATGCTGTATGCAGAGTTCAGCATTTACAGTCTTGCAAAATTTAAAGTTTAACATTCAACATGCAACATTTTTTTCAACCTTTTTCACAAATGCTTGTAGAATATTTTACGAACAAAATAATTAAGACTGTGATTTGAACTTTCAAAAACAAAAATCTGCATTGACAGAGATGTGGACAAATCCCATGCTTGAATCAGTCTTCATCAAGCTTATTTACTCTATAAGCTTGTTTTTCAGGAACTGTGCCTTGGATGACAATCATTGCCCATCCAGCTTCAGCAAAATTTTCTGCAGGACTTCAAAAGTGCATTTGAGCTTGGGTGGGTAGCTCAGGTTCAGACAGTATATCAGTCCAAATAACAGAGCACAGGCAATCGCAGTTTCCCCCAAACCACTGAGGACCTCCACACCTTCAATCAGGACACCGATGTCCGCTGGATCATCTCCAGGCTCTGCACCCTCCTTCTGTATGACGTACACTCCCATCACAGTTTGCTCCATTAAAGTGTTGGCCTCAGTGTCTGTGTCCTATGGAGTAAAACATGACAATAAATACATTTGATATGAGTCTAGAAAGTGTGGAAATAGACATAGAATTTTATGAAGAAAAGTCATACAGTTGGAGATGTACAGAAGTAATATAGATGTGTACATTACGGAAATGGTACAAAGTGAAATCTAAGGTTGGAAATCCCTGTGAGCAGTGAGCACTGGCCTTTAGTGCTTACAGGGATGTCCAAATGATTGCTTTATTCATTTGAGAATTGGAAAAGGAAGTAACAGAGACCAGCAATCACTATACAAGAGCTACAGGCTTTGAGAGAATATGGATCAATCAACCACATCAAGAACACGGCATAAAATTGGCTAGCCTTTACCAAAGAAGACATAAATGTCCTCTCAAAACAACTGCTCTAAATATATATCAGATAAATATTTTTTGCACAGATCTTTAAGTCAACCTCTGTTCTTATCAAAACTACTAAATTTTTTTCTTTGATTTTTAATATTTTTATTGGCAGTTTAATAAAGTGTATGCCAGATTTTTGGAAAACAAAAATGACCAAAAATGGCTGATTTTCAATATAAAAAATGATCGGGGGCAGGAGATTTTTTACTTGGTATCAGACCACTGGATATGTCAAAGATTATTTTTTGAGCAGGGCAAGGCAACATGTACTTTAGTTGTACAGGGTTTCACATTTTAATATGCAATAAGTAAATATGTGCTTTCTCTGACTGGCTACTTTGTCACACCTAGTGTATGTAACTCACCATATATTCCTTCACGAGTTTCTCATGGTCTTCGTTCAGGTAGACGCACAAGGACTTGAGGATGCATGCTCGTCTTGTATGTACTGTGTCATCCTGAGGGAAAAAGAGAACCAATTTTGACAATATTCTGCATCTTAGCAGTTCCAAAAAAGAATAACAACACAGGACGGATGAACAGTGAACTACTACTGGAGCTGTTCGATCATATTAGGGCTGGGAGAAAAAAACTGATTCACGATAGCGGAGGAAGGAAGACAGAGAAGAGGGAGGACAGAGAGAGGATGAATGTTAACCAGTTTAAAGACCTGCAGCCTTTCTAAACAGTAGAGTTAGAACCATTAATCAGTTCAACAGTATGAAAGCTTATTCTAAAGGTCTTGTCAATAAGGAGAAAAGAATGTTAATTAGTCTTCATATTAAAAATATAAACTGGATATTATAAACAAGTTCATATGAATCACGCAGTGTTACCACATAATAAAGTAAATGTACAGCCCTGTATAGTGTAAATGTGATCATCATTCTGCTTTTTTCCATGGTTTGGTGTTAAAAAAAGACAAACAACTGGTCAACACTATATTTGATTTGTCATTATCTTCCTGTACTTGTGTGCACACACTCTGAGGTATAGATAAAACCTTAGCACATATAGGATATTCACCTCTTTCTGAGTGAACAGAGCTGGCCACCTGCTTTTGAAGTCTGCAACGAGGGGCTGTCCTTGAAGAACTTCTTGTCTTCTATATGAGAAAGTATTTTCCATTTTCAGTGCAACTACATGGTCATTATTTCTCTTCTTAATCTCTGAAAGCAGTGCAATTCTCTCGTTTTCCAGAGTGCCAGTCGTTTCTGCTTTTGGATGATGTGGACAGTAATTGACTTCTGCCCTTCTGGCCTTTTTCACATTCAAGGCTGCTTTGTCTTGGGCCTTGTTCTTCAGTGAATTTATGGTCACCTCATGACATCCAAGGCCTCTTAGTTTGGTCCTAAAGTTGGCCATTTTATATTTTAGGCTAATCTTCCACCCGTAACAGCCATTGAAGGATCCCGTTTCCTTGAGACACAGATGCTTTTTCACAAGAGCTTCTACAACACCATTCAGATCATTGTCAGTTGGGTAGGCTTTGAATTTACCCACCCTGTGTTATTTGACAAGGGACACAAAAATTACAAGGATAACAAATTAATGCGTGGCAAAGCATCGCCGAACATCTCGGCTATCAAGACAGTGAGTTGTTGTTAGATGTAGTAGAGTTGGTAACAAGACGGCAGCGGCACAACAATGCCGGTTTTGCTAAGTAAACAAACAGGTGTATACGTGAGGGATAATCAAGGAGTAGGTTCTCGACTCGAAGAAACACACAATGATAATTTTAATGTCGTACCTTTTATGATTTTAGTTGAGGATGCAAAGAGACTGGAAAAACCTGAGGGACACGTATGTGAGGAAGAAGAGAGAAGAAAAAGAGACAAGGACTGGGCAGGCAGGGAAAGCAAAGAAGAAGTGGAAATACATGGATGTAATGTCTTTCCTGGACACATCCCCAGCTTTCAGAAGGTAACATTAGCAATGGTATTTAGTTTACCTGTAGTTAATGGTCAAGCAGGGTGTCTACAGGTAGTTAGATTTTTTTCAAATAGTCTTTCTCCTATGGTCTGTTAATTAGTACACATTATTTTTCATTTGTATCAAAATGGTAAATGATGTACTGTACATCATTGTACATTAAAATTGAGTTGTGTAATTTGGAACTGACTGTGCACTAATGTAATGTGCCCTCTGTCCAAAGCTGTTCTCAATTTGTGTGATAACTAGATTCAACAATTATGCAATGTAGTTTACACTGTTTTGTTGGTATTGTAAGACACTGTCCACCTCAGTAGGCTACATACACACACGTTATAACTATTGAATTGATTATATTCTTCACTGCTTTTGCACAATGCAGTCATTTTCAGCCTGATATGCCTCAGCAAATCAGATAATTAAGCTAAAACACAGCAATGAAAAATAAGTTTTGATTTACTTTCTCTATCAATTGCCGATTTCAAGACATAAGTGAATGTTCCTTTTTGTTTACTTGTTTGTTTTTTCACACAAAAAATTAAAAACATATTTATTCATTTATGTAGTTATCACACAAGTTAATACAGAATACAGGTTTGGATGGAGGGTACACAGTCCTCCTTTGGACTTCATTCAGCTGACACAGGACAGGAGCACACTTATCATATGTTTGGACAGGGTGCACAGCAATCTGGACCTCCCACAGCAGGATGAGGAGATGGAGGAGACAGGGCAAGAGTCAGAGGAGAGTAAGGGAGAGGCTGCTACTGCTGCTTCTGCTGCAAGGGCACCTAAAAGGAGGAGCAGAGATTTACTCCAAGAATATCTGGAGAGAAAAGAAGAAAGGGAGCAGCAGCGTGCTAAAGAGCGTGAGGAAAGAGATGACATTCACCATTTTCTCATGAGTCTTGCTCCGGCCATGAGAAGGCTGTCTCTGGCTAAGCAATCATGGCTGAAAATGAAAATGCAAGAGCTTGACTTTCAAGCAGAATTTGGATATTCAGAGCCAGAACACTCACAATTCACACAGCTGTGATTGATCTTACCATTGTTCCTGGTGGATAGTTGTGCATCAAAAATAAAGATTTCCTTTCATCTGGTGAAGTAGCCTTTTCTTGTCAACACCTTTAAATCCTAGATATGATACTTAATAAGAATGTTATTTTAACAAGACATTGTGTAAATATTTGCCCTGCGATAGACTGGCGACCTGTCCAGGGTGTACCCCGCCTCTCGCCCGAAGTCAGCTGAGATAGGGTCCAGCTTACCCGTGACCCTAGTGCAGGATAAGCGGTATAGAAAATGAATGAATGAATGAATGAATTAATTGTGTAAATAAATAATTATTTATTTGAAGCAGTAAGTATTAAGTTAACACAGAGAATTCACAACACTGAAGTTTAAAATTAATAAGAACAGTTGCACATGGAAATCATTACAAATTATGAATATTTCCAACCTAAACAGTAGATTAAATCATATTTACAAGGGTATTCTAGCAACCAGAAAATTCAGCACAGTGGAAAAGTCAAGGGAGTCCACGGTGCACATGGCCATACTGCCACGGGACTTGGCCAGCAGATGAGATGAAATACTGGCACCTGAACCGTCATCAACATCAGCACTCTGGGTTCCATCAGCACCACGGAGGTAGTCTGTGAGGATGCAGGTGGCTTTGATGATGCTGTCTGCAGTGTCAGGAGAGACTTGCAGCTGGCGTACACTCTCCAACACTGGCTGAGAATGCCAAAGGCATTTTCAACGATGCGCCGGGCTCTGGAGAGGCGGTAATTGAACACCCTGCGATCTTCTGGCAGACGTCCCCCAGGATAAGGGCGGAGGAGAAAGGTCTTCATCGGGGAAGCCTCATCTGCTACAATCACAAATGGCACCTGCCCCAACTCGGGTGCTGAGGGGAGTGGGCATGGTGCTGGTACATTTAAGTTCCCACCTTGAAGGGCCTGCCCCAGACAGGAGTTGGCAAAGATGCCACCGTCACTGTTGCTACCAAATCCTCGCACATCGACAGGCAAAAACCTGTAACTGGCATCCACCAGCGCAAGGAGGACAACAGAGAAGGTACCTTTGTAATTGTAGTACTGTGAACCTGAATTTGCTGGTGCCTGTATTATAACATGTTTCCCATCAAGTGCACCAATGCAGTTTGGGAAATTCCACCTTTCCTGGAACTTCTTGGCCGTGCTCTTCCAGAGCTCCTCATTTGGAACCGGCATGTGGGTTTCCTTCAGTTGTGCCCAGATGACATCACATGTGTCTTTCACAATGCCAGCCACGGTTGACACTCCAAGCCGGAAACTGGAGGCTATCGTTGTAAAGGACTCCCCTGTGCTGAGAAATCTGGGGAGGGTGGGAGAGGAGTAAAATTTGAATACACATTACTGCCAGTAATTTCTTGTATATATATATATATATATATATATATATATATATTTATATTTCAAGGTGTGTTCTGGTAGTAGAAATAGGAATGCACATATATCCAAACTAAAAAAGGCTGGTGCTGAGACAAAAAGAAGCAGATATAATATTTAAACAAAATACCTCACATACTGCAGGGCTCTGACTGGCAGTATGGGAGTTAATACAATAGATGGCAGTAGTGCGCAGACTGTCAAATAGATTGATTGACAGACAGATAAGGATGTGAAAAATGACAGGCTGTAACACCAATATTTTACACAAGCCAATCAGAATATAGCAAATTAATATAATACTGTGGTGACCCACAATAGGGAAGCTAGGAGAGATGTTCACCAGAGCATAGATATAGGGCTAATAGATCCATATACCTTTAAGAGCAAGGGTTTATGGGATATGCCGGTACGGTTGCTTAGTTACCAGAGTTGTTTGTGTCAATTGTTGTGTTGTCCCGGTAATTAGTGGTCTGCTTCCTCAGGTGCGGCGCTAGAAGCCCCAGAAACGTCTCAAATTGTCCCATGGACATCCGAAAATATGTCCAGAACCGGCCGTGATACAGCTTGAGCTCTTGGACATTTCTTTCCCTGGCTTGTAGGAGTGGATGGATCCAAAATCTCCTCTTATTTTTGTAGGTGAGGAGGCGGAGGACAAGCTCATCGTCACTTGATGATGTTGCTGAATCCATCATTTTCTGAATAATAGAAAAATAGAATAGAATAATAGTAGTTTATAAGCAGAAATGTAGACTATTACTTTACTATGATATCGCAAGAATCCCAAGTGTAATTACTTTCTATATGCCTACATCCCAACAACATAACATACAACAGAAATACATACATTCCTTTATTTACGGCAATGTGTTAAGTTAGCATTGTCAATAAAGACTAAAAAATGTATACATTTACAGCAGTACAGCCCAGTGGCATTATATTTGCATATTCATCAGGGGACGGTACTCATCCAACAGTCTTTCAATGGCATAACAGTCTCAAGCGCCACATACCGTCATGTGTCGTTGGAATACCAGCGGCACAACAGCGGCATACAACTCCAAGGATCGGTATACCAGTCCAGGGATCGGTATATGCCGCTGGGGAGCAATTGACAATCAGCCACTTTTCAATCTTGGCGCTGCTGGAGTAATGGTAAGTGGAACATAAGGTTCAAGAGGATAAGGTGCAGTTTCATTTACAGTAATAATAATTTAACTACAGTAATAATAATTTAAGATTATTTGTGTGTTGTGGGGTGAGCATTGTAAAGTCTGATGGCACCAGGTAGGAATGATTTCCTGTTCCGTTCCTTTAGGCAGCAAGGTTGAATGAGTCTGTTGCTGAAGCTGCTCTTAAGCTTGTCCAGAGTTTTGTGGAGGGGGTGAGAGACATTGTCCATGATTGCCAGCAGTTTTGCCAGCATCCTGTCCTCCGCCACCTCCTCCAGGGAGACAAGTTTAGAGCCAAAAACAGACCCTCCCTTCTTGATGAGTTTATTCAGTCTTGTTGGCGTCCTACGCTTTGATGCCCGCACCCCAGGACACCACAGCGAAGAAGATGGTGCTCGCATCAACAGACTGATAGAACATCTGGAGCATCCGGTTGCAGACATTAAAGGACCTGAGCCTCCTCAGGAAGTAAAGCCGGCTCAGACGCTTCTTGTAGACTGCCTCCGTGTTTGTAGACCACTCCAGTTTATTGTCCAGCACCCCACCCAGGTATTTGTTTGAGTCCACAATGTCAACATCTGTCCCACTAATGCAGACTGGAGAAAGTGGGGGCTTGTTCCTCCTGAAGTCCACCACCATCTCTTTCGTTTTCGCCACGTTCAGCTGCAGGTGGTTCTCCCCACACCACTTAACAAAATGGCCAACCAGGTGCCTGTACTCATCCTCCCTCCCGCCCTCTACATGCCCCACAATGGCCGTGTCATCAGAGAATTTCTGCAGATGACACAACTCAGTGCGATACTTAAAGTCTGCAGTGTAGGTGGTGAAGAGGAAGGGAGACAGCACAGTTCCCTGGGGGCGCTGATGTTGCCAATTAGACGGTCAGACACACAGTTTTGTAATCTCACAAACTGCGGTTTGCCCGTCAGATAGTCATTGACCCATGTGACAAGGGAGGAAACCACCTGCATGTTCTCCAGTTTGGCCTTCAGCAGCCTGGGCTGGATGGTGTTGAAGGCACTGGAGAAGTCGAAGAACATAACGCAGACAGTGGTGTTGGGTCTATCCAGGGAGGAGTAGGCTTCCTGCAGCAGGTAGGTGATTGCATCATCGACCCCAACATGGGGCTGATATGCAAACTGTAGGGGGTCCTGTGATGGGCACACTAGGGGTCTGAGGTGTGCTAGAACCAGCCTCTCCATGACCTTCATGATGTGAGAGGTCAGTGTGATCGGCCAGTGCCACATGAAATTAGTTTTTCAGTTTGGTATCACAGAAATAGATTTACCCTTAGGTTAACACTTTAATGGATCATTAATTAAAATTCAGTAATATAATATATATTATTCTCAAAAGGGCCAATCTGCACTTTTACTTTTGGTACTTTAATATTTTCAGGGCTTCAAGGTTGGACTGCTTTGGTCGCACATAACCACATGCTCCAAAAATCAGTCATATGTGACTAAATCTTTTCATTGGTCTGTTCATTTCATTCATTCATTGATGGATGACAGTTTTGATTGGCAGGAGACCAGGGAACTGTGGGAAAGTGGCTTAAAAGGACACCCCCCTACATATTTATTTTGAGATTTACTGTTTGGTAATTGTTTAATTTGTTCATGTATAATTTACAACTAATTATTGTGGCACAAAGGAAAAGATTTAGGCATTGTAATTCTGGAGTTTCACCACAAGAGGGAGTTTGTGGTTTATGGTCGCTCTCGGACAGGCAGGTCAATACATGCATTGCCTTGTTCTGATGAAGCTCAGGGGAGCACATGATTTACAATGCTGCTATATGTCTATGTTTGCAGGTAAGCAAGCCACAAAAACTCTGTAACATCTGTAACTATGAATTAGTGTCTCTTAGGGTCAGAGTGTAAGGAAAGTTGGCCGTTTACTCCTTTGTTTTTGTGTTGATGTTTAGTCATAGTTGTTAGTTATGCCGCACTGGCAGCTAAGCTAATCGCTAACATGCTAAGAGGACCCCGCAGTGGTACGTGTGTTGTTTTGTTTGTTTGAACTATAAACCTGTAAACAATGTAGCCAGGAGGCAGGAGCCACAATACTTTTATTTTCATATAATTTGATGGTTTGTGCCACACTTTTGTGTTGATGTATTTAAGAGTGTGTCTTGATGTAAGTTTGAACAAGTTAGCAAGTGAATACAAGCATTGTGTTATTCCAATGAAGCTCAGAGGGGAGCGCATGATTTACAATACTGCTATATGTCTATGTTTACAGAAGAAAGTAAAACAACATACGACTCCAAGCGCACTGTGGTTCATTCAAGTGTGCTACAGAACTTAAGTCAGCTTTAAACCTTCTGCAAAACAATGTACCTGTATGTGACCTGGAATGTAGTAATGCTGGAGAAACATCAATAAGTTCCTCTTAATGTGTTACAAGCTTTGGCTGTAAGGGACATCCGCAGAAACATAATGGAGTCCGAAAAGAAGTTAAATCATTAGGTTACTCAGTTTATGCTGTGAAAACCCCCTCAGCAGATCATATGAGACTGCTTTCAGAAAGAAAATATTTCAGTTGCTCAGTTTGTAAAAAACTTTTTAAAAAAGAGAGCAAATTTTTGGAAGCACATGAGAGTCAACACAGGGGAACCCTTCAGTTGCTCTGTCTGTGGCACAAGATTTAGAGAAAAAACTAACCTGAGGGAACACATGAGAACGCACACAGGGGAGAAACCTTTCAGCTATTCTATCTGTGTGTGTTCTACCTGTGGTAAAAGATATGCAAATCTGACCTCAGTCCCACTCCAATGTTTGAGTGATTTCCTGACAATGTTGATGAGCCACACTGTTAAATATTTTTTGACGAATAACTTCATTTTGTGCTCATACTTAAAAACTTTAAGCTGTTGCTGTAACACTGAACCATCGCTATGGTGGAATCTGCAAGTCATACATAATTCTCCAAGCTTGGTGCGATTAGAGGAGAGTTTAAGAAGACCCAGCAGTGTCTCCTAAAATGCGAGTCATTGGCTCACTTGTAAAGCAAGTTTTAGTTGCAGCACTCGTGAATGCATACTGGGGAGAAACCATGTAGTTGTTCAGTTCATGGTAATTTTTTTCTAAATTTAACAGACTATTGTAGCTGTTTTAGAACTTGCATCATAAGATATACTGTAGCTATCTTGTATCAGTGGGACAGGAACATTCAGTTTACCATGTGGAATTTAAGGGCCCAAATAATCCATAATTTTGGATAATAATCCAACATAATAAATAAATAAATAAATAAATAAATAATCAATAATCCATCAACTCCTTAGCCCATCTTACAAATCTCCAAACGGCAATAGCTTTTACTCAAGAGACGCATTTGCATACTATAGATGTAGTTCTGACTATTAACATCTATACTATGCAACTACATCATCTTCTGAAATGGCATGTGAGCTTTTATAAGAGTAGCTACTCCTCTCCTTGGTGAACTATATGAGGAGGAAAAGATGTGAGCATTTGCAATCCTGCCGTACTTCTTATGTTCATCTTGTGTCACGTGTCTATTCAAGGAACAACATATATACTTTTCCCTTTATCAATTGTTGTTAAACCTTATTTCTCCAAATATGCATCATTTTGTCTTGTCATAACTGAAATGAACATGGTAAAGAAAAAGAAAAAACAGGAAGATAAAATGAGGAAAGATGGATTCTTAGGTAAACCAATAAAATAAATAAGCTCATTTGTCAATTGAAAATAAAAAACAAACAAATTCAAACAAATAGTAACTACAAACATAAAGTAATTTGGTAGTTTAATATTTGCATATATTTGTATTTCAATAGACCTAATACATTTTTTTCCTCCTATTAAATTCACTTGTTAACTTGTTAGATTAATGGTTGTAAAACTACAACTACTTGGTTAGGTTTAGGCTCCAAAATCACTTGGTTTAGGCTCCAAAACTACTTGGTTAGGTTTAGGCTCCAAAACTACAACTACTTGGTTAGGTTTAGAAAAAGATCATACTTTGAGTTTAAAATAACTATGTTCTTTCTGGTAACTTCAGTTACTTACGGGACTCACATATGTAAAGTTACGTAAGTTACGTCATTTACCTACGTTTAGGTACATACTTACATAAATAAAAAATAAATCACTTATCACACATTGTTCACAAATACCACATGACCTCCAGCTCTGGAGGGGAGTCCTGTGAATATATATATATGAGAGCATTAAACATAATAATTAAAGAGGAGAGCACTGTGTACTGTGGAAGACTAAGTGTTTCATTGTTTACATAGCAACTGTTTTAGTCCATTTGAAAATAAATCTGTCTCTTACATGTCTACGTTCAGTCTTTTCATGAGTGGCAGTATCACTTGGGTCTTTATGCACTCTGCTCCATCTCCCCTGTCCAGCTGTGCAATGTTCCATCCAGCATCTTTTTGTGGACATGTTTGATTGTTTAGTCCATTGCATGTGCTACCCAGTTCGTTTAGGACCTTAGCTGTTATCTCCAGGTTGTCATATGTTTTTCAAAATCATGCGTGTTTCACTTTTCAGGAAATGCTTCACTTATGATTAAAATCCCCCCCTCAGAAGCCTGGTGCCTCCTAGAAGATTTTATTATCATGTTGTTACCCTCTGCAATATTGTTCATGCTAAGTTTTTTTGTCAAGACTTACTTTCAAGACAGTCCATCTGTGTCTCAATTTGTTTGATCCTGGTTGTCAAATACCCCTTTGTTTTCGCTCAGAGTATTTGTTGATTCTGTATTTCTCCAACTCTTGGGTTCAATGTCATGTACTCTATTATCTGCTCTCTCCAGTTTATGTTGTAGCTCTGTAGATTGTTCTATTATTGTTTTGATGTTTTGTTTAATCACCATACAGTAGGCTTTAAACTTAAGTCTTTCATCTCAGTCGTAAACTCTAAAACATTTACAGGAACTGCATCAGTTGTTTCCAAAGTGTAATCACCCCATCATCATGACATCCCAAGAAGCTTTGTGGGTCACTGTCAAATCATGCTGGGATAACCTCATAAGCAGCAGCTTTAACACTAGCTTGTGGAGTCCATGCCAGCTCAAGTACATGCTGTAATTAAAGCAAAAGGGGATATATCAAATACTAAGATTTTCTGAATATTTTTAAATATTCAACTTTTCACTCAAACTCTTAAGCTGATATTATCACTTGTAATAAAAAAAAACAGCATTACATTCCAAACAATTCCAAAATAGAAGTATTTGATGAGTGGCTTTAGACTTTTTGAACTGACAGTAGGTAACTGTGATGCTGTATAGACTCCACTGATCTGTCCAGCAGTGATTATTGTCTAACAAGTGAAGACTTTCCCTATTACAAAGAGCACAGAGACACTGAGGAACCAGCCTGGAAACCAAAGCCAAAGCCAGGATAAAGAGGCTCAGTGAATGTGGTGTCGAAGGTGTGAAGATGGATCAGTGTGTCAGAGGAGACTCTGTAGAAGGACAGAGTGCCAGCAGAACAGTCCACATACACTGCTATCTTGTTAGAGACAGAGGAGGAGGAGGTGATGGATGTTCTACTGTTATTGTGCCAGACATAGTAACGACCACCATCTGAGCAGATCAGTCTCCAGGACTGATCATTCTCTCCAAACACACAGTCATCACTGTCTCCTTTGCGTCCGATTCCTCTGTAGGTCACAGATATAGAAACTCTTCCTCTCCACTCAACCTCCCAGTAACAGCGACCAGTAAGTTCAGTTCTACACAGCAACTGAGGACAGGGGTCAAATCTGTCTGAATGATCAGGAAACGACTGATCCTCCCCCAAATACGTCATCTTCCTGTTGTTGTCAGACACTTTGATATTTCTGTTTACTGTGTTTGTGTCGACTGCAAGTTCACAGGAATCTGATGGAGAGAACAAGACACAACACAGCCGCAGTTATTAATCTGTCATCTGTTAATTTATTGACAGTTTGATGATGACATCAGAGAGTTGAATGAGTGATGTCCCAGTTTGAAGATGGTTGAATGTGTGCTACTTTGTTCTGAGGAATTTAATTAGAAACATACTTACACTTCCTCAGACCTGGTGTCAACCATTGGACTCCACCAGGCTCCATCCTGAAAGAAGGAGGGGTTAGATGAGCACATCCTCATTCAATGCAAACATGGTCATTACATTACTCTCATACACATTAACACAATTCGTGCACATGGCTCCCCCTTGACTAGGGATGAGTACGTTTCCTATTTTTGTCTGGTGTATGAGCTTAATCAAGTTTGATTTTATGTGATCAACTGAACCTGTGTTTGTCAGGTTTAATTTTCGGTGGATAGAGCTAGCAGCATGAAGCGAGTTAGCAGGTGTGTAGCGCCACATTATGTAATAATGCCCCATTATGTAATAATGTAATACATTTTCACTTCATTATGTAATAACGCCGCATTTTGCAATAATCTGCCACATTTTGTAATAAAATTCTTGAACGCAATATGTAATAAACTTTGCCACATTTTGTAATAAGTTCTTACATATTGCACCAGTAATTACAAAATGCAGGTGCAGGCCCTTTTTTATCAAGAAAATGTAAGAATTTGGTGCTTTATGTAATAAACCACCAAAATAGATGTCTTAATTAGAAAAAAACATTATACCATCAGAACGACATTGACTTTAAGCATACTAGCATGAATCGTAAATATGAATTAATTTTAAAAACTAGTTGGATGTTTCATTGGTCAAATCTAAATCAAATATAACTGAATTCATAGAGAATGTGTTTGAAAGCTCATAGAGACAAAAACTGCACTAAATGAGTGTTACTGGCACGAACATTATCGGTGCACTGAAATGTTGGAAGACATACACACATGTAATCTGGATTATGTTATGCAAATATTATACGTGACAGAAAGCAGACAAAACACGAAAACAAATATGGAACAGAAAATGTAACACATTTTGCCATTTATCTGTAGTTATAGGGTATGTAAAACAAACCCTCACAATATATATGAGTGAAAAGTAGTCTACAGACAAGAGCTGACAACTTTTTCTCAAAATTCTAGCAAAGAAAAAAGTAACTCGCTCAATACATTTGAAATTATTTACTGTAGTAGACTTATATACGGAAGTACCGAAGGGTATTGCTGCCATACCAGAAAAAAATAAAATAAAAATCAGTATCACGTTATAACGTGATAAGTTTCACGTTATAACGTGATAAGTTTCACGTTATAACGTGATTAGTTTCACGTTATAACGTGATAAGTTGGTCTTGGGTGGAGGGGATGGACTGGGCTTGGGTGGACTGGATCAGGTGGTGGGGGGTGAGGGGGGGTGAGGTGGGTTGCTGGGGCTGTGTCTATATGTGCTGAATGTAACCATCAGAATATAACTTTTTACTCATCTGATTAACCAGCTTTATCGAGGCCAGCGCTTGCTCACTATCTATGTCTCTCGACCAAAGCTCTGGCTCTCTCTCTCTCTGTCTGTCTGTCTGTCTGTCTGTCTCTCAAACCATCAGACACAAATCAAATTAAATCTTCCTGTCACTGTTTTGTAGCGTAAATTGTGAGCCAGACACAGATTTAGAAGCTGTGTTCACGAAATAACCAAAGCCAGAACATAACAGGTAGAGTGTCAGAGTGAAGTTTCACGTTATAACGTGATCAGCTGGAGGGACACCTAGGGCTCCACGGGCCCGACATCACGCTGCGGCCTCCAATCAGACGCTCGGATCAGACAAACCTCCACAGTCAGCATGAAATGTAATGAAACAGTATGTCAATGAAACTGAGACTTTCCAGGTGGATTCATGGATTCACTTCCTCATTCACTCGTGTTTTTTTTTCATCAAGTCTAAAGTAAATTTTTGTTAATAGTCAATTGTCTACAGCCTTCTCTTTTTAATTACATAAACATGATTAGAGATATATCTTTTTGATGCGAAAGATTATTTACGCTGTTTTTAGTTGGTTTAGTTTTGATTGTCATTTATTTTTATCCACTATAGGAAAGGACATCAATGTTGCATTAAAGAAATGGAGCTGGAATAAAGTTTTTTTCTGTTCCATATTTGTTTTTGTGTTTTGTCTGCTTTCTGTCACGTATAATATTTGCATAACATAATCCAGATTGCATGTGTGTATGTCTTCCAACATTTCAGTGCACCGATAATGTAAATGTGGCAGATTATTACAAAATGCGGCGTTATTACATAATGAAGTTAAAATGTATTACATTATTACATAATGGGGCGTTATTACATAATGTGGCGCTACAAGGTGCTTTGGGGCGGCCAATTAGTTCAGTGGTACAGGGGGTGCCTCTATATGTCTACAATTATGTTGTACTAGAGTTGAGAGTTGTGCACTCAGTGTCACGATAATCAGTTGGCGATTTGTCAAAGAGAAGAAAATTTAAGGTCAAATAGGCCAAATTAGTGAAACCATGCCAAGGTTCAGAACCTCACAATTTCAATGATTATGATTAAGTGCCATATTAAATATTTAGTTTCCTGTGCCCTCAGGGGTGCTTCACTTATACCAGGCAACCACTGCACATACAGTTAGGAAATAGCATGCTAGATAGCTAATTCTTGTCTATCCTGGGCCTAATTATACACTGTTACACTATTATACTGTGTCAAGTGTAGAGTATGCAACCAACAAAGCCAACCAATCGGAAGAGGAGCTGGGTGGGTTTTGTACCAACAGTGATGGGATCCATAGTAATGGCTCGGTGGGATGGAGAGGGATGGCAGGTTAATAAGCAAGCTTTGCACAGCATTTGCTAACAAGGGGCACAGTGTTACCCCTCAAATGGCCTACTAGCTGTACTGCATCAACCGACCTCCACAAGCGATGTCATTAGTAACGAGTTGGTGCAGATTAAACTGTCTTTGTTACACGTGACAATACTTTTGGACGAAGCCTAATTTTTATCCACAGTTTGCCTAGTTAAGTACTACATTAAGCTGTTAATACAAATTCAACCCTCCTTGTATGTATTTCAAATTAAAATCCCTCTAGCGTTTCAGTGGACAGAAACCCTTAATTTCTTAACAAGACTTTTATTGTGAAACATCAGGATTGTGGTGTGAAAACCTCATTGACTTGCATTGTTTACAACAACAAAGTCTTATTTTATTTATTATTTTGATGTAAAATTTTCGAAAATTTTTTAAAGTGAATGGCTGTTGTGAGAAATACAATGTATGAGCAATAGTTGTCCTCATGGATTGTGGTGCCACTTCACTCTCATTGATGGGCTCTCATCATGTTCCACTCAGGAGCGGCTGAGTTACATGTGACAGATACTGGTAAAATTCAGTATTATCAGTCTGGTCCGGTCTGAGTTAATATCAAACCGATTTGAAATTCTTTATCCACCCTTAGTCTTTACTAAACAAACCAACGTAACTCAGCTTTAATCATTTATTACCTCTGCCAAGGAGGTTATGTTTTCACCCGTGTCTGTTGGTTGATTGTAAGTGTCATATATTTACAACCGATGTTTGTTGTATATGTAGCATTTGAATGTAGCATGTAGAATGTACCTGGGGTTGTCAGACTCAAGCCCAATTTCTTAATTAATGTGACTACTTTGGAGGTATTGGAAGGTTTACTCTTTTTTTTTGGAGCTAGTCTAGAAGTTTGTCCTTGCTTCCAGTCTTTGTGTTAAACTATGTTAAACATGTCATGGGCCTATCTTTGTACAGACACGAAACTGATTCGAGAAGGATATTTCTCAAAATGACAGTTCCTTTAACATGTAGCAATTTGTCCAAACTCCAACAATTGTTACCAAGAGGCCAATATCATGTTTCTTCTAGAGAAGGTCTCCTTGAAGACCTCCTACACAAATATCTCCTCTTTATGCTCAACTAGTGTTTATGTTCTGAACGAAAGAAAAAGATTCCTACAGGGACTACTTCCGGGTCACCAATGAGATGGCAGCGTAGAGAAAGCGCTCTCGATAAAAGAAATAGAAATTTACCCCTAAGTTTAAATAATACAAGTATTGGTTCACGTTAACTATATGAAGTAGAGGGACAAGGATGACGTCTGAATTTAAGGGTAAAAAGCCTGCTCTGGACTCCGACAAAAACAACAAGGCGCAGCAACACGATGATGCTAAGGTTAGCTCCCCCTCGGCTAGCCATGACAGCAACAATACAGGAGGAGGGGAAGAGCCGGTGAACCTGACCCTGATCCTCTGAGAGATACGCAACTTCAGACAAGACAACAAAAAACAGTTTGAAGACATCAAAGGGGAAATCACAAAGACTAACTCGAGGTTGGACGAATCCGAAGCAAGGATTATGGAGAATGAAGAGAGATTGCAAAATGCGGAAGAGGCGCTAGCAGAAATTCTAAAGCTACAGGAGCAGCTCCAATTGAAGTTGGCAGACCAAGAGGGGCGCTCATGGAGGGAAAATGTGAGGATATACGGATTACCCGAAGGTGCAGAGGACATGCCCAGAGCAATGACCCCCTTCGCGGATAAGCTGCTTAAAGAGAACCTCGACATATCGGACACGAAGGATCTACAGAAAGAGAGAGCCCACCGAGCATTAGCACCGCAGCCCCCGGCAGGAGCCCAGCCCAGGTCAATCCTTGTTAAATTCCTCAGTTTTAGAACGAAAGAAGAAGTGCTTAAAATAGCATGGCAAAAGAAAGGGTTCATGTGGAGAAATTGCAAAATCAACCTCGACCATGATTATGCACCATTTATCCTGGCCAGGCGAAGGGAATACGCAGAGTCAAGGAGGGCTCGAAAGAAAAAGATATAAAGTTCCAGACCCTGTATCCCACGCGGCTAAGAGTCTACTATGAGGACGGGACAAAAACCTACAATACGGTGGAGGAGGCAACGTCGGACCTGGCGGACCGGGGCTTGCCGGTAAAAGTTATTGCACAGCCGGTGTCCCTTCTTGAGAAGATCCAGCATGGCAGCCAGCGAGGGCACAGCGTACCACGCAGGCTGGTGGAGTACCGGGATACAAGGAAAAGCTGCAAGTATTCAGACTCGATCAAACAGTGGATAATGACTAATTTAAAGCATTAAAGAACTGGTGGAATATGTCGTCTCCGGAGCAGGTAACAGCTGAAAACTATAATGAAGCTATAATCGAGATGAAACAAATTAAATCATCTCCAAGAAACTAAAGAGGTTGTTTTTTTTCATGGCTGTTGAGACAGTGGAGGGCCCTCTAACCCAGTGAGAGAAAAAGGTTATCCCTCAGAGCTGAGGCTGGTGAGGGAAAGAGCCTCACGTTTGGAAGTATGGACAAACTTTTAAATGTTCCTGGTTAAAAACATCCAATGTTCTTGTTCTGGTTCGTATTACTAATATTTCGATGTGAAGGGGCCAGTTATTATTTATACAGAGGGGAAGAGTAATTCACTGTATTCATGACAGAATGCAAAGTGGACTTGTGAAAATAATTTATTTTAGTGTGAATGGGGTTTTGAATCCAATTAAGAGAAGTAAGATTTTGTCAAAATTGAAAAAAGAAAAAGCACAGTTAGCCTTCAGGAGACTCACAAGCCAATCCGAACATGCAAAACTCCAAAAACTGGGTTTTAGACAGGTATTCTTCTTCTTCATTTAAGTCAGGCCACAAGAGAGGAGTCGTTATCCTTATATCAAGTGCACTTGCTTATGAACACATATCAGAGACTGTGGATGATGGGGGAAGATTTATTAAGATCACAGGGGGAATAGAGGGGTCTGTAATAACATTACTGAATGTTGACTGGTTATTCTATAGACGTGTCTTTGACTGAATGGTTAACTCTCAGGGTGTGATAATATGCGGGGGGGATTTTAACATTAGGCTAAACCCGGCACTGGATTCTTTCAGAGCAACTATACAGAATTGGTCACTGACTAGGAAACTGAAAGCACTGATGGGAGAGTTGGGCATTGTAGATGTGTGGAGAGAATTACACCCTACTAGCAGAGATTATACACACTATTCCTTCCCGTATTCAGTTTACTTAGGTTGGATTACTTTTTTGTCTTCAGCTCTGATAAATTTAGGATTAGAGATTGTAATATTGCAACAATTGACCTGTCAGACCATAGCCCTATTTCTATGTCACTAGCTCTAGAAAGGGAAAAAAAGGAACATTTTATGGAAGCTGAATTTGCATATACTCAATTACTCAAAGTTACTGGAGAGGCTGAAGGGGGACATTAGAGACTATCTTGACCTTAATGACTCGGGAGAAGTATCACCAGCAAACTGAAAGCTGTAATGAGGGGGGAAATTATCTCCATTACTTCATATATGAAGAAACTCAAAGGACAAAAGTTAGTGGATCTGACTTCCGGTGATGAGAGGAATGGAGTAGATGCCATGACCTTTTCGTTTAAAACCTTCCAAAACACCCAAATTTAACTCAATTTCTTCAGTAAAAGCATATGCCTGCTTTATCTTGCACTATGTCATACATCTTTAGACAAACAAAGAAAGAGGACGCCAAAATAGACAAGCCCACCGATGCCGCACAGATTAGCATGCCTGCCCTATTTAGCTTGTTGGAGGAGCACCACAAGACCATCTCTTTGGCCCTCTCCTCTGAACTCAAAGCAGTAGTAGCTTTGCTTGAATCCAAACTTGATGCTGTGCAGGCCACTGTGACTGGTTTTGGTGAACAAATCGCAAGTTTAGAGGCCAACGCTAACTCAAATGAAGACCGCTTCCAGGCCCTCGAGACTAAGCTAATAGACGCTGTGCTAAAATTAAAGCTCAAAACATCGATCTGGAGGGACAGAGCCGGCGAAACAACGCAAGAATTGTCGGCTTACCAGAATCTAACGAGGGCCCCAGACCCACTGCCTTTTTCTCTAATGTCCTCATGGAGATATTCGGCAACCAGGTACTGCAATCCCTTTCGGAGCTCGACCGTGCACACCGCACACTAGCTGCTTAACCGCCGCCAGAAGCCAGACCCAGGTTGGTGATTGTATGTTTTCATCGACACCAGATAAAAGAGCTAGTGATCCGGGAAGCTTGCAACCGGAGAAATGACTTGAAGTACCAGGACAACCCGATCCGCATCTACGCGGATTCCTGAAGTCCAGGAGCAACGGCAGCCTACCGGGATGTCATGGCTATTCTGTACAGCCGGGGCTTGCGACCGGCTCTTCTGTACCCGGCAAGGCTCCAGATCACCAATAAAGATGGCAGCAAGAAATGATTCTCCTCCCTCGAGGCAGCCACCACCTTCGTGGGATCAAAGCAGGGGCACCTCAACTTGAACCTGGGTCGACAAGGCTAACCTGACCAGCTGCTAATGCTAACCACCGCGGGCAATATCCTGACCTGCCCAACTGGTAAGAGTATTATTGTTAAGCATATAGTGCCTGGCTGACTCATACTCACGTTTTTTGGGTTGTTTTTGCCGTTCATTTGGCCCTTTGCTAACTTTTGTTCGACTAACTTTACATGTCAAATTCGTTCAGCTCTTGGCTAACTGTTTTAGCATGGGCATTGGCTCTCGGACAATTTCACAATAACCAGCGAACCTTACAAATTAGTTAGGATCAGCGATCTCAACAGCTGAAGTCCAAGAGGCTAATAGACTGTTACAAAATGGCAAATCCCCTGGCCCAGATGGGTATATAGTGGAATTCTTCAAAGCATTCTCACATTCCATTGCCCCACTTCTAGCTAAGGTTTACAATGAGTCTTTCGTTAGCGGTCGGCTTCCCCCTACCTTATCGGAAGCCAATATATGCTTATTATTAACGAAAGGTAAAAATCCTCTTGATTGTGGCAGCTACAGGCCTGTATACCAAAATCTTAGCTAAGATTCTGGCCTCTCGCTTACAAAGGGTTCTGCCGACCCTCATCTCTACAGACCAAACCAGTTTCCTGGCCGGCAGAGCCTCTTCTCATAACACTAGAAGACTCCTCAGTATAATCAGCACCCCTGACTCTGATACTCCCGAGGTAGTAATAACCCTAGATGCCGAAAAAGCATTCAACAGGGTTGAGTGGGAGTACTTGTATTATATACTGGACAAATTTGGCTTCAACTCTGACTTCATTGCTTGTATTAGACTGCTTTATAACGCCCCTTTACCCCTTTACCCTTTTCCCCGTGGTACCAGACAGGGGTGCCTTCTTTCTCCCCCTCTGTTCGCACTAGCCATCAAACCCTTGGCCATTTGGCTCTGGGGGGAGAAGAGATTTGAGGGCATCACTAGGATGGGCATTATGCATAAGCTGTCCTTATATGCAGACAATCTTTTGTTGTACGCCTCCAATCCAGTTTCATCTATTCAGATTATTGAAGAGTTAGCTCCTCCCCATTAATGATATAGCCAAGCAAATACCCCAGTCCTCCTATCATTTTAAAGTTGTCCCTGAGGGGTTCAGATACTTGGGGGTGTTTATAAACACTTTGTTTGATGATCTTTTCACTAAGAATTTTCGCCCTCTCATAGATAATTGTAAACTGGACATGACTCGTTGGTCTTCTCTGCCCGTGTCCCTCATCGGTAGGGCCAATCTAGTAAAGATGGTTCTCCTACCCAGGTTTCTTTACCTATTTCAACACATTCCAATTTTTATCAAAAAGTCCTTTCAACACCTGGATCAGGTGGTGTCCTCATTTTTATGGGCCAATAAACCTCACTGTATCAGGAAAGCTGTACTACGGCTCCCTAAAAACTCCATTGGTTGGATAGCAGGGGTGAGACATGCCCTTCACTTAAGATTTGGCTGCAATTTAGCAAACATTTTGGACTTGATGAACCGTCGACTCTGGCCCCAGTTTTTAGAAACCACCTGTTCTCCCCTTCCTCCTCCGATCCCATCTTTCATGCTTGGCAAGACAAGGGCCTACTCAACATCAAAGACTTTTATAAGGAAGGTGTTTTTACTGACTTCTCAGAGCTATCAACCAGACTGGACCTGCCCAAATCACACTTTTTCCGTTTTCCTTCAAATTAGACCCTTCATTAAGTTTAAATATCCCCACTTTCCGAACCACCCACCTGGATCTCCGATTGACTCCCTGCTCACTTTAGTTCCCACTCAGAAACACTCCATCTCAGTGATATACAGCTCCATTGACTCCCTCAACCTAGACCCGACAGCTAATCTGCGGCAGACTTGGGAGCAGGAAATTGGTGTGCCCATTTCTGATAACTAATGGGACCGAAGCCTTGCCCTTGTCCACAAAGCCTCGATTTGCGCCAGGCATGGTTTACTGCAATGCAAGGTCCTTTTCAGAGTACATCATACAAATGTCAGACTGGCAAAAATGTACCCGAGTATTGAGGACTCCTGCAACAGATGCAAGAAATCACCTGCTAACCACACCCACGTTTTCTGTTCCTGCTCGCACCTGACAGACTTTTGGAGACAGATTTTCAACACTGGGATCAGTATTTAATACAACCCTCAACCCTGACCCACTTACAGCCCTATTTGGAGTCCCAACGCCTGGAGTACTCAACCTCTCAGTGGCTAAGCAGCATGTCTTAGCCTTCACAACTTTATTGGCGCGACGCCTCATCTTTTTCAGGTGGAAACAGATCCTAAGCCATATCAAACTTGAGAAAATCAGATTTTCCCTTGCAGAGTCGAGCAGTTCATTCAACAGAACTTGGAGGCCCTTTATCAAGCATCTTGATAGGACTATTATCCAACCAGAGGATGGTTAGTTGCCCCCCCCCCCAAATCCAAGAGAGCTTTGAAATATTTTACCGGGAAATATACTCTCAACCCCGGGCCTCCGATGAAACCCATATTGATACATTTCTGAGTTCTTTAGAACTACCCACACTGAGTAGTTCACAGAGCAAGAGTCTTGTACAACCAATTAATGCAAAAGAATAGAACTTAGCCATTGCTAAACTAAAAGTCGGTCCCAGGCTCCGACGGTTTCACTACAGAATGGTATAAGGCTTTGAAGCCACAATTATCACCATTATTATTTAACACATTTAACTGGATCTTACAGAAAGGGGAACTTCCACCCTCTTGGAGGGAAGCAATTATCTCAGTCATTCCCAAAGAGCAAAAAGACAAGCAAGAATGCGGTCCATGTTGAGGACCTGTCAGTGTCCTCAACATGGACTACAAACTGTTTACATCTATCTTAGCCTGAAGACTAGAAACACTCCTACCCAACCTCATCCTTTTAGACCAGACGGGATTTATCCTGGACCACATAAGGAGGACTTTACATATTCTAGAACAGATAAAGAAAGATAAGAAAAAAATCAATGATTGTAGGTTTAGATGCAGAAAAAGCCTTTGACTCAGTTAGGTGGTTATTTTTGTATAAGGTTATGGGAATAGGCTTTCAAGATAGATTTAGAAGAGTAATTCAGACCCTATATGATAAGCCTACAGGGCGGATGAAAATTAACGGGGACCTTTGTGATTCTTTTACTTTGGAGAGAGGAACAAGACAGGGCTGCCTGATATCCCCCCTTCTTTTTGCTTGAATTATTGAACCCTTGGGCCAATTATTAAGACAGAGTGACAATATTAGAGGCATTGAGGTGGCAGGGATTGAACAGAGGGCAATACTTTTTGCAGATGATGTTTTAGTTCTTTTGGGGGAGCCAGAAAAAAATTTCTTAGGCTTGATGACACTGTTGGCTGATTTTGGGAATCTATCAGGGTATGAGCTCAACATATCAAAGACACAGGTTATGACTTTAAATTTTACAGCACCAAAGAGCCTGCAAGACAAATATAAACTTGACTGGGGAGCTGAATCATTAAAATATCTAGGGATAGTACTAACAAAAGACCTTTAAAAATTATCACAAGCAAATTATGGATCATTATCCTTGAAGATAAAATCAATGGAATCTTATCCCCTTTCTAAGGCTAAGTTCAAGGGTTAGTGCAATTAAAATGAACAGTCTCCCAAGATTGTTATACATTTTTCAGACTTTACCAGTGGAAATAATTGACAACCAATTTAGGGGTTGGGATAAATGGATCTCTAGATTTATCTGGCAAGGAACGAACCTAGAATTTGATTTATATATTTAAATACTTTACAATTCAGAAAAGAAAAAGGAGGAATGGCACTTCCTTGTTTAAGAAAATATTTATATGCCTCACTGCTAACCCCTTTGCTGTATTGGTGCAACAGTGAGTATAAGGCTAGATGGAAGGAACTAGAATCTGAAATCAGTTAAGATTTTCCTTTGCAGGCAGTAATTGGAAAAGAGAAAATAACCCATGGATAAACCTTACGTTGAAAATATGGCAAAAGGTGATTAAATCATGTGAAATCCATAACATGCTTAAGCTTTTTAGATGGTGTGACACAGAATTTCTTCCCGAACAGAGGGGACAAAAGATTTGAATCCTGGGTAAGGAAAGGACTTACAACTTTCCTTTCATTTACACACAAAAACACACTACAGAGTTTTCAATATTTTCAGGATGTACATGGACTAAAGAAGACTGATTTCTTCAGGTGCCTCCAACTGCGGCATCATTTCAATCAGAAGTGCAGACCTACTGAGTTTTCAATAGTATAATCTGAGTTCTATAGGATCCTTAGGTCATCCATCAGTTCAATTCCATGCAAATCAATGTCTAAGCTGTGTAATGCTCTAATGCTTGCTAAAAATGAAAACACGCTGTATATTAAAGAAAAATGGGAAAAAGAAGCAGGAGTAGGGATTTCAGAGGAGGCTTGGGGGGAAATATGCAGCTTTCAGTGGTCTTCAACTTATTCTATGGAGAGGAGGGAGCACTGTTGGAAAAACATAGTAAGATATTTTAAAACCCCACACCAGGAAAAATATATTAAAAATGTGTTGCAAACAGTGTGGATCGACAGAGGCATACCACTCCCACATATTCTGGGAATGCCCTAAATTGAGTTCATATTGGAAGGGTATCCACAAAATATTGTGCACGGTATTCAAAATATACCCAAGAACATGCAGACTCTTTATTTGGGCCACATTGTGTTTCTGAAACAAAGGAGGGATACAAAGCTGCTGCAGGCCCTTTTGGCAGCGAGCAAAAAATCAATCACTAGAAAAGTGCTAAATACTTACTCTAAAGACAAATTCTACCAAATTTGGAACAAATGGATTGAATTTATCACCCCAGTGCGAGCAGACTTTGTATGACTCCAGTGACGTTTCAAACTCCCTTCGGTTCTGTTGTGTATATAGTTACAATTTCTTGGAATAAGGGATGAGCATATGTATGAAAGTGGCACACCTAATGCCGGGCAGACGACAGTGGAAGCATATACAATTGTATAGCTATATATGTATATTTGATGCTACGTAGTTGTAAACAGATGAGCCAATGTGATGAGTTTCTCTTGAATACATATCTCTGGAAGAGAAGGACTGTATGGTTTCTAAGGACTGAGCTACAGCTCGTGAGGACTGTGGCTTCCAGATTATTTTCCTGTACATATGCAGACAAATGTAAGAAACAAAAACTGGAAAAGAGTGAAGAAACTCTCTGCTATCTTTTCCAAATAAAAATATAATCACAAAAAAAAGAAAAAGGTTCCTACAATGTAATTTTTCATTTAACACTATCCATTAATCAAAAACACAGAGAAAATGTTTCCAGCTTTCCTTCCTCCATCAGAATGATTGTCTATGGCTGTAGCAGGTGTCTTCATACCTGAGAGTCTCCAGTCTCCATTCTGGATTGTGCAGTCCAGCAGACAGCAGCTTCACCCCTGAGATGCCTGGATGATTGTAGCTCAGGTCCAGCTCTCTCAGATGGGAAGGGTTGGAGCTCAGAGCTGAGGCCAGAGAAATACAGCCTTTCTCTGTGATCATACACCCTGACAGCCTGCAAACACACAGAATAACACACATGGCACATCATCTGAGGGTACTGGGATTTTATTTAAGAAAGCAGGTTTATGTGCCTCTGGTGAAGAGCCCTGTGATCACAAGGACAGTGAGGACACAGCTTATGAGACACTTCAGGGATGTTTTGAGATCACGGACTGGCAGTCACTTTGTGAGCCGCATGGAGAGGACATTGATGGGCTCACAGAGTGCATCACGGACTATATCAACTTTTGTGTAGACTCCACTGTTCCAGCTGAGACCGTGCATTGTTACCCAAATTACAAGCTGTGGGCAACAAAGAACATCAAAGAAATCCTCAATGAAAAGAAGAGGGCTTTCAGAGCTGGCAACAGGGAGGAGGTGAGAACTATATAGGGACACCTAAAGGTGAAGATCAGGGAGGGTAAAGAAAACTACAGGAGGAAGCTGAGTGGAAACTTCAGCAGAACAACATGAGAGAGGTCTGGAGAAGAATGAGGACCATCACTGGATTCATATCAGCTGGCATTAGAGGAGTTGAAAGCAGCGTGGACCGGGCTAACAAACTCAATTTGTTTTTTAACAGATTTGATACTGAGACCCCTGCACCCCCTGATAACACCATCATCAATCCCACTGCTGTCTACCAACTACCATCTTCTCCACTCCCACCTTCTCCTTACAGCCTTTCATCCTCCTGTGAGACCCCTCCCCACTCCCCTGGTCTCCAAACTCGCTACACACTACAACCAATTGACTCTACACCTCCCCCTCCCCTACCTGTCACCTCTACAGTGAACATCACAGCTGATCACGTTAGGAGACAGCTGGTGAGACTCCACTCGGGCAAGGCTGCAGGTCCTGATGGTGTCAGCCCCAAGGTGCTCAAAGCCTGTGCCCCCCAGCTATGTGGAGTACTTCACCATGTATTCAGCATGAGCCTGAGTCTACAGAGGGTCCCTGTGATGTGGAAGACATCCTGCCTTGTACCTGTGCCAAAGACGTCGCGTCCCGGTGGCTTCAAGGACTACAGACCTGTGGCACTGACCTCCCACATCATGAAGACCCTGGAGAGACTCTTCTTGGAGCAGCTCCGGCCCTTGGTCAAACCACTCTTGGACCCCCTACAGTTCGCCTATCAGCCCAAACTTGGAGTTGGGGATACCATCATAAACCTGCTTAACCGTGTCTATGCCCACCTGGACAAACCAGCAAGCACTGTAGGAGTCATGTTTTTTGACTTCCCCAGTGCATTCAACACCATCCGTCCAGCTCTACTGGGTGAAAAGCTGACAGCAATGCAGGTGGACTCCCCCCTTGTGACCTGGATTATTGACTATCTGACCTGAGACTTGACTTGAGACCTGTCATCTCCAGAAGTTCTCGGATGACTCAGCAATAGTTGGATGTATCAGTGAAGGTGCTGAGGATGAGTACAGGACTACTGTGGACAACTTTGTCACATGGTGTGAGCGGAACCATCTACAGCTCAATGTGACAAAGACCAAGGAACTGGTTGTGGACCTGAGGAGGACCAAGGTGCCGTTGACCCGTTTCCATCCAGGGGGCCAGTGTGGACATTGTGGAGGATTATAAGTATCTGGGAGTCCACACTGATAAAAAACTGGACTGGGTTAAGATCACAAATGCCCTCTACAGGAAGGGACAGAGTCGTCTCTATTTTCTGAGACAATTGAGGTCATTCAACATCTGCCGGACTATGCTCAGGATGATTTATGAGTCGGTGGTGGCCAGTGCTATACTCTATAAACTTTCATCAGAAAGGAGAATAAAGGCAAGTACTTGGAGCAGAGTGCTGCGTGCACTCAAGAAAAATATGACTTTCATAGTATATCAAAGTAGCCACCAGCCAGAGGAAACAAGTCTGCTTTTCAGTTTGCAACCAAAGCTTGAGGAACACTCCTGTGAATACTTTGCTATACTCCGCTATATATATACAGTAAATGAAAAAACTGAGGCAAATCTGGTACCTGAACCGAAATTGACCTGAATAATTGAATTTATTGAGGTCAATTTCGGTTCAGATAGCAGATTTGCCCTATCTGGCTCATTAAAAGTAATTCACTGAGTCTAAAATGGGTAGGTAATTTTTTTTTTCCAGAGGGCCATACTGACTTACAAAATGCAAGTACAGGGCCACAAATTAGACAATTCCATCAAAACATTAAACACATAGAAATTATGCTAATTTAATTCTCAGTACCAAATGCAGCACTGAATGAAGAAAAGATCAGGCTAATGTTAACTATTCATGAACAAACATTTGGTCTTATACTTCATGTTTAAGACCACATTAACTCATTTTCTGTTTAACATATGAAACTGTAACTAACCTATGAGAATGAATTATAACTGGTACATATTTATGAATGGCAAAATGAATAGCAATGCCTATAGCGATTAATCGGTCGACCTCTAATGCCTACCCGTGTAATTTAGCCTAATAGGAACAGTTGAGACAGTCAACTCTCTTCGCAAAACCGATCAAGGCCGAGCGTCAGGTCTGAATTTGAAATGCACAGTACAAAGGACAGGTGCTCATCAGTCAGTCAACATCTGTAATGTGATTTCTTGAAGTTCAATTATGTCTCCATCTTGACGACTGCTGAAGGACATTACATTAAATGCAACCGCTATTGTAACTTGTCGCATGAAGTGAGTAAGCAAAGTGAATTTGAGGTCTATTGTCAATCAAACTGTAGACAGCGCCCTCTGTTGGAATCGAGGTAAATAGCAATGCAGACTCACTGTAATTATTTGCCCCGAGATTCATTGAACCTATAATCTTCAAGGATTTCGTGGGCTGGATTGAGATGCTCTGCGGGCAGTATTTTGCCCATGTGTGGTCTAGAAACTACTGCCAAGTGTAGTTGAAGGTCTTTCAATTGATTCTATTGAATTCAATTTCAATTCTCACACAATCCTACACAGGTCAGCTGTTTATCAACTAATGTAAATCACATTTTAATGGTCATCAGTTGATTGGGTGAATGAATCCTGACCTGAGACTTTCAAGTGTACAGTGTGGACTCTCAAGTCCAGCAGACAGCAGTTTCACTTCTGAATCATGCAGGTTGTTGTCACTCAGATCCAGCTTCCTCAGGCTACAGGACTGGGAGCTGAGAATTGAAGACAGAGCTTTGCAGCTTCTCTCTGAGAGGTTACAGCCCCTTAGTCTGGAGAGACAGTAAAAAAACAAATAGGAACATTTATTTCCGGCCTTAAAGACAGCACTTTCTATATGAGTGAATAATTCCAACTTACAGAGCTTTCTCTGAGGCTTTTACCACTGGCAGAAGCCTCAACAGAGTTTCCTCTGAAGCAGAGTATTTCTTCAGGTCAAACACATCCAGATCTTTTTCTGATGACAATAAGATGAAGACCAGAGCTGACCACTGAGCAGGAGACAGTTTATCTGTACAGAGTTTCCCTGAACTCAGGGACTGTTGGATCTCCTCCACTAGAGAACGATCATTCAGTTCATTCAGACAGTGGAACAGATTGATGCTTCTCTCTGCAGCGTGACCCTCTTCGATCTTCTTCTTGATGTACTGGACTGTTTCCTGATTGGTCTGTGAGCTCTTTCCTGTCTTAGTCAGCAGACCTCTTAGGAGATTCTGATTGGTCTCCAGTGAAAGACCCAGGAGGAAGCGGAGGAACATGTCCAGGTGTCCATTTTGACACTGCAAGGCTTTGTCCACAGCATTCTGGTAGAAGTGTGTCTCTGCACTTTGATCTTTTCTTCTGTCAGACTTCCGGGAGGTTGTTTGTTCTTCTGACATCAGACTGACTCCAGAGTTGATGAATGTCAGATGGACATGAAGAGCAGCCAGAAACTCCTGAACACTTAAATGGACAAAGCAGAACACCTTGTCCTGGTACAGTCCTGTCTCCTCTTTAAAGATCTGTGTGAACACTCCGGAGTACACTGAGGCTGCTCTGATATCGATGCCACACTCTGTCAGGTCTGTTTCATAGAAGATCAGATTGCCTTTCTGCAGCTGATCAAAAGCCAGTTTTCCCAGAGACACAATCATCTTCCTGCTCTCTGGATTCCAGTGTAGATCTGTCTCAGTTCGTCCATCATATTTGACATTCTTCACTTTGGCCTGAACCACCAGGAAGTGGATGTACATCTCAGTCAGGGTCTTGGGCAGCTCTCCTCCCTCTCTGGTCTTCAATACATCCTCCAGAACTGTAGCAGTGATCCAGCAGAAGACTGGGATGTGGCACATGATGTGCAGGCTTCGAGATGTCTTGATGTGGGAGATGATCCTGTCAGCCTGCTTTTTCTTTCTGAATCTCTTCTTGAAGTACTCCTCCTTCTGTGGGTTAGTGAACCCTCTGACCTCTGTCACCATGTCAACACACTCAGGAGGGATCTGGTTGGCTGCTGCAGGTCGTGTGGTTATCCAGAGGCGAGCAGAGGGAAGCAGTTTCCCCCTGATGAGGTTTGTCAGCAGCACATCCACTGAGGCAGACTCTGTTACATCTGTCAGGATCTCAGTGTTGTGGAAGTCCAGAGGAAGTCGACACTCATCCAGACCGTCAAAGATGAACACAACCTCAGGCTTGTCGAAGCTGTAGGTTCCTGCTTCTTTGGTTTCAGTGAAGAAGTGATTAACAAGTTCTACCAAGCTGTGCTTTTTCTCTTTTAGCACATTCAGCTCTCTGAAAGTCAATGGAAATGTGAACTGTATGTCCTGGTTGGCTTTGTCTTCAGCCCAGTCCAGAGTGAACTTCTGTGTTAAGACTGTTTTCCCGATGCCAGCCACTCCCTTAGTCATCACTGTTCTGATTGGTTCATCTCTTCCAGCTGAGGCTTTAAAGATGTCTTCTTGTCTGACTGTTGTTTCTGGTCTGTCTGGTTTCCTGGATGCTGTTTCAATCTGCCTGACCTCATGTTCATCATTGACCTCTGCAGTCCCTCCCTCTGTGATGTAGAGCTCTGTGTAGATCTGATTCAGAAGGGTTGGGTTTCCTGCTTTAGCGATGCCCTCAAACACACACTGGAACTTCTTCTTCAGGTTAGATTTTAGTTTAAGCTGACAACCTCCAGAGTGACTTTCTGAAAGAATACACAATAATTAAGATAAACAAGGTTAGGTTAAACAAAGGGGACCAAAACACAGACACACAGGCAGGTTAGTAATTAGAATGAAAAGCAAGCTTTAATAACTTAAAACTGAAAATACAAATACAAAATCCAAAAATGTTGCATCTAAGCCAGATGACAAAACAGGAGAAATCCAAGAAACAAGTGGAAAACAAAGTATAAACCAAAAAAGCAAAGTACAAACCAAAAGACAAAGAACACAATTAGAAATAAGATGAGAATTCAGGAACAAAAAACTGGAAACACACGACGGAAAGATGGGACAGGGAGACACAGGAACACAAGGGCAAAATAAAACAGACTGACAAAGAAAGAGGGGAAGGAAAGGACTTAGGTCAGAATTTCAGCGTTCCAATGCATTTGCTCCAAAAACATGCTCGCTGTAAACGGGTGTTTGAATGGAAAGTCTTTGAACTTCACAGCAACTACAGCAGCTGATTTAACAGTTAAGGGCACTTAAAAAAAGACAGGAGGAGTAGGCTTCTAACGCATAATCTCAAAGACTTCTATTAAGCACAGATCAACTGAATGGACATGAAAATGACAGGTACAAAGTTGTATTTACTGCACATTTCACAAACAAACATTATTAAGTAAGAAGTGATGAAGGGATAAAAAGTAATTGTTCACTATGTGCGCTGCAATACTGCTGTCATCTGTGTTCATGTTGGCAAACTCACGCACGCAGATCTTGAGCCTGAGTTTCTGACTTGGATGACTGACTCCATTGCACTTTCTGTGACGGAGGTCATTCTTTTTCGAATTCCACACCATTAAAAAAAGAAGGGGTGCTTAAGTAATAGAACGCAGGTGAGAAGCGACAAGGAGTGCGAAAAACCGACAAAGGGAGGAAAAGAAAAGCAAAACATAACACATGAGGACAGGACTTCAAAATAAAACAGGAAATAACATAACCAAAGTTCAAACATGACACAATATGACTATTTTTTAATTTCCTATTATAAAGTCTTGTCTATATCTTGTCTATCTAGCATCTGTAGAGAAATGTTCTTACTGCTCTGCAGAGAGTCAGCCAGCTCCTCCTGCTTCATTCTCCTCAGGAAGTACAGCATGATCTTCAGAAATGCCTCTCTGCTGTTGCTCCTCTGCTCTTCATTCTTATGATCCAAAACCTCCTCATCCTCCATTGGACTCTGAAAACATTCTGACTTATCTGAAGTCAGATACTTCTTGATCTTCTTTAGTTCAGTCTTCACAAAAGCGACAATGTCCTCTTCCAGCAGCTGAAACAAAATATTATATGACACAGCCAAATAAACCATGGAAAAAAATATCAGATCCATGCTGGACGGACTGACAATTTACTGGTCTAATAGAAACTATTGGGAACAGAAAATATGTTAAAGTAGCTGTTGTACATGTACAGACTGTAAATATGGAGTCCAGGTGTGTTTGATCCGGCTGAGAAGACTGATCACTGGAAACCTTTGAGCTCTCCTGGTCAACTCTGTGGAGGTTTCAAGAAGAATTAGCTCATGTTATACTGTATCCAGGTCCTTTACAACACTAAATCAGATGGTTTCCCCTCACATTAAAGTGTCAGTTGTATTGCTGATAGCACTGTGAATCAACAGTCCAGATTACATTCCTGTGCAGCCTTCAAGAGCATACTTCTTCAGGCTACAGACACAGGTGTTGTTCATAGAAGTTGACATGTATTTTTTTCTTTGCTGCTTCAACACCAAACATATATTTTAGCCTTGGTAGAGGTGTGCATTGTCTCCTCTTTGAGTATCAGCAGCCTATAGTTATCTATAACACCTTTCTCTAAATAGACAGATCTTCACAGAGGCAGAACTCCAGCCTGAACGTCGAACGTTGTGACACAACTGTCAGCGTTATACATTATTTTTGTGAATCTATCAGCAGCATCAGCAAGAAACCAAGTGTGTTTCCTCAAGCTTCCTCTGATAGTTCATTCTGTGTTTTAAAGCAGCTGATCACAGTCCGGCTGTTAACACTGACACGTCTATTTATTTTGTGACATTACCAAAAACTAGAAAACGTTGCTTTGATGGAGGAACCCAAGCCCAATCTGCGGGATCGGGATCAGGGCCGATATGGCCATTGTTTCATGAGGGATCGGCAATTTTGAACGTGAACCCAAGCCCGATTACTTTTACGTCAGCTGTCATAAACACCGTAGCACAATTTGTGGCAGAACGCAGATGCACGCATAACGTTACTCTGGCAAAGCTGTGGATAAAATGTCTGCAGTGTGGAAATATTCCAAATTAGAAAGCGAAAGCAGTCCAACGGCGACATGTAACATCTGCAATACAACAGTTTTGCTAGGGGGTAACAAAAGAGCTGCATTTAATACTATAAATTTGAAACGGCACATAAAAAACAAACACTCAAAGGGATACAACGAGTTCACTCAAGCAATACAGGCAAAGGCACCGAAGATATGCAGAATAAGATAGAGCCATATAAAAGTATTTACTTGTTTCAACAAAATAATAAACCCATTCAGGAACAGCTTGGATGCAGGTAATTTTTTGTTAATGCAGCTGTATTATCTAGGAAAATATTAGTTAGGGCTCAGTATCAGATCGGGACTCGGTATCGGCAGATACTAAATATTAAATGACTCGGATCTGGATCGGGGTTAAAAAAAACCTGATTGGGACATCCCTAGTATAAATGAAGTGAAGTGAAGAACATCAATGCTGAAGCAAACATACAGGTTAGATAAATAGCAGTTAAAACACAGATCAGTGATATTTTAATGTTATTAACAGCTTACCTTTTAGTAGCGAGGGCTTCTTCTCCTTTAAAATCAATGAAATGATCAATTGACTGGTTACTCTTGAAGGAAACACAGCTGGGCTCAGGTCCAGGTTCAGCAGAGGCTGGTCTCCCATACATACTGTTTGAGAGAATAACCACCAGGGATAGAAATTCTCCTTTTAGTCGTCAGACACAGAAGCTTCTGGAAAAACTAGCAGCTATCAACAAGAAAAGGATCAACACACTAGAGTTCAATAAAATGTGACGCTGCGAGACTTTAGTCTGTGTATCATCAACAGGCGTGGTCTTACCATTAAAGTGGAACTACAGTTTTTTACAACCTGGACCTTATTTCTAGCATAAAATATGTACTCACCCAGAGTTTCCACCTGTTTCCCATTACCCTGATGTGTCTTATAGTCCGTGTCTCCCTTTGTCCTGTGCCAGAGTGTCTCATTTGTTTGTGTGCCTCAAGCCCCATGATCACAGCCTTGTCTCGTTCATGTCCAGAGCAACCACGTTTGTATTTAGAATTTTCTTGTTTCCTCTTAAGAAGAGCGATTTTCAGTTGTAAGTTTTTTCCTGCTCAGTTTTGAAGCCTAGTATAATTTCATAGCCTTGTTTGTCCTCCCCCTGTTGGAGTGAATTTTTGTTTTCACAAGGTTTTCTAGTTCAGTTGGGTAGTGCAGTTTAATTTTATAGCCTCAGTATTTCTTCCTCCTTTAGGAGCGTTTTCAGTTGTACATTTTTATAATAAATCCTCTTTAGAGTAGAACAGTTTCAGTCTTTTTCTTTTTCCTCCCTGTTGGAGCGATTTTCTGTTCCGTTTTGGTTTGTCTTATTTTTCTGTGTTTTGTCTGTTTGTATTCCAGAGTAGTCTAGTTATAGAGAGGTTTATAACCTATTCTTTTGTCACTCTGTCTTAAGAGCAAAGAAGAAAAACTTTCGGTATAAAAGCCTGTTTGTACTCTGAACCCTCTGCATCTGAGTCCTCTTTAAGCCCAGGTCTGACACCATGAAACTAGTTCATTTCTCCAATATTTTGTCATGATACGCTAGTGCTATTCCCCTCTGAGTCCAGGCTTCTCTGTTGTCAACATCCGGGGTCAAACTAGCAGTAGCAGCTACAGGTAAACAAGCCGCCTGTCGCGGGTGCGCGCGCAGCTCAGAGATGACATCTTCCAGGTCAGAGGTAGTAGGTCAACCTACAGACCTCGGATGTTGATAACAGACAAGCCCGGACTCAGAGGGGAATAGCACTAGCGTATCGCAACAAAATATTGGTGAAATGAACTAGTTTCGTGGCAGATAATGCTCATAGAGGCTGCGCTTCGGTGCCCGGATCACTTGCATTATATGGATATACGCGGCGCTAAACTGGATCTAATTTCATCCGAACGACGCCAAATGACACCAAAGTTATCTGGGTGAGTAAATCATCGTATTTTATGCTAGAAATAAGGTCCAGGTTGTAAAAAACGATAGTTCACCTTTAAGGCAAAGGTAGGCAATTGCCTTGGGCCCCCCAACCTGCAGGGGCCCCCAACCAGCTGCCCCCTCTCCAACCAGCAGGGGCCCGGGGCCTCCGGCCAGTAGCCCCCCACCATTGTCTTTGTAAATTATAATTGTGTACTTCTAAACAGAAATAAAGAAAAAACAAAACAAAAAAAATCAGAATGCCCAAATCGTATTATCTGCCCCCCTGCGGTTTGTTTACGAAAGAGGCATGTGGTCGGAGTTCTGGTAAAATGAAGCGTAATTATCCAAGCAAGTCTAATAAGAGGAAAAAGCGATAAGAAACTAAAAAGAAAAACGCCACACTACCAAAGTTAACAAGTTTTTTGTGTTGTGGCGAAAATGAGGAGCTACAATCCGCTGTTCCCGAGTCCGACAACTCAGTAGAGTTGGTGGAGGAGCTACCAAAGACAGGTTGTGGTGGTGAGTAGGCCAATAATAATAATAATAATAATAATACTTTATTTTTGGATAGGGACAGTGCACATTAATGAACATCGATATTAAATATCTCTGTAAACATGCCGGATTATAGCAAAGCTGCTAATTTGCATCTGTAGTCCCTAATAAATAAATAAATAAATAAATAAATAAATAAATAAATAGAAAAGATACAAATAGAAGAGACAGCAAACAAATAGATAAAATACAAATAGAAGAGACAACACACAATATATTACACAATTACACAATTAGAAGGATACCAGTCCCAGACAGGATATAACAATATTAGAAAAAAAATTAAATAAAATGTAGTCTCAAGTCCAGTTAGTGGTCGCACTTTTGGTTTGATTTGAGCCATTGTTTTAGTTTTCCTTTGAAAGAAGAGTATGTGGGGCATTCCCTTATGGTGGAGGTAAGACTATTCCAAATGTCTCCCCCCACAACAGACAACACATAGTGCGCCTGTGGGGAATCTCACAGTCTTCTCTATCACAAACCCTGGTGCTCATACCTCCCAAAGTCCTTTTCCTAATGAATTCATTCAGCAATGGTGGAGAAAGACCATGGAGACTCTTATAAACAAAACAGGCAAATCTAAAAGTTTTAAAATGATGGAAACTCAAAAAATTATGTTTTGTAAGGATCTTGCAGATATGGAAGGAGAAGGGTTTTTTATCCAGAGTCTTTAGGGCTTTTTTATAGAGAGATTCTATCGGTTTGAGTGCTGTCGTACATGCTAGTGACCAGCTCGTTAAGCAGTAGTCTATATGTGAGAAGATCATACAGTGTAAAAACATCAAAGCTGCACTCACCAAAGCAAGCTCCTCCCCTCCCAGAAAGACACCAGAATGATCAATATTTGGCGGCCTTTTAGCAAAAATCATACAGGCACCTTTTTTAACATTTAAAGAAAGACATGAATCAGTGAGCCAGACCTGAGCATGAGCCATTGCTGTTGTGAGTATTTGAGCAGCCTCTGTCGTGTTTTTTGCAGGGGTGAAAATGACCGCGTCATCCGCATACAACTGTGCATTGACATCTTTACAGACATCAAAGAAATCGTTTATGTAAAAAGAAAACAAAATAGGTCCAAGTATGAATCCCTGAGGGACCCCTACTGGACAGTCCAGGTAAGGGGATTTGACACCGCCGACCACCACACACTGCTCTCTATTTGCAAGATATGATCTGAACCAATCAAGGGCTTGTGTAGAAAAATTAAATATCGACAGCTTACTTGACAGTACTTGGTGGTCAACAGTGTCAAATGCCCTTTGAGATCCAAGAAAACAGCTCCCACACAGCTGTTCCTATCCAGGAGACACTTGGTTTTTTCAACAAACATACTTATAGCCGACTCTGTGGAATGGTGAGCCTGGAAGCCAAACTGCATCGGATGTAATGCTGTGGTAAAGTGTTTAGCCACCCATTTTCCAATTATTTTGGAGATGACAGGAAGAATACTGATTGGTCTATGGTTGTTGATTTCAGATTTACTTCCAGATTTGAAGATTGGATTCACCATTACTCACCTTCCAGTTAGTCAGGACAACAGAATGCCTGATAGACAGATTTACCAGCTGCATGATGGGGCAAACCAGAGAGTCTTTGTGAAGTTTTTTTAAAAAATAGTGTCAAATCCATAGTCATCCTTGGCATTAAATTTGTTAAGAGAGCAAATAATTTCCATTACCTCGCTTTCAGAGATTTCAGTTATGTTAAAAACAGGCTGTTCGCAATTGACAGGATGATAAACACAGTCAGGTGCAGTGAACAGACTTGATATTTCTTGAACAGAATTTATAAAAAAAAAAAGAATTAAATACTGCAGCCAAGGTGACAGGATTTTTCACTAATTGATTCTTGATGTTTAGTTCCAGTCCTTTACTGCTATGTTTGATCTGTCGACCGGATAGGTTATTGATCTCCTTCCACACTTTTTTTTAATTTCCTCTTGCATTCTCAATTATGTTTAAAAAGAAGTTTGCTTTAGCTTTTCGTACTGATAAAGTTACTTTATTTTGTGCTGATGTGAATTTTTGACGGTCAATGATTAGACCAGTTTTCAGTGAAGTTTTGAGCAGCTGATCTCTAACTTTTAACAGTGCAAGACACTCATTATTAAACCAGGGAAGGGAGCTGGATTGCCTGGTCCTAGAGCTCCCTGTCCTAGAGAAAGACAACAGAACCTCCTTAATTTTTTGAGAAACGGAGTCAGCACTCTCATATGTCATCGCAGGAAATTTAATTATCCCATTCTAATTCCTTGAGAGTTTTGTCGACATTTTGCTGTTGGTCCCTAGGGATGAAGTTATGATTTGGTGATTTCTGAGGCAGATATGTGTGTGAATTTAGGAGACGATTTTTATTGAGTTTCCAGGGAAAGAAAATCACATTATGATCTGATAGTCCTCTGAAAAGGTTGTGAATCTTAGTGATTCTTTCCGGCTTATTTGAAAACAACAAGTCAATTCTAGTTTTAGAGTAGTTTGTTAGCCCGGTTGGTTGGTCAATTAATTGTGTTAAGTTAAAAGAATCAGTAATTATCTTAAGATTTTTCCTGTCTTTCTTATTATCCCAATTTACATTGAAATCGCCGACCAAAATTATCTCCTTTCTGTGATTAATTGATTTAAGTAAGGCCTTGAGCTGATCATAAAAGTCTGTATTAGCTGAGGCAAGGCAAGGCAAGGCAAGTTTATTTGTATAGCACAATTCAGACACAAGGCAACTCAAAGTGCTTTACAGGCGCATAAAAGCATTTAAAATACATTAAAACAAAACATTAAAACAAGTTAAGAAATAGACATTAAAACAAAACATTAAAACAAGTTAAGAAATAGGCAAGTAGGCTAAAATAGAATAGATTTCCTACGCACAATAATAGAAAACAAAAGTCACAGAGAAAATAAAAGTTACAGTGCAGTTCAAAGCCTTAAAATTGCTTCGGTGAAAGGCAGTGGCAAACAGAAAGGTCTTACACTATACAAAAGCTGCAGTAAACAGTAATGTCTTCAGCCCTGATTTAAATGAGCTGACAGTTTGTGCACACCTCAGGTGTTCAGGGAGTTTGTTCCACAGATGAGGACCATGGAAGCTAAATGCAGCTTCACCCTGCTTGGTTCTGACCCTGGGGACACTGAGTAGACCTGCCCCTGATGACCTGAGGGCTCTGGATGGTTCATATCCCACCAGCAGCTCTGACATGTATTTAGGTCCAAGGCCATTTAGTGATTTGTAGACCAGTAACAGGATTTTAAACTCTATCCTTTGGCTCACAGGGAGCCAGTGCAGGGATTTAAGGACAGGTGTGATATGGTCCATTTTCCTGCTGTTGGTCAGGACTCTGGCAGCAGCATTCTGGATGAGCTGCAGCTGCCTGATTGATTTTTTACTGAGACCTGTAAAGACACCATTACAATAATCTAACCTACTAAGAATAAATGCATGAACTAGTTTTTCCATGTCTTGTTTAGACAGAAGTCCTTTAATTCGTGCAATGTTTTTGAGATGATAATAGGCTGATTTAGTGATAGTCTTTATGTGGCTGTTAAAATTCAGGTCTGAGTCCATAACTACACCCATATTTCTGGCTTGGTCAGTGGTTTTTAGTGTAATTGAGTGAAGTTGGCCACTGACCTCAAGCCTTGCGTTTTTGGGACCAAAAACAATGACTTCTGTCTTTTCAGCATTGAGCTGAAGAAAGTTCTGGCCCATCCACTGAGTGACTTGTTGGATACATTCACTCAGTGACTGTAATGGACTGTAGTCATATGGTGACACTGTGATGTAGAGCTGTGTGTCATCAGCATATGAGTGGTAAGAGATGTTATGATACTCCATGATCTGGGCCACTGGGAGCATATAGATATTAAACAAAAGTGGCCCGAGAATAGAGCCTTGGGGGACTCCACATGTCATCTTTGTTCGCTCAGATTCACAATTACCTAGCGACACAAAGAAGTCTCGATCTGCTAAATAAGATTTGAGCCAATTTAGCACCGTACCAGAAACTCCGACCCACTTCTCCAGTCTGTCGAGCAACATGTTGTGATCAACTGTGTCGAATGCAGCACTAAGATCCAGTAAAACCAACACTGAAGTTTTTGATCCATCAGTATTAAGGCGTATGTCATTTAACACCTTAATAAGTGCAGTTTCAGTGCTGTGGTGTGGTCGAAAACCAGACTGGAAAGCATTGAAGAGATCGTTTTGGGTCAAGAAAGAGTGAATTTGTTGATAAACAACTCTCTCAATGATCTTTGACAAAAATGCAAGGTTTGATATGGGTCTGTAGTAACTTAATACTGAAGCATCCAGATTAGGCCTTTTAAAAAGAGGTTTGATTACTGCAGTTTTCAAGGCCTTGGGAAATTGTCCTGATAAAAGGGAAGTATTTACTATCCTCAATATTTCTGGTGCAACACAATTAAAAACATTTTTCAACAAATTTGTAGGCAGCATATGAAGGCAGCAGGTCGTGGATTTTAAATTCTTAACCGTTACTGTCAGAGATGCATGGTCTACGAGTTGAAACTTTTCTAGATGTCTAGAAGATTGAGGAGGAACTGGTGACATAACCAAGTTTCCTGTGAAGGAGCCACTTACTGTTTGTCTTATCCTCTGAATTCTATCTGTAAAAAAGGCTGCAAAGTCATTGCATGACTTGTTGGACAGCAGTTCAGGAGGAACAGATACTGAGGGATTTGTCAGTCTGTCGACAACAGTGAATAAGGTACGGACATTGTTGGTATTATTTTCAATAATCTCAGAGAAAAAAGACTGCCTTGCCTTTTTCAATTCTTGGTTATAGATGTGAAGACTCTCTTTATAAATGTCATAATGTACCTGGAGTTTGGTTTTTCGCCATCTGCGTTCAGCCTGCCTACACACTCTTTTTTGAGCTTTCACCAGAGTGGCGTTCCTCCATGGTGACTTTTTCCTTCCAGATATAACTTTGGTCTTAATCGGAGCAATGGCATCCATAACAGTCATAACATTGGAGCTGAAATTATTAACGAGGTCATCGACAGAGTCTGAGGGCAGAGTTAGTGATGATGTAAAGCCTGAGTGAATAATGCACCGGTGCTACTGTTAATAGACCGCTTTCTTATCATCTCTGCTTCTCCTTTGCTGCAATTAGCAGGGATGTTCATTTTAAACTGGACGCAGTAATGATCAGAAAGAGCAACATCACTCACCACAACATCAGAAATGTTTAGACCCTTGGAAATAATTAGATCTAAAATGTGGCCCTTGTTATGTGTTGGATCTGTCACATGCTGAGAAAGTCCAAAGATATCCAGAGTATTTAAGAGTTCCTTTGCACATCCATCTTTCACATTATCAATATGAATGTTAAAATCCCCCACTATAACCACACAGTCAAACTCAATGCAGATAATAGACAGTAATTTGGAAAAATCATCAAAAAACAGTGCATTATATCTCGGGGGCCTGTAAATGGTTAGTAATACTGCACGACAGGAGGTTCTCAACTGAACAGCAATGTATTCAAAGGAGTTGAAGTTACCATACAACATTTTCCTGCATTGGAAAGTTTCATTAAACAAAATGGCGACTCCACCTCCTTTCTTCTCCACTCTAGGTTCACTCATGAAACTGAAGTTAGGAGGTGTTGATTCGATAAGAACTGCTGCACTGTTGTCTTGGCCTAACCAGGTTTCAGTTAAGAACATAAAGTCCAGGTGGTTCTGTACAATATAATCATTAATCAAAAATGATTTACATGCTAATGACCTGACATTTAATACTGCTAGATTCAATGTGCTAGAAGCAGTATCTATACAACTATGGACTGACTGTAGCTGACATGGAATGAATGTTAAATTTGACATTACCCTCTTTCTTGGCAATTTAAACATTCTTTTTCTATTACCGGTCATAACATGAACTGAAAAAGCTTCCAGTACACTGGGCCCCGACTTTCGCTGGGAATAGTCAGGAGTGACATCTTTAGAGCCTGGACCCATAAAACATCAGCAGTAAGAGACAGAAAGATCTAAGTTTACTGAGCTCTTATCAGCTTGGGGAGGATGATGCCTGTGTGAAAGGGGTGGGGGTGGTGTGTGTCTTAACTTCACCGAAGGCTGAGGGTGTTTCAGGGGAATGAGAGGAGAGAAAATTGCAGTAGGGCGGGGGGTAAACTGTGTCCCAGCGATGACCAGCTTGTTCATTTGGTCAGTGAACTCCATGAGGGGGGACGAAGGCGACAACATGCCCACAGTAGATGGTGAACTGGGTGGGGTTTGGGGTGGTGTAGACAGTTGAACCTCACAGAGAGAATCCTCTTCCTGTTCACCCTGACGTCTCTCATGAGTGGAGCTCACTTCAGCTGGGGGCTGTGCTCGGTTTCCTTTGTGATTATCTCCTGTTTGTTTCGGCCTGTCTTGCCTCTTGTCCTTGGTGGAGGGAACAGATTGGTGACGCAGGCAGAAAGATATGTTGGACATAAACAATTTGACTCCTGACCTATTTAGGAAGAGTCCATCTTGCTTAAAAAGATGTCTGCGGTCCCAAAAGAAATTGAAGTTGTCCAAAAAATGCATAGAATGGACATTACATGCTTTGGAAAGCCATGTGTTCAGTGCCATCAATCTGCTGAATCTCTCAGCACCTCTTCTGACTGGTGGAAGGGGGCCACTGATTAAAACCTCAACATCCAGGGAGCTGACTGTGTTCAACAGATCAGTAAAATCTTGTTTGAGCATTTCAGACTGCTGCTTCACAATGTCATTCATCCCCGTATGCAAAATGATCTTTTTGACAGTTGGATTTGCTGCAACAATACCAGGGATTCTCGCTGTCATGTCAGGAACCATATCCTTTGGAAAACAGAGAACCTTCATGTTTTCACCGCACATGAATCTCACATCTTTAACAGTGGCATCTCCCACAATCAGAGTTTGGGGCCCAGTCGTTAGCTTTGCCTGCGGCCTGTTAGCTTCTGATTTACGTTCGGACCTTACCCTTCTCTGTGGCGATGAGTGGTACAGGTCATCAGATGGAGATGCGGAATCTCGGCGTAGTGGAGCAAATCTGTTTTGCATTTTGATAGTTTGTTGTACGGGATGTTTGCTGTTGGTCTTTCCTTTAGCAGCTGACCACGGCTGTGTCCTGCTCTGCATTGGAGTAGAGGAGGAGGAAGATGGTAGTGCTGGCCAGCCGGTAGCATCAGAGATCTCCGGGTGGACGGTTCTTCCTGTTATTCTTCCATCCATGTTCCAAGGAGCAGAGTTCTTCTTTGGCTTTGCCCCAAGAGTGTTCCAGGGAGGACTTCCATGTGAAGATTTACTGCAGAGATCAGGGCTCTCCCGTTTCTTATCAGTTCTAGGCAGCTGTGTGTTAGCGTTCTCTTTTCCGCTGAAAGGAAGAGTGGATTCATTTCCACACAGTACGTTAACCTCCACATTAACTTCTAATCTGTGGATTTTGGTTTCCAACAAAGTGATCTTCTGCATGAGTTTGTGGAAATCGTCAGTGGTGAAGGGTGGCATCCTGTTGCTGGTTAGCTTGCTAGTTAGCTGCTAACAGGCTTGTGCTACCTCTTAGGCCTCGTTCAGAAAGTGTTGAAGAGTTCGGAAAAAATTTTGAAATGAGCCAGCAAAGTACTTTATCTCCAATAAATTATGCTCCCAGTGGTTTCTAAATATCCAGGAGTCACTGCCTGTAATCTCTCAGTGAAGAAAAAAAAGAATAATAGTGGAAAAAAGGCAAGCAGAAGCGAGAGCAAGCAGAAAAGCGTCTGCACCCAAGCAGACACAACGTATCTGAGGGTTTACGATACATGCAAATGACAGTAAAAGACATTCTGGCAGAAAGGGAGATGTTTACCACTACACATTCTAATCGATTTCTCCAGGCAATTCTATCTGGCAACAGTTAAGAGTGCTTTTGACGTACAGTTTACCCCCCCACCTTTCCCATGGTCCCTATCTTTCCTAAAGACATGATAATCCGACATTGTTATAGCAGCTTCAGGTGATGAGGAGGATAACCAGGTTTCTGTGAGTCCCAAAAAGTGGATGTTTGAATTATTCAGCAGATGTTCCAGTTGTTCTCGCTTAGGAACCATACTGCGAACATTTAAGTGACCACCGAGTAAACCCTTGTTTTTACATTTCGGGCCCCATACTGTTCTTGCATTGTTTAATGTTTGAAAGAGTTTTGAGGACCGGTACCTTTTCATCACTGGATTTTTGTGTGGGGCTTGCCTCGCACCATTGGTATGTTCGTGGCGTTTACCAGTTGCTGGTTCTGGGAGCATGGGCGCAGCGACCGTGGGTGCCAGTGGGGGTGGGAGGTTTGGGGTCTTCATGGTGTTTTGTATTGTTTTGTTTTTAACCTCTGTGAGGCACTTTGTGTTACAGTAATGTATGAAAAGTGCCATATAAATAAAGTTGATTTGATTTGATTTGAATCAATGTATAAACGAAATTCTCAGCATGTCAAACTGAGTACAAATGGTTATCAAGGAAAAAGGTAGCTACAGGCAAACAAACAAAACAAGGACTCCTTGTACCCTCTGCATTACGATACAAATTTCCTCTAACACTGTTGTAAGTTAACAAAGAACATACCATTAAAAATAAACAAACACAACACAAACATGTAAACCAATAATGTCAAATTGCCAACAGATAGGAGAGAAAAAAAAAAAGCGAGAGTGTTTCGGTATTTGGATGTCAGACATATCATGTTGGTGATGTTTACGAAGCAAAGGCACTTAGGCACATGGGGCAAAGGCAAACAGGAGGCTCACTACAATAATACAAGGATGTTAACATGAGCAAGGTAAATTTATATTTGGAAAACAGAAATAACTGGTAAAGTATAAGAATATCAAACATTGCTAGTCATAAAAGTTTTAATTGGATTCCAAATTTTTGTAAATAACTCAGGCTTCTCTCCTGAGACCCAGGAAAAAAAATTTTTTAATTACTATTTTTTTTACATACATTAAGTGCTGGGGTGGTAAAAAACATATTGCAAAGAAAAAAATTTTAAAACTTAATTTGATTCAAATTTTACAACATGTCCATTGTAGTCGACAACAGGATTTCCATGTTCTCATGCGTGAAACATTAAAAGGCTGAGTATGTACATGGGGTTTGTAAAAAAAATACAACACCAAATACAAAACAAATAACAAATGTAGATTTATCTTTTTGTAACCATTTCACCTGAATCACTTTTTGTGATTTCTTCATTAGACATTTGACACTCCAAATTCAACACAAAATGCCACTTTTAATGACTACTGCTGTCTCAAAATTATTCAACCCCTTCATGACAAGCATCTTTAGTACTTAGTAGAGCACCCTTTTGCTGTTATGACCTGCTGCAAATGTGATGCATAGCCAGACACCAGTTTCTGGCAGCATTCCTGAGGAATCTTAGCCCATTCCTCATGGGCAAAGGTCTTCAGTTCACTAATATTCTTCGGTTTGCACCAGAGATCCCACCAGAGATTTTCAATGGGGTTCAAGTCAGGCGACTGTGATGGCCACTCTAGTATCTTCCAGGACTTCTTCTGAAACCAAGCCTTAGTGGACTTTGAGGTATGCTTGGGATCATTGTCCTGTTGGAAGGTCCAATGACACCCAAGCTTCAGCTTCCTCACAGGTGGCATGACATTTTCTCCCAGGATTTCCTGATACTTGATTGAATCCATCTTGCATGCAAGCATGGAGCCCTTCAGTGTTTAGTATGCGCCCTACTGTGGAAACTGAAACCTCAGTGCCTGCTACCACCAAGTCTTACTGCAGGTCTTCTGCAGTCAGTCGAGGGTTTTTGACCACCTGCCTCCTCAGGACTCTGGTGGCAGCTGTTGATAGCTTCCTCTTTCTGCCATGTCCAGGTAGTGTAGCCACTGTTACTTTAACTTTAAACTTACGAACTATGCTTCCAACTGTATCTCTAGGAACATTCAGTGCCTTTGCTATCTTTATAATATCCTTTTCCTTGTTTGTGCAATGATCTCTTCTCTGAACAATTTGGACAATTCTCTTGACTTAGCCATATTTCTAACATGCAATGAAGCATCACCGTCAACAGTCCAGGTATTTGAGGTGTTCTATCTCAAGCACACCTGATGCAACTAATGAAGCCCTTGATTGGTTGCATCAGGTGTGCTTGAGACCACACCTGATTTGCAAATGTGTGCTCTTATGAGGAATTCTATTCAGGGGGTTGAATATTTTTGAGACTGCAGTAGTCATTGAAAGTAGGATTTAGTGTTGAATTTGGATAAAATCCTTGTAATATTAGTTTTATTTAACTATTTATACTGTTCTTGTGTAATCTGTTTATTGCAAACACCTGAAAATGTTCACATTTTGCCAATAAACCTAAAATGCAATGAGGGTTGAATAATTTTGATTGCAACTGTATGTCTGAATCTCCCTCAATGATTCTATTAAAATTCCTCTCTGCCTCTGTCATAGAGCTGTCTACTGAAAAAATGTGGAACAAACATAACTACAAAGTTCTGACGTCCAGTACAGAGTACATTCATAAATTAGCTGTTTTTCAAATGAAAATAATAAGCTCAGCTCTGAAAACTTACTCAAATATTCCTGAGATGTTTACTTACTTGAAACAATTCAAATATAACACAAAAAAATGTTTTAATTATGAATATCATGCTTATCTTTCTTTTTTCCATAAAATGTGCTTGCTGGGACGGCAGCCATTTTTAAAAAAGACAGGCACAGGCAAGTTGGCAAGGCCACACCCCCCACCTGTGGTGTAATTTTAAAGCTCCAGTTGTCCTCTTTAAGGAACAACAGGATTTAATAGAGTGACATGTATAGTAAGAGAGATGTTAGCAAAAACGTAATGTCCACTAGAGTGGACAAAAATGAACTGCCGGGTCTCAGGAGGTTAAATGATATCTGAGCTCTTCCAGATGTAATACACTGCTCAGTTCCCTAAGCCACATCTCAAAAGTGGGCATAGAATAGCCTTTTTTGCCAATACCATAATAAATAAAACTGCTTGAGATTGAAATTTATCAGCTTTATTAAGTGTGGCCCCCAAAATACTTATTAGTAGATCTGGCTTCAGAGTGATGTCATACGCTCCGGACAGAAAGTCAAATATTTTCTCCCAGAATGGCTGAATTTTTGGACACGACCACAAAGAGTGGAGCAGTGTACCTTCATATATCTTACATTTACCACATACAGGAGATACAGCTGGATACATCTTATGCAATCTGGATTTTGTTTAATGTAGTCTATGGATGACCTTGAATTGGATTAATATAGGTCTGACATTTATGGAGCACCTACTAGCATTGCAAAGACATTCCTCCCAGGTTTCCTTAGCTATCCGGGTAGACATCTCCCTTTCCCATTCATCCTTGATTTTGTTTGTGTTTATATTGTCCGTACTAGTCAAAATATTATAATAGAAGGAGATTGCCCCCCGGTCTATTGGGTTATGTTTGTTTATGCTTTCAGTAACTGGATGGATATTGATTCTTTCAAAGTTAGGGAGATGTCTCCTAGCCAAATCCCTGACCTGTAAATATCTAAAGAAGTCACTGGGTGGAAGGTCATACTTATCCTTGATTTGAGTAAATGATCAAAAACTGCTGGAAACAAACAAATCCTGCATGGTCGCTAGACCCTTCTGTTTCCACCGAGTAAAAGCTCTAGCTTGTATATCAGGGATGAATGCATGATTATTACATATTGGGCTGTTCAAATAGGTATCAGGTATTTTGAGATATGACCTAATCTGTTTCCATATCTTTAAGGTATTAAGAATCACAATATTTCCACTATACAGAACCGTTTTATCGATCAATGCACACAGGGATGTCCCTTTACAGGAGGCCTGTTCAATACAGATCCACTCTGGGGTTTCAATATCTTTTTCTGGCAGCGTTTCTCTCCACCAGGCTATGTTATGAAGATGGGCGGCCCAATAATATCTTCTAAAGTTGGGAAGACCAAAACCCCCCTCCAGTTTAGACTTGGTTAGGTGTTTCTTGGTTATTCTTACTGATTTATAGTTCCACAAAAAAGGAATGATTATTGAGTCTAAAGTATGAAATAGTATGAGTATAGTATGAGAGTATGAAATAAATAAAGGAAACGTGGAAGTGTTACCATCTTGATGGCATTAATTTTCCCTACCATGGACAGAGGCAGTGTTTTCCAAAATGCAACATTCACCTTGAGTTCAGCCATCTTCTTATGCCAATTTGCTTGCAGCAAATCCTCAGGTTTCCTCGTAATAATGATTCCCAGGTACTTAATGTGGTTATAGGCTATTTTAAATTGGACTGTATCTAAGAAATGTTGCTCTATTTTGGCAGTAAGAGGCATCAGTTCACTTTTATTCCAATTTATTGTAAACCCAGAGAAAGCACCGAAGGTTTCTAGAAGATCTAGTAGAGGGGGAACTGAGGTCTCTGGATCGGCTACAAACAAAAGTACATCATCTGCGTATAGCGAAATATGTTGTTGTCGACCCTCTATGGTGATAGGAGCTATGTCAGTACTTTGCCGGATGCTGACGGCAAGCGGCTCCATAGCTATTGCGAATAAGTAGGGGGACAGGGGACATCCCTGCCTTGTCCCGCAATGTAACCTAAAAGGATCTGATACAGTCTGATGAGTAATTACTGAAGCCTCTGGTTTTGCATATGACATTTTCACCCAATTCAAAAAATTTTCTCCAAATCCAAATTTCTCAAGGGTTGAAAACATATATGGCCACTCAATTTGGTCAAATGCTCTTTGAGCATTGAGCGAGATCAGACATGCCTCTGTGTCCTGTTTGTAATATATAATATTGAAAAGACGTCTTAAGTTGGATTGTATGTGTCTGTTTGGCATGAATCCGGTTTGATCATTGTGTATGATTGAACATATATGTTTTTTAAGTCTATTTGCCAAAACCTTACTCACTATTTTAGTCTCAATGGGAATAAGGGACACTGGGCAATAAGAACCGACCTCCAGCTTATCCCTTCCTGGCTTTGGTATTTAAGCTATATTTACCTTGTATAATGTTGGTGGAAGTTCTGCTTGGAGAATGGAATGGTTGATCATGCGAAGCAATATGGGACTGAGTGTCACATGGAATGCCTTGTAAAATTCAGCACTAAAACCATCTGGTCCCGCACATTTGTTATTAGGCAACTGAGTGATCACCTCATTTTTCTCTTCCAATTGGATATCCCCTTCATTCCAATGTTTATTGGGAAACCAATCAGTTAACAGAAAAATTAATATTCAACAATTATGTTTCCTTTTTTGTTTTTACAGAAAGTGAAAAAAAAGTAATCCCTAAAAACAATGACTAATGACAAAAATGAATAACAAATAAAAAAACAGAAACCTGCAACAGAAAAAAAAACAAAAAACAAACAAAACAACAAAGGGAGAGAAAAAAAACAAAAAACAGTGTCTCCACCCGCCCACCCACCCAACCCCCGACCTCCCCTAGGAGTGCATCCAACTATAGTCTCAATCGGATTCTTTTTCGAGATGAGAGATCAAAGGTTGCCAGATTTTGTCAAACTCCTTCAATTTGTCTTTCAAAATAAATCTATTCTCTCCAAATGTATGGTGTCTGTCAAGTCAGTCAACCAGTGCTTGTAGGAGGGCACCTCTTTCTTCTTCCAGTTAAGTAGTATCAGTTTTTTTGCCGTTATAAGGCCATATGCCAGAAGACGTTGTTGTACAACATTTAGCTTCCTTAACCCCTCAGAAGTTCCTAGAATTATTAAAATAGGATCTGGGTCTAGTTGAACCCCCAAAATCAATGAAAAAAAAATTAAAAATTGAATGCCAATAGCTTTGAAGTTTAGGGCAGAGAGCGTAACTATGTGATAGGGTAGACTCACATCTCTCACATAAAGGAGAGACTTCAGGAAATATTTTATGCAACTTTGTTTTGGAGTAATGTAGTCTGTGCAGTATTTTAAATTGAATTAAACAGTGTCGGGCATTTATGGAACATTCATGGACGTGCTCCTTACTCTCCTCCCAAACATTGGCAGGTATCAGGGTTTTGTAGTGTCTCATATAGTTGTGAGATTATGTGACGTGGGTTGGGGAACAAATTAAATAAACTCTCTAGCTTGTCTGGAGAAGCCCTCTCAAAATTAGGAAGATATGTTCTGACATAGTCCCTAATCTGGAGATATCTGAACAATTGATTATTTGGTTAACTATATCTATCTTGGAGTTGTTGGAAAGAGGCAAAGGTCCCTTCAATGTATAGATTACCAACAATACAGATACCTAATCGTTTCCAGGTGGTAAAGGCCCCATCCGAAGCAGAAGGAGTGAAAGAGGGGTTTGCTGTTAGAGGAAGCAGAAATGATACTGCCTTGAGCTTAAAATGATTCTTTAGTTGTTTCCATATCCTAATTAAAGCATAAATTACAGGGTTATGTTTAAAGCAAGTTCTATTAACTGGGTATAGTAGTATAACTGCTCTAATAGAGTATGGTAAACAGTCTTCCCGTTCCATCTCTAGCCCGTTGTAGGGTGACGGGTTGTCATCTAACCAGTGTACCATAAAACGTATCCCAGTGGCCCAATAATAGAGAATAAAATTAGGCAGTGCCAACCCCCCGTTGGTTTTATGTTTACAAAGATGGTCCTTTTTTATTCTATGAGACTTATAGTTGCATACAAAAGGGAGAATGATTGAGTCCAGTTTACTGAAAAAGGATTTGGTAAGGTATATAGGCAAATTTTGAAAGAGATGAAGTAGCTGAGGTAGAAAATTCATTTTAATAGCATTCACTCTACCCAATAGAGAAATGGGGAGTGTTTTCCAAAATTGTATATTGCTTGCTAGCTTATTTAATAGGCTGGGGAAATTGGCCTTATAAAGATCATTTTACTTTTGGGTAATTACTATCCCCAGATAAGTTAAACTGTCCAATGCTATTCTGAGAGGGAGCTGTTTGAGCCAATCTTGATCTTCAACTTGTATTGGTAATAGCTCGCTTTTGCCCCAGTTAATCTTATACCCCGAGAAACTACCGAACAAATGAAACACTTTCAATATTGAAGGAATTGTGATCCTAGGCCGCGTAGCATATAACAAAATGTCGTCCGCGTACAATGATATTTTATTCTTAGTATATTCTGTTTTGTGGGCAGCCCTGCCTCGTGCCCCTCCCCAGCAGGAAAGAATCAGAGTTTTGTTAGTAACTATTCTGGCCCATGGGCCATTGTATAAGAGCTTTATCCAGGACACAAATTTATCACCACAATTGAACCTCCGTAAGACCGAAAATAGGTACGGCCATTCGACCCGGTCGAGCGCCTTTTCAGCATCCAAACTGAGGATAATAAGGTCTTTTTGGGGAAGTCTGGGAGAGTGCATGATATTTAAGAGACGTCTAAAAATGGATATCCCCTCCTAATAAATTCCTAGCCTCCTCACTTAAAGCTGGAGTTTGTAGAATATGTGAAAAATGCATGAGACTGGGATGGAAACAACTGCGCTCCCCCCTCCCCTCCCTGTTTCAACTCCGTAGCTCCACACTTTCACTTTCCACTCTCGTGGAAGCGCGCGACTGTAGCGCTTGGAATATTCACGTCAGAACTTTTCTGTCATACACTTGCCATGGCCGAATTACAGGTAAAAGTACTTTACCTTTCTCTCGTGAACAAATTGAACGTATGAACAAACAAACGTTACTTTTGCATTGTTTAGAAGACCGATAGACACCGACAACAATTATTTCTTGCTAACGTCTCAGCATGACATAGCCTACATGTCTGGCACTAATAACGCTACGCTATTTATCATACTGACGTGATACTTAGACAGCATAATCTAATGACAACAGCAACACTTATATATCACGGGAAAGAGGTGTGAATGCTAAGAATAATAAAACAACATATAATACTTAAGTAAACAATTACCCCCACATGCACAGACTATCAGAGACAACCACTCTATTCAGACACTTCTTTCTTTTCACCGCAACCTGAAAATAAATAATAACTGTCACTTCCATATCTACACGGCACACGTCCTCTGTATGTCGTGTATATATAACACTACTGACAATACATTTGACGTTGACTTTGGCTCTGACTTGCTTGTAGCTGTCGTGAGCCTTTGGCTACGGTTAGCATAAAGCTAATCAACTCACAACATTACTCGTCAATTGTGACCACAAACCGCCTGCTTTATTAGATTCACGGTCATTTCAACTACACAGCCAATTACTACCACACATTTAGATTACCAGCTACGTAAAACTTGCATTGGAGGCTCACCTGTCCTATCGCTCAGCTCTCTCCACTTCGGATATGCTTGTCCAATGTTTACACGCGATTTATTCCGTCTATTGTCACTCTCCCTCTTAGACTCTCATTTCTCTACATCGGTCTTCCTTTTTTTGGCTTGCTTAGCCATGTACGCTTTTGTTGGTAATGCCGGGATAGCGGCTTTTCCTGCTTGGACGTCCGCCGTTGCATCTTCACCACCGATGGAAGGTGAGCTTGCATCGACTTTGGTCGAGCAACCAATAGGAATGCCCAAAACAGCTTGCTATGTAAATGAACTGTGATTGGCTGAACACTGCCGTCACGGCACTGATTTTTTAAAGCCTGAATACAGAGCCAAGAGGAGACACAGAAGTCCAGTGTTCTGTCATAACACTATGAATTACAATATGCTGAAAGGTTATTATTGATTTTTGACCAAATGACGCCAGAAATAACTTACACACTCCAGCTTTAACTTAGGGAGATCAGCGTTTGTCAGAAACGTATCTAATGCAGCAGCATTTATCTCTCCTTTCGATATATATATTTCATTGTAAAATTCAACAAAACGATTATTTAAAGCTTTGGCTTCGGTTAAAATGGAACCATCTTTTGATCGGATCCTATGTATAGCTTGTGTCGCCTGTAATTTTCTAAGTTGCCGGGCAGGTAATTTGTGGGGTTTGTCTGTTAATTCGAAATGTTTTTGCTTAACCTGATTAAGTACTTTGATTGTCTTAGAAAGAATTGAATTATATTCACTTTTAAGTGAAATTATTTTCTTCAGACCACCATTCCCAGATTGGAGCTGGCAGCTGCAGTCCTGGCAGTACGTATGGACCGAATGCTGAAAACAGATCTGCAAATTCAGTTGGATGAGTCGGCATACTGGACCGATAGCCAATCTGTCTTGAAATATATTGCAAGCACAACAGCAAGGTTTAAAACCTTTGTCGCAAACAGAGTCTCCATGATATGGACGTTGTCTGAAGTCGCACAATGGAACTACATCAGCTCAAAGCTCAATCCTGCAGATATAGCATCACGTGGCCTGCAGACAGATGCCTTTCTTCAGTCCAAAACTTGGATCCATGGCCCTGAGTTTCTAAGGAAACCTCAGTCTGAATGGCTAGGACATGATAAGGAATCTGACATGATCTCTTTGGATGATCCAGAGGTGAGGAATGTGGTCTCAGTCTGTGCTGCAGTGCTACAGCCCAACGAATCTCCCTCTGCTACACTCCTAAGTCACTTCTCCAACTGGATGGACTTAAAAAGAGCAGTGGGAATGATACCCAAGTTTAAAGAGCTGCTTAAGCAACTGCGCCAGGAAAGAGTTAAGGCCATTGCCACACACCAAGCCTCCAGCCAGCAAGGTGACGCAGTAGCAAAGCATCTGCAGCGGTTTAAGCCCAGCCTAACGATACAAAGGCTTAATACTGACGACATGGCTAACGCAGAAAAAGCCATCCTCTGCTTTGTACAAAGACAAAGCTTTCAGGAAGAAATGGCTTCATTGGAAAAAGGCACAGTGAAGAAGACAAGTCCCTTGGTCAAGCTCTACCCAGTGGTAGTGGATGGTGTCTTGAGAGTGGGTGGGAGGCTGAGCCAAGCGGCTCTCCCAGAGGAAGCAAAGCATCCCGCAATATTGCCCAAAGCCAGCCACATCTCACAGCTTATTCTTCGCCATATCCACGAAAGATTGGCCATAGTGGACGAAGTCACATGCTTTCCGCTCTTCGTCGTAAATATTGGATACTCCATGCCTATGCAGCAGCCAGAGCAGTCATCAGGAAGTGCATGATCTATAAATTTCAGCAACAAAGTGCAGGCGAACAAAAAATGGGGGATCTTCCCATTGACTGACCGTGTCTCGGCAGATCTCCCCCCATTCACACATGTCGGAATGGACTACTTCGGGCCCATTGATGTGAAACGGGGTAGGAGTACAGTTAAAAGATACAGAGTAATATTTACTTGTTTGGCATGTCGGGCAGTCCACCTGGAGGTGGTGCATGCTCTTGACACAGATGCATGTATAAATGCCCTCAGGAGATTCATATGCCGAAGAGGGCAAGTGACGGAAATAAGATCCGATAATGGAACTAACTTTGTGGGCTCAAATCGGGAGCTAGAAGAGGCCCTTCAGGAGCTCAACCAGGACAAGATCCGAAAAGCACTTTTGCAAGAAGGGATAAAGTGGACCTTTAATCCTCCCCATGGAGCGCATCACGGAGGAGTCTGGGAGCGCCTTATACAGCAGGTCAAGAGAGCTCTCTACTCAGTGCTGAAGCAGCAGACTTTGGACGATGAGACCCTGCAAACAGCTATGTGCGAGGCAGAGGCTATACTCAACGACCGTCCTATCACCCCATCCAGTGACGACCCCAATGACATCAAAGCTCTAACACTCAACCACATTCTCCAGCTTAAAGGCAAACCAACACTGCCACCTGGCTTGTTCAAAAGGTAGGACTTGTACATCCGTAGATGATGGAGGCAGGTGCAGTACATCACTGACCTGTTTTGGAAAAGGTGGGTCAGGGAGTATCTTGCTATCATGCAGGAGCGCCAAAAATGGCGCAAGCCCCACAGAAACTTCACTGTCGGAGACCTTGTACTTGTGGTTGAGGACACCTCACCAAGGAATTCATGGCTCAAGGGACGAATCACAGAGACAATGACGGACTCCAAAGGGCATGTTCGCCGTGTTCGTCTCAAGACCAAGACGTCAGTTTTGGAGCGACCTGTCACCAAGCTGTGTCTCTTGTTGGAGGGAGTTTGAGGCTTCCACAGTTCCCTGTTCTGGAGTCTGCCCCGGCTCTACACTTACACTGACATGGCCCCACACACATGCACACACAAGGCAGTGTGAAGAACTTGAACATTTTGCTATTAAGTCAATACTGGACTATGACTATAAGAATGTTTATGAAATGTGGCAAAAAAAAAAAATAAAATCTTTTGTTACCGTGTAATAATGGCTTCCGGTAATTGTTTGATAATTGGTAATTGAGTATTACAATTAGGGGCCGGTATGTTGCAGCTGTCAAATTAAAGTTATTACTTTGGTATTTGTTAACTTTGTTTTACAATGGAAATGAATTGTTTATTCTGCTTATGATAGCCTATGGTATTGCTATGATTGTTTATATTATATTGTTTTTGTTTTTTATGTCTCCCGGGGGCGTGTTGTGCGTAACAGGAGGATATATGGGTCAGGTGATGTTTGGTTAAGAGGCGGTGGTTGAAAACAGTTTTTTGACTACGTTATTTAAAAGACTTCATCGTTCTCTTTTGGATGTCTTAATAATTAAGCATACAGCTTGGAATGGATTTAAGTCGTTAAAATAAAAGTTAAGATTTTTTAAACTGTGGCGAGCGAATGTTTATGAAGCGTGAGTGAAGTGGACCACCCTTTCAACACCACGGCTTTTAACAAGAAAAGCCGACAGACAAAAATTCGCAACTTCTACAGGAATAAAATCATCTTCCCTATGTTTTGTAGAAAAACGGGTTGTTGAGGCAGTCTTAGTCTAGGCACACATTCCTCTTCCTCTCTTAAACTTCTATCATCTTTCTAACAATTTGCTGTGAGATTTATTATGGGTGATGTTTATGGCACACATCATTGTATTTTATATGATAAGGTTGGGTGGTCTTTCCTCAAAGAAAGACGTGATAATCACTGTTTGTTTTGTATACAAAGCCCTAACTGCAAAGCTGCCACACTATCTGTAAGAAATGCGTCATCTCTCAGATGGGCTTTATCAGACCTGCTCCACTGACCGGCTCCCGCTTCATGATACACAAGGTCAGGTCCGAACACTGAAAGACTGCTTTTAATTTTAACACCATCTCTTGGAACAAAATGCAGCACCTAATCAAAATCACTACCCTTGTACCCTTTAGCCATCTCAGAAATTTGATCTTGACCTCCCAACCCAGCTGGGTGAATTTCTGCATCTGGAGATGACCAGCGCCCAGTTCTCAGCTGTAGTGCGTCTGTCCATCTGTCTAGGCTGAGTGGCATTTCAATAGGTGTGTTAAAATCAATAAATAGTAACTGTGAGCCAGCAAGTAGACGTAGAATTAATCTGTTTTACTACATCATTATGAAACCAAAAACAAAGAGATTTTTCTGTGATTTGCAATAAATGGATCAAACAGAAGCGGAAATAAAAACATCATAATGCTTCCTTGTAAAAAGCCTGAATTCTTGCTTCGTCAGATCTGTTGGCTAAATAACAAGCAATTAACTTTTAAAATGCTTGTTCCCTGAATGGAGTTTGGATCGGTCAGGGCCATGCTGTGCTGAGACATATTTCCATGACTTACCAGTGTTGTGCTTACATCACACGAGGCACCATTATGTAGTGCTTTATGCAACAGTAATAGGGAGTTTTGGGTTAAATTTGGCTATCAGTAGTAATTAATGATTATCAGGGATAATTATTAATTATGATTAATAATAAGATCCAATTTACATTAGATCACCTCGGCGCACCACCCCCGAAGAAGGGAAAAGATAGCCAATTCACCAAATTAGTCTCAGAAAAGGTACTAAACTGTTTGTAACTCTGATTAATAATTAACTTAATAACTACAACCAATATTACCATAACAGCTAGTAATGGTTGAAGGATTTTGGAGTTCTTGACAGAGTAGAGGTTGGCAACATTCACTCTTGTACAATATTAATAATAGGCAGCTTGAAGGTTCTAAAGTCTTTTATTTACACAAAGATGAAAACACACTAACATGTACTATATACAGGTGTGCGTGTGTGTGTGTCTGGCAGAACAAAGAAACAATGGTGGTCACTGATATCACATGTGGGTGTGATATGCTCCAGGCTCAAGGAATGTGTGTGTGTGTGTATGTGTGTGTGTGTGACGTGATGCCAGGTTATAGAAGATGGTTAGTTGCATGCAAAGACCCTGAGTCTGTCTGAAGCATCATTCGACTAACATCGAATTAGCCGCCTAGGAAAGCAAACTACCAATAACCTGACCTGAGATCACAATAACACTCAAACAGTGGACACACATAAATTGAACACATGCATTACATCAACCAGAGTTTAAAGTCCTGTGCTTAGCCGTGCTATGCTATGCTATCTAAGCCCAGTTCAGCGTTACCAGTCTTTGGAGAAATGGTGCTGGTAGTTGCAGGAGAACGTTGGGATTCCAATGTTGAATGCTGTTCTTGCTGTGCAAGGACTGATGAAAGTCGGTAGAGGAGGAAACGGTTCGCTCCTTTCCTTTGCAGGGATAGCAGCTCAGTGCTAACTTGCTTGGTGTTCCTCAGATTGTGAAGTTCGCTGGCAAGCTTTGTGTCGCAGCTGCTGGTGCTAACTGATCAGGAATACTGGCAGGACCTTGTGTCGCTGCAGTGATGAGAAGTTCTTTGGGCCTGCTGCAAATGAAGCTTGCAGCTCTCCGCAGCTGTTAGGCCCAGAAGAGATCTTGAGGGCAGGCAGCCCCGTGGGGGGGAGATGGAGAGGAGCCCTTGAGGATAACAAGTCGAAGGAGTGGAGGGCGTTAGAGTAAGAGAGAGAGAACAAGGAAGGCGCCGGAGTTTTGACTATTTGATCAGAGGGGGTCTGTCATCCTGACCAATAGTAGCTCAGAGCTGAATTTTGCACCTAGGTGTGAAGAATGGGGAATTCTGGGACACTGAGTTCAGTTCAGAGTCCATTTTGAAATCCACAATGAATGACTTCATCTATGGGTCCCAACACCAGGTAGTCTGACTTCCTTGCTCAATATCCTCCTTTTTTTCCCTGTCTCTGTACAGGTAGATGTGTAACTAAGTGTTGTGTGGCATTAAATACACTGGCATGTTCAGTTGATCCTTTTCAATCTTTTTGATCGTCTGTGGTTTGCTTTATAGGACACGCTATGATGTAGCTGAGTAAGAGATGTCAGAATTGAACAAATTGTACCAAATGGCTGACATGATGTGTTGTAGAATACATTTCTTTTAAATATGTGTTTACTTTTTGGGCTGTATCACAGCTTTTGTTGAAAAAGTACTTGATGTAATTACTTGAAGAAAGCCTATTTATGTTCTTCTTTAATTTATGATTGCACTAGTTTTGCAATGTTGCAAATAAAACTTAAAATGTGGTGATGTGTTGTGTCAAGTGTACATACATAATGAAAATAATTGCTAAGGGAAATGTCCGTCCCCTGGGCCTTTAGCTTTCGGAAAATGTGTCCCCCTGAATAATATAGTTGAATAGCCCTGTTCTAAGGCAATGAAAACACAGTGATTCTTAGTTTCAGATGATTATACTCAAATGAAAACATCATTATATTATTTTCCATTTCTGCACATTTTGTTCTTGTAAATGTTTTGCAATGTTGCTTGACATTATAAAGTAGCTTAATGTTGACTTACTCTGTCACTGGAAAAGCATCTTCTTTGAAAGATGTCAATACCTCCATGGACTTGTCAGTCTTGAAGGACACACAGCTGCATTCAGGTCCAGGTCCAACAGAGTCTGATGTGTGCTGCTGTCCTGAGCTGCAACACAACAAACAAAGAGCTTTGAGTGTGAATAATGATAGCAGGGTTTTTTGAGTGCTGATCTTTAATGTGAAGAAGAAATGTGTATCGATAGAGATCCTCATCTCACCTCTGAGCTTTGGTCTGGCTGTCATGTTCCCCTCGCGGAGGAGTTTTAGAGGGAAGGACTCCCTCTGCTCTATCATTACACTGATTCATGCTGCTCAACTCACACACACAACATCATCTGGAGAGGAAGCACAAATCATTAATCAGCAATCATCATTCAGCTGCTCCTCAAATGATGGGCTGTTATTTTCTGGCTCACGTCAGTATCAGATGAATGCAGAGAAACTGCCATCAGCTGCTGCAGCTCTACCAATAGTCCAGTAGGAGTCTTGAAGCTGCATTGAAGTGAGGAGCAGCCCAGCACACACACACAAAGCATGGAGGACCATTAACATTCACTGACACACACATAGGCTGTTCACAATTAATGTCAACATCCATCATGAGTGAGACAATCAAAACTGGAAAGCTTAAAGTCTGTCAGTTCACAGCTGACATTAACCTGTGTCTGAGTGACCACCTCTCACTGGGACGCACAGGCACAATGTTTTTACACAAAGAAAGAAAGAAGTTCATGTAGAACATTTGCTGAATTTACAAGAAGGCCCAAATAAGGAAGAATTGTCAGAGACAGCGTTTCACAAAGTTTATAAAGTTTCTCCTGACACAACAACTCACTAAATTGAGAGTTTTTTTAAGGGAGTATGGGGACTTAACCAATATAGGCTACTTCTTTGTCCCTGTGGAGACTGTTTAGTGTATTTGTAAAATTTGACATAAATTGAGTGTAAATGGTGAAATCAGTTGACACAGTGTGTTTAAACAATTGCTAAATGTTGCAGCAAAGGCAAGCGCAAATCTTGGCATCGGCACCTAGCTGTGGCATTTCCGGGGGCATGCCCAGCTGCCACAGACCTGCTGCGGCAGCTCGGGGCAGCTGCCACAGACCTGCAGCTGCTTATGTGACAGAATCAACCTTTATGTATGTTGCATAGTTTTATTGTGTTTTATTGGGTTGCAGTTCTTTACCATGTTGCTGTGTCTTATTTAGCCTACTATTGTGTCACACTTACTTTCATGTATTTGAGTGTGTTTTATCATAAATGGATAGACTGAACTGGAGTGACCCTCAGGGAGTCAGCGCAAAATACGGCACAGCACCAGCTACGAGCACAAAGTGGGGAGTTTTAGCGTGGAGCAGCCGGTCTCTGCCAATGCAGTTTCACTCTGGCCTGGGTCGGCAGTTAGTCAGCTGCTGCCTAGCAAAATCATCTTTAGACGGGGATGGAGCGCCCTGGCAGCTGACCTGGAAGCGACATTGATTGAACTTAAATATAGAGACTAATAAAAAGGCTGACAACGCTACCTACTGTTTACCTAGAGCCTATGACTATTAAAAGCACACATGTTCCTTCGCTAACCCTAACCCTAACCACCTGTCTAAAAATGATTTTGCTGGGCAGCAGATGACCAACTGCCGACCCAGGCCAGAGTGAAACTGCGTTGGCAGACACCGGCTGCTTCAAGTACCAGTAAAACAATGTGTACTGCATTACTCGTTACCTTCCTGTACTCAAGTAAAAGTATAGTACCTACTTCATCAGCAGTAAAAGTACTCGTTCTGCATTTACATTACTCCTGGAGGATACAAGTAATCTACTTGAAAACTGTAGGTGACTAACAGTACTTGAGAAGATGTACTTTCTACCTGCTGATAATAACGAGTGTATTGAAGTCAAACTAAGAAGAGCTCTCCTCTAAGCTCTCTGCTGTAGAGCTTACATGCTGACAGACATGAAGCTGCGGTCAGTGGCTCAAACAGCGGTACAGCAGCGGCTCGTCTCTGCCTGCTGCACAGTTCGGTAAAGTTGGAAATATATTGGAAATATATTCACAGATTCGAACTTCCCGGAACAATAACTCATAAGTGAAACATTGTTAAAACACAAACGACGACTCTTTAGTACCGTAGTAAGGTAGACAACGGGCTACAACCGTATTTTCATCAAAACGAGCGGTCCTCCGGGCTGGACAAATAACATTGGTCTCTATGGTCAGCAGTGTGTGAGACGAGTGCGCAGGGACCTTCTACAAAGTGCAACACTGAAAAGAGATACTGCAAAAAATATTCAATAACTTCAGTGTAGTGTCACCAAAATCACTCCACACATCAATGGTCTCCTGCTGGTTATTCTACAACTGTTTGTTTGGAAAAAATGTGCTTTGGCATAATTTTGAGGAGTTTCTATTGGGAAAAATATTCAATAACTTCACTGTTATACAATGTAATGTCCTCAAAATCACTCCACACACCAATGGTCTCCTGTTGGTTATTTGTACAACTGTTTGTTTGGAAAAAAATGTGCTTTGCCATAATTTTGGGGAATTTCTATTGGGAAAAATGTCCAATAACTTCACTCTTATACAGTGTAGTGTGCCCAAAATTAGTTCAACCACCAGGGGTCTCCCTGTTGGTTATACTACAACTTCTAGTTTGAGAAAGAAGGTTTTTCTATCATTTTGAGGAATTTCTATTGAGAGAAATATTCAAAAACTTCACCATTATTCAGTGTAGTGTGCCCAAAATTAGTTCAACCACCAGGGGTCTCCCTGTTTGTTATACTACGACTGCTAGTTTGAGAAAGAAGGTTTTTCTATCATTTTGAGGAATTTCCTCAAAAATATAAAAATATTCAATAACTTTTGAGTTTCCTCAAAATCACGCCACGCACCAATGGTCTCTTGCTGGTTATTCTACAACTGTTTGTTTGGAAAAATGTGCTTTGCCATAATTTTGGGGCACTGGTGGAATGGAAGCTTCGGTCAGAACAATGAAGAGTGTTGACATTATAAACAGAGATACAGGTTATTCCTCAAAAATATGGTCTGAACCCTCTATTACCCTAGTTGGTCAAGATCATAAGAAAAACCGTCATTGGCTGTGGGTCATATGGACCAGAAATCGAAACGGAGTGAGGGATTTGATTAGTAAACAGGAAAAGTCATCACAGATGAATGAACCTCTAGTAATGGAGGAAAAAACATTTGATTCAGACAGTGGGACAGAGGACCTGCCTCTGAGCACAATTCACAAAATCAAACAAGCATCAGATGAGGACACAGAAGACAATGACGCAGAAGACAAGCAACAGAAGACATCAGTGCAGACAGTCCAACCTGAACATGGAAAGACATTGAACAAAAAACAATGGAGAAAGTTACCAGTTGTTTTAAAAAGGTTCACAATTACAGTGAATAGAAATAAATGGCAAAAAATTGTTCCACGCCCCAGTTCAACAAAACTGAGGCAACCATGGACCAAGGTGTTGTACAACAGTTTTCGAAAGAAAAATCCCTGTTGTACCCTTGCCTTCAAGAGCCAGCATATCAAAGCTCCTCACAGCCGGAAAATAAATATTCCATATTTAAACTTTAGTGCAGTTTGTACATACCCTTCCTGCAGTGCAAAATACTTCTTCAAAAGGAAAAGTGAGCCAGTGGAAGACACCCCGGTTAAGATATCTGTGCTACAAAGAGGGAAAATGGCACACAAAACAAGTGAAACAAAATCCAGACCAGCAGCAAATACGAGAAGAGGGAGAACTGATTTCAGGAAACATAACCTGAAGTCTGAACAAAAATGTTCTTAAAGTGGTTAGTTCAGAGCTTAGAAAATAGAAAATAATTCATGATGATGTTTTCATGGAGATGTACCTCACTCAAAACATCATGAAGGAATGTGACTTTTTGTGAAATTTCACAAAATGCCTGGGTACATACAGCACTTTCAAGTTGACCCCTTTGGTGTCAATATGTATACTGAAACAGGAATAAGCATAGTTGTGCAACACCTGAGAAAGAAGACCCCACTGACTTTATACCTAGATGCTACAGGGAATGTTGCATTCAAAGTTCCCAGTCAGACCAAAAGACTCCTTTACTACTCTCTCACACTTCCTGGAGGTGGTCAGAATGCACCTCCCCTCCCAGACTGTGAAATGCTGACAAATGAACACTCTATACCACCAATCACATTCTGGCTAATGCAGTTCCTCTGAAAACTGTCACAGTACACAAAACTACAAGTACATCAGGTTGAAACAGATTACAGCTGGGCACTACTCCAAAGTGTTCTTCTGTCATTCAACTGGGAGAGCATTGTCAGCTACTTGGACAGGGCTTTTGCTATCTGTTCAAAACTGAAGACAAGGAAGGATATCAGAATGTTTACAGTGCTACACATATGCTCTACACACGTGCTCAAAGCTGTCACTAAGTTAATTGGGAGAAACACAAAAGACAAAGGTTTAAAGGAACTTGCAACATTTGCATTTGCCAGGTTGCAAAACACTACCACAGTACTCAAAATCTTCCGCTCACTGTGCACCGTACTACTTGGCAAAAACAACACCAATAATGTCCAGATTAATCTGAAGGCCATGCAGGACTTGAAAGAATGCAAGGTTCCCAACATGGAAGAGACAGACAAAGTACAAGACAGTCCCTTAGCTCAGGAGGAAGATGATGAAGATAGAAGAAATGCCCACACAATTGTTGGCAAATCTCCCTTCACATATGAATTCAAGAAAGTCTTGGAGGAGGTACAGGGAGAGCTTGAAAAGGATGCTGGGACCCCACATGATGAGGAAAATCCATACTTCTGCCCAGGCATTGTTGATGTCCTTTTTGAGAACTACCTAGGCATTTTTCCCCTTTGGAGTGGTCTGCTGTTGGGGAACTTGAAAAGGTATGCATCTGACAAAGAAGATGACACATTTTGCCCAAGTAAAACAAGGGACACAAACTGCCATGTGGAGAGATGGTTTGGAATTTTTAAACATTCAATTCTGAACTGGCGACTGAGGCCAGGGACCTTTGTCAGGAAAATGTATGGCTCTCTACAGGGGAGATACAGAGAACATTAGGGCTGTCAACGTATATTCTAAATTCGAATATATATTCGAATAATAAAAAAAAACAGATTCGATTGAGATTCGAATATTCGACTGTGGAAAAAAAACACATCAGCGGCTGCTTTGCGAGTGGGCACACTGCATGACGGGTCAGGGACAGGTCACAGCGTCACTCACTGCTGAAAGTGAGACGCGACAAAAACCGTGGCAGATGCAGATGGCAGAGAGAAAAACGAATCGGCAGAAAGTTCAGAGCCCAACTCGGCACCAGAGAGAGTGGTTTGGACTCCAAGCAACCTAAAAAGCCCCGTTTGGAAATACTTAGGATTTTGGTCAGTAGACAGCAAAAAGGCGGAGCCTCAAGATAAAGTTGTATGCTAGCTGTGTAAGCTACAGTTAGCTTACCATTCCACCACTAGCAACATGAGGGGAGTTTGCACATAGAGAGAGGGGGGCGAGCGAGAGAGAGGTCTACGGTCCTAAAAGTTTTACGGTATAGGCCATTAGTTCTTTAACTTATTTTGTAATGTGCAGGTATGTTTTCAAAGACATGTTAAAACTAAAAAAAAAAAACCTATACATGTAGTTATGTCTCATTTTATTAGTTTGTCCTCCTGTTATTGACATAATGCACAAATCTAGATATTCGAATGGTTCGAACCTATGTGGTATTTTTAGATCGAATATTCGAACGTCATTTTAGAGCAATTTTGACAGCCCTAGAGAACACATCACGTCTCATAACTTATCTGACCAGTTACTCCTTAAAGCCATGCTGCCAAAAGACATCACTCAATCTCGGGAGGGTTCGGCAAAGAGAGACGCCCCAGTTCCAAAGAGAGCAAAGTCAACTCTGAACACTGGCAAAGATCTTCAGAAGAGCACAGATGAGAGTCACGTGGGTACGGCGAACAAGATGGTGGTTGTCTAGGGACTCTCCGCTCCCCGACATGTAAAATCGTGAATTATTTCAAAATAGAGGCTCGCATTTGATTAAGATTTACCTCCGCCTTTAAGAGAATAGGGTTGGTGTTGTTTTATTGAAACGAAACAACAGAAAATAGGCAAAATGTCGTCGTCGAAGTATTTTAAGGGCACAGACCGCAGGGCGACCCGGCTAAGCCCCCAGCATGAGGAAGGCTCGGCAGGTGACCCATCTCCCTCCCTCGACAGCTTGTTCACAGAAATTACTAAAATGAGCACAACACTGTCGAGCGTCGCGACGGATGTCTCGACAATTAAGGAGACGACTACTGAATTGAAAACAACAGTGCAGGCTATGCAGGAGAGATTGTCGGAAGCATCGTGCGTCTGGAGGAAGCTACAGAGCAGGTCATCACTGACGAGGACAAGAAAAGTAAGCTAATGGAGGCGATGTGGGTGCGCATTCAAGCTATGGAAAATCACAGCAAAAGGAACAACGTGAGGCTGGTAGGTCTGAAAGAGACATTTGGGACCAATGGGACATTGTTGAGCTGTGTTCAAAAAATTTTAGAAGAGGGACTGGGGATTCGGGCTGACGCTGTTGAGTTTGAAATTGAGAGAGCACATCGCCTGCTAGCACCTAGGCCGGACCCAGAGCAACCGCTGAGACCGGTGCTCATCAGGTTCCTGAGACAGTCTGCGAGAGATAAAGTGACAAGTGCGGCAAAAGAAAAACGTGGCTTCGTATGGGAAGGATGTCGGCTGTCGGTATTCCCCGACATGACGAAAGAGAAGAGGAAATCCTTCACATCAGTAAAGCGCAAGCTTCAAGAGATGGAAGTGAAGTACACATTGGCCTACCCGGCCACACTGCGGTTTAACTGGCAGGGGAAAAACGTGAGTTTCACCACAGCAACGGCGGCAGACAAGTTCATTAACGACAACAACCAGGATGAAGGCTGAACATTTACAAGGGAGGAGAGCTGTCGCAAGTTTGTATTCAAGAGCCCATACGTGTTGTAAAGATTACGTCGGGGAGAGATCCACTGGGCAAAGCTGCCACCGGGGACACAGGCGGGAGGAGCAGTAACCCACGGACCAGATAAGGTTTTCTCTTTTTTTTTTTGTTGGACATTTAAAGCCGCACATATGACAGCTTCAGGACTGTCAGACATTGTCTGGCTTGAATTTTGGTTTCCTTTTCTTTTTTCCTGTTTTGTATTGGAAATGTTCTTTTTCCAGCTTATGTGTTCATGTTTTGTAAAGTACAGGGCTTCTAAGAAGGATATCAGTCAGTGTAGACATCTTGATCATACACAGTGTTGTAGACATGGCTATGGAAAGATATCTGAACAATTATGACAAGGAGAAGTATTAAGTATATGTCTTGGAATATTAATGGGAGTGGGAATCCAGTCAAAAGGCGTAAAGTTCTATCATATTTGAAGACTAATAAGGCAGACATAGTTTTCATACAGGAAACCCACCTAAATGAGGGGGAAGCAGAAAAATTTAAAACAGGTTGGGTCAGACATATTTTTTATAGCTCACTTTCAAGTTCACGCAATGGGGTAATGATTTTGGTCAATAGAAACATACATTTTGTGTTGCTTAAAGAGGTTAAAGACACAGAGGGACGAATGATATGTGTGCATGCAATAATAGAAGGTATACAGGTGATACTGTGCAACATTTATGCACCAAATAAAGGGGACCCACACTTTTTTCACGAGGTGAATAAGGTTCTAGGAGAAATGGATGGGCAAATAATACTGGCAGGCGACTTTAATCAAGTGATGGACCCTATCTTAGATAAAAGTCAGCTTAAGGGTCCACTGATGACAAAAGATAGGGAAGCAATACACATGTTAAAAGAGGATATGGCGCTTGTAGATGTCTGGAGACTTACTAATCCTCGGGAGAGGGAATATACTTTTTTTTCTCATTGCCATAGATCACACTCTAGAATTGATATGTTTTTAATTGCAAGCCCTTTAATTAATAGTGTAAGTAGTTGTAATATAAGATCTATTGCCATTACAGACCATGCAGCGGTGGAATTGTGTATGATTGCAGGACTGGATATGGGTAAGAACACCAGATGGAGAATGAATACCTCCTTATTACAGGATAAAGGCTTTAGGACATTGCTAGGTGAAGATTTGAAATCTTTCTTTGAACTAAACATAGGCAGTACAGAGAATATTGCAACAGTATGGGAAACCTCAAAAGCCGATATGAGAGGGAAACTGATAGCCCACTCAGCTCTGAAGAAAAAAGAAAGCCTAAATAAGATTAGAAAATTGGAAGGTGAAATTAAATTAAAAGAAAATGATTTGGCACAAACATTTTCAGAATCTAAATATCAGGAAATTTGTAAGCTTGAGTTTCAGCTGCACGAAATCTACAATAAAAAAGTAGAATACTCCTTATATAGATTAAAAACTAATTTCTATGAGGGTGGGGAGAAAACGGGTAAGATATTAGCCAGACAAGTGAAAGGAAAAGACTCCACAAGTATAATTTCAGCGATTAAACAAGGGGATAAATTGGGAACCTCAGCAACAGACATAAACAAGACATTTCAACACTATTATGAGAAACTCTATACATCAACAGTATCCTGTAATGATAACCGAAGGGAGCAGGAACTGTTTTTCTCCAATATTGATATGCCCAAACTTGACATAGATCAAGCAGAGAAGTTAGAGTCTCTCCAGGTAATGATGGATTTCCTGCAGAGTATTATAAAGAATACATAGACATCTTGGCCCCAGTGCTGGTTAAGGTATATCAGGAGGCTTTTGAGAAAGGCCATGTACCACCAACATTTAATGAAGCTCTAATATCCCTGATCCCGAAAAAAGATGGAGACATAACAGACCCAGCTAATTTTAGACCAATGAGCTTGCTTAATGTGGACTAGGGCTTTGACATCGAACTTCGGTATTCGAATATAATTCGAATATTAAAAAAAAAAAGATATTCGAACGAATATCGGGCAGCTTCTAAATATTCGAACCTATAATAAGCATTATTTTTGGTAAATGTGTTTGCCTGAAAACGTAGTTTTCAATCCAGATTCGAGGCTTTTTTCAGCCTGTTTTGTGAAACGCGAGCTCATGAGCATTGATCACCTGGGGCTTCTGTACGTTATCACGTCGTTAGCGCCTGACGCCTGTTTACACTCTTTCACAGAAAAACAATGGCGGAGCAAATTTATATGTACATTTCTAAATAAAGTTAAAAAAAAAAACAAAAAAAAAACAATGGCGGAGCAAAAGGCTGCGAGTGCGGAAGGAGAACTATACACGCCGGAAAATTTAAGGAGTAATGTGTGGCGCTTCTTTGGTTTCCTGAAACAAGGAAAAATAATGAGAAAGGACAAAGTTATTTGTAAAATATGTAAGACTAAACTTATCGACCACTCCACGACCAGCAACTTGAGAGCCCACCTGTCAACACTTTTCTGTCTATTGATTGATACACTGCCCTCTGGTGGACAGAACATAGAACAACAGAAAAACGACTTTCTTTTGATACTAATATAGGTCTTACTGGAGGCATTTAATGATCAAAATATTATCAATAAATATTCGAATATATTCGAATATTAATATTAATAAACAAACGAAGTTCGAATATGATTTTTTGGGCAAATGTCAAAGCCCTAATGTGGACTCTAAAATATTGACCAAAGTGTTGGCTCTACGTCTTCAACAAGTTTTGCCCATCATTATACATGGAAACCAAGCTGGCTTCATGAAGAATAGATCTTCCACAGATAACATGAGGAAATTAATACATTTGATGTGGCTTGCCCATGCTAAAAGTGTCCCTATAGCCGCCATCTCTTTAGATGCCGAGAAGGCTTTTGACAAGGTAGAATGGGGCTTTCTTTTTTCTGCTCTGTCACATTTTGGATTTGGTCCCTGTTTTTTTCTCAATGGGTAAAGATATTATATAAAGAACCAAAGGCAGCAGTAATAACTAATGGAGTAATATCGCCCTTTTTTTGCCTTTCCAGAGGAACCCGTCAAGGGTGCTCCTTAAGCCCCCTATTGTTCATAATTTTTTTAGAAACTCTGGCTGTTGGTATTAGGAAGAATACAGGTATCAAGGGAATTGAGTGTGGTGGCCAACAACACAAACTGTTGTTTTTTGCAGATGATATCCTAGCTGTGGTGACAGACCCTGCGACATCCCTGTCATGCTTGATGGAAACTGTTCAGTCCTTCTCTGAGCTGTCGGGTTATACAGTTAATTGGAATAAATCTGAGGCAATGCCATTGACTCCATTATGTCTCCCTTATATGGTGGAAAAATTTAAATTTAAGTGGGTACCTAAAGGCATCAAGTATCTCGGGATTAAACTCAGTCAAGATCTGGGAGAGCTGCCTTGGTTAAAATTTAACCCTTTATTACAAAAAATTAAAACAAATCTGGAGAAATGGGTAAAGATTAAACTTACGCTGTGGGGAAAAATTAATATTATCAAAATGAAAGTAGCTCCTCAATTCAATTATTTAGTAATGATGTTGCCTATCACAATACCACCTGCTATTTTTAAGAAATATGATGATGTGGTCAGACAGTTTTTATGGGAAGGGAAAAAAGCTTGGATTAAACTAAGTAAACTTTGTACTCCTAGGGAAAAAGGGGGATTGGGTTTACCAGACCCGAGGTTATATGCCATATCTTTTGAAATGGCTAAATTGGCCAAATATTGGAAACCGACAGATAACAGACTAGACTGGATGGATATTGAGAATGAGTTATGTTCACCATTCAGTGTAAAGGAGATTCTATCTCAGTGCAGGCACATAAAAAGTCCAGTGCTAGTCCACTCTAGGGAAGTATGGGCCAGGGCACATGGAATGTATAAGGTTTCACAACATGTACAGTCATACGCTTCACTATGGTTTAATCCTGCTATTCATGTTAGTAAAGTGTCGGTGTACTGGAAGCAGTGGCATTCAAGAGGTATATGTACAATAGGAGATCTATACAAAAATGGACAATTTATGTCTTATGAGGAATCAATTAGTCATTTTAAACTTGAAGGGAAACAACATTTTTGGAAATATTTACAAATCAGGGATTGTGTAAAATCTCAAATTAGTAACTCCTCAGAGAATTCTATTATGGACTATATGAATATGCCACTGGAACGCTGTACAGCTTCACAATTTTATAAATCAACAAATTTTTCAGTAAGTGAGGAGTGCACTAGTGTGAAGTTGCTATGGCAGAGGGACTTGAGGACAAATATTGCTCAGGAGAAATGGCTGGATATGTTGGCAGGCTGTGGGAAATATGTAAAAGAGGCGCGAGGGAAGTTCACACAGTACAAGATTATGCACAGATATTATCACACTCCTGTGAGACTACATAGAATGAAATTGTTGAATGACAGTAAGTGTTGGAAATGTAAAACAGGACTGGGAACTTTTTTGCACTGTATATGGGAATGTACATTAGTGGCTCCATTCTGGGTAGAAGTTGTGGACTTCCTGAGTGAATGGTGTGGTTCAGCAGTCCCCTTGACTCCTGTTATGTGTCTTCTAGGGGACAGGTCTCAGTTACCAAATATATCTAAAGGAACATTTTCTGTTATCATGGTGGGCCTGATTACAGCTTCCAGAGTGACTCTAAGACATTGGAAGACGGCCGTGTCTCCTACTCTGAGGGAGTGGCTGGGTGCAATGGTGGAGACAGCATCCTATGAAGCTATGCTCTGTAGATTGAAAGGCAAAGAGGAAGACAGGATGAGCTCTTGGGAACTTTTTTGGAGTTACACAAAACAGACCGGAGACTAAATGCAGCACCTTGTATCATCTATTTGGTGGACTCGGTTTCTTCTCATGTGGATTCCTTATGTGTCATGTTTGTTTGGATTTCATAACCTCTCCTTTTTGTATGTGAGAAGATGTCAGCACCAAAACACACAAAAGAAAACATGTATATATTGAACCTGTACTTATTTGTTTGTTTGTATGTGTGTATGTTTCTTAAAAGTTCAATAAAAATTTAAATGAAAAAAAAAGAAGAAAAAAAAAGAAGAGCACAGATGAGAAGAACAGCAGCAATGACCTCACAAGTGAAGGGTCTGAGCCTGCAACAGAGGTAGTGTGTGTGTGTATATGTGTATATGTAAGTGTGTGGTTTCTTGACAATTAAATAAGTTAACTAGTTTTGATTGCTCTTTTCTTGATTTATGTGATATAAATAAATCAACATTATACAGAACATCATTAGTCCACAGTTGCACCAGTATGACCAAATCATGTGAGTAAAGTTATTGAATATTTTTCCCAATAGAAATTCCTCATAATTACGGCAAAGCTCATTTTTCCAAACAAACAGTTGTAGAATAACCAGCAGTAGACCACTGATGTGTGGAGTGATTTTGAGGACATTACACTGTATAACAGTGAATATTGAATATTCTTTGTAGTAGGCTATCTCTTTTCGGTGTTGCACTTTGTAGACGGTCCCTGCGCTCTCGTCTCACAGACGGCTGACCATAGAGACCAATGTTATTTGTCCAGCCCGGAGGACCGCTCGTTTTGATGAAAATACTGTTGTAGCTCGTTGTCTACCTTACTACGGTAGGGAAGAGTCGTCATTTGTGTTTTAACAATGTTTCGCTTATGAGTTATTGATCCGGGAAGTTCGAATCTATGAATATATTTCCAACTTTACCGAACTCTGCTGTACAGGCTTATTCAGGCAGAAAAGCTGCTTTCAGCCATCAGTAGTGATACTGCACAGTAATAATGACTACTGTACTATTTCTAGGCCTACCTGTCTTATTCCATCGATCACTCCCTCCAACATGGCGGAGGGCCAGTGGTGTTGTCCCTAAGCTGACCCTTCTCAAAGTCAGAAGCCGAGCGACACATTTCTGCTGTTTTTACGTCAGTAAGCAAACAGCAGTGATCATCATCACTAACGAGAAGAGCAGAGTCCGTAAGCACAGAGAAAGTGTCGAAAAAGCTCATTACCTTTCCACGGACACCTCCAGAGTCTGCTTACTGAAAGTGAAAGTATCCTACACGTCAACAGGAAACAAGCTGCTCACAAGCTCACTGCTTCATTACACCCACAGTCTCCTGCGTCTAATATTTAATGTCATGTTGTCATTCTTTTATCTCCTGGAAGCGTATTGCTGCCACACAAGGGGAAAAAACACTATTGTGAAAACTTCATTGTACGAATCTGATAAGTTTCCGGTTATAACGTGATAGCCTAATTTATATTGTTATTATATCTCGTTTACGTGATTTGATTAAGGGCTTCTTAATTCTTTATATTTTTATTTTTAAAACAATTTTTTTATTTTTTCAGGAGACTTTTATTTCCTAACGTCACATTTATTTATTTCCTGATACTTTTATTTCATAACCTCACATTTATTTATTTCCTGATACTTTTATTTACGGGGACTTTTATTTCATAACGTCACATTTATTTATTTCCGGGGAATTTATTTTATAACGCCACATTTATTTCACTGCTCTTTTATTTCATGCTGCAATATTCAAATGAGGGGGCGGGGTTATCTGTACCCTTTCAGAGTGAAACATCACACAACGGCCTGTCTGGTTCACAGTCAAGAGCAGAGGGTGGTGGTAATGCTCCTAAAAGCTGGATAAGAAGAGGAAGAAGACCACGACCCGCGAAAGAGAGATGTGAGACATTGGAGGGAAACGCTAATGTAGCCGCCAGAGGAAGGCGGGGTGATTTAGTTGAACAGGCAGATTTAAGGACGCCCTAATCAGGCAGATAGAGAGCTGTCTGTGTTGCGAGTCCTCACAGGCTAATCCGCTGCAGGCTGGTGAGGAGGAGTGTGTGAGGGCACTGGGACCGAAAGTTTGAGAGTTTGGAACACACAGAGGTACACGACATTAGTTATTTGTTGAGTGTGTCAAGTGGTGGAGCCGTTTTCCCTGTGTTAAACTGCGTAAGGGCCCAGTGTGCGTACGAAGACGCGGAGCGTGGGCTGAGCTGGTGAACAGGAGGTATGTGTAGCTGTGTCCACGGTCCTGTGTGTGTGTGTGTGTGTGTGAGAGAGAGAGTGTGTGTGTGTGAGAGTGTATATCGATGTCAAAACATGGCGGTAGAATCGTGTCATAATGCGTGCGCACCTATCAACTGAACGTGTCACACGCGCGTGCTTTGACGCCTGCGCAGCAAGCAGCGCCTGACGTGTAATGTAGTTTCCCCATTGACTTATAATGGTCCCCCGTTCACACGCACGTTCACGCGTATGACTGCTGCACGCCGGTAATCACACTACGCGTAGTGACTACGTGTAACATTCATGCGTTTTTATGCGAACGCACGCATTAACGCTCGCATGAAGATAATTGAACATTTTTGTCACACGCTCACATGTAGGCGGAAATGACGTGCGCAAACTATGTCACGCGTAACAAGATGCTGCGTGCGTACGAAGCAGCGTGCGCACGTCTGTCTGTCACTGTTTGACAAATGTTGTCACGCGTTCACACACGCGTGCGGTCGCAGTTTCTGATGTGCGACCGGAAGTTGTATGGCGGGTGGATAGTGCCAAACCTAGGATTACCAGGAGAAGGAGAAGGAGCAACCTCCCCTCCCGTCGCCGTCAGACCGTGTGGATTTTTGAATGGGAGTGAATGGGACAGCAGATGAGAGACCGGCGGCGACGTCACTGAAAAGAGCGTGTGACGGCGGCGACGTGACGACGGCGTATGTTAGAATTACCAACAAAATGTACGCCTGCTCTAGACGTCTGAGCTAGGAACGTCGCCACCAAAGACGTGTGAAACTAACGTCGTGTCTAAGTACGTCGCCCCATGTACGCCGTCGTCAGTACAAGTCTTGAGTTTTTTTATTTAGTCAGCAATGAATACAACATTTTCCAAGACGTGAAATGTTTCAATTAGGGCCTAAAATTTAAACAGTAAAGTTAATCAATAAAGCTTAGCATAATTGACCATAAGATAATATTACGTAGACGTAGATTACCACCACCATTGTACGGAACCCTCCAGGGTTACGTAATATTGTAATGTGTATGAATGAATAATGGTTACTGTAAAGCATCTTTGGGTGTCTTCAAAAGCACTATGTAAATATAATCCATTATTGTTATTATTATTTTGCATGGAGAGAACATTCTTCAGGACAGGATGGAGCAAGTCTGGAGGATAACACCCTGTTCCAGATAAGATGAAGAGGTGATGTCCTGGTTGCCATGCTGGTGGTGAAAGGGTTGAAGGCCTGGAAGTGGAGATGAATCATGGGAAATGTAAACTTTTCCAACTCCAACAAGAGTGATGACCCAGAAACTTGACTTATTTTTTCATATCATAACAACACTTGTGTACATCCCACCAACGGCTTCTGCTGAAGTTCTATGTAAAGTTCTGCATGTCTTTGCTAGGATACAGGCCAAACATTCTGAGGCACCTGACTTCAGTCCTGTTTCCCTGATGGACTAACTGGGGGATATGATGAGGAGATGCACACTGAAGATGTAGGAAGTCATTCTGAACAACTGGGATCATCCACTTAATGGCAACGTGATGGACCAGGAAAGAATGGAATGTGTCCGATTATATTGTTATTTCAATTTCTTTTCACAGATCCTTCAGTCAATCTCGGTTCTTTTCAAAAATACAAATTTTTCGTTTTTTCTTTTTTAATTGGCAGTTAAATGTGCCAGGTTTTTGTAAATATGACTGAAAATGTCAGCTTAAATGAGATTGGAAGCGAGTGATTTTTTATTTTTCAGAGCCTTGGCCCGAATATGTCAAAGATTAGTATCAAACTGATTTGATGCATTATTCATTTATTTTTGTAGTTTCATTAGGAAAAATAATAAATAAATTCACAGTTGAAGCCTACAACTACATAAAACATGTAACATCTGCAATAAAAGTGTCTTTTCTTTAACAAAGGGGGTGATTTTGACAGCTTTTACTGTTCATGTTCATGTCGTGAGTGTCACAAGATGGCGCCATAGTAATGCCGGTGGAAACAAACTGACTAAATTTGTCAATGGTACTTCAGGGTTTGTAGGTGGTGTTGAGTTGTAGAGCAACAGGCAAACGGACAGATAGACAGTAGTAGAGCTTCCCTGGTCACTTGAGAGAAAACCAGTGTTTCTTGCCCATCATGAATAATGACTGAAATTCAATTATTTCAGCGTCCTTATGATAGTGATGGTACCCTAATGGTTTTATGCAGCATAAGTCATGCTTACATTGACATTTATAGCTTTAACAACGACGAACATGTTGTTGTGTTTGTTTGTTTTGTTCTTTTTTCCCCCCCAAGAACCATTGCCCCCCTGCATTATACCTGTTTGACTATAGTTTCAGAGAATATGAATGTGACATAAAAACCTATGTAATGTTAATAGTCGATGAGGATGATCTAGGTAAAATGATTTTTATCCTCTACTACATATTACTATTTATTTATTTTTAATTTAAAAGAGAAAACGATTATGTCTAAGCTGGGGTGTGTCTAGGTCAAGACAAGTTATATGTATTTATGGAACAGAATAGAATATAAGAAACTAATCATCCCCAGTAGGGAAATTCCAATACCATATCAATTCAATATATATATATATATATATATATATATATATATATATATATATATATATTTGGGTATGATGCAAATTATCGACAACAGGCATTAGTGGATAAAAGCAGTAATAAAGTAGGCTAGTAAAAGTGTAATGAAGTCAACAGAGATTGGAATCTGTTGAGGGACATCACATCAGAAAGTGTGTCTGTCTCCCAAAACAAACTCCCTGTATCTTTGTGGTTTTTTATTTTATTTTTATTTTTTATTCTAAATGATCCTGAGCTATTTTTCTCAGTGTTTCCCAAGTAGCAGTTTGTAGCATTAGGAGATAGAAAAACAGGTCCTGAATGTTTTGGAGTTGTTGGGGGGATGCCTGTTGCATTGTTCAGGGACAGGTGTAAATGTGTCCCTGTCCCTGAACCCCAGCCATTTGCATTAGGCCCATCTTCAGGTACATGCCAAGCATCTTCTCAATTCCCCTATTATTGGTGTTAACAGATGTTCTATTGTTTTTACAAGCTGTACTAATTTGTGTTTCTTGTCAGAGCCTCAATCATGTCTTATCTCACAAACTTTTGGAATACACAGGGTAGGGTAGAGATCTAAGTATTACCATTAGTATGTCCATAAGTGTTAGCATTTCAATACAAATGCTGATCAAAATTCCACTACATTCAAACAATACTGTCTGGCTGGCCTATTATGCTCTCTACTTATCATACTAAAAGGAACACATGCATCCCCCCAGAGTACTTACAGGTTCACATTCATGACCACTTACACCTGTCACTGAACAATGCAACAGGCATCCGCCCAACAACTCAGGAACATTCAGAACCAGTTTTTCTAGAAAAATAGCTCAGGATCTTTGTTAGTTAAAAAAAAAAAGGAGGTGTGATTTTTCTTTCACTGTGATGTCATTTGCACATATGGACAGAAATGAGTTTGTTTTTGTATGTGTTCTCACATGTTTAATATAGAAAGTAAAAAAAAAAAAAGGTTGCTGTTTCATTATTTATTTTCGAGCTCTGACAGATTAAATTTACACATATTTATGTTTCCTTTTGCAAGATAAACAACACCTCAAAGTGAAACCCCACTTCAATGGATGGATAAACGAACTTACAATATAGCTATAAAAAAGTCTTTGCACTAACTGCAGTGAAGTTAGTTTTAAGCTGGGTATTTGACAGACATTCGCTCCTTCTTAATATATTAAAGTATTACATGTATTTACAGTATAAAATATATAAAAAAATTAATGTGACCTGTTGGCTTAAAGTCAACACAGGATGGTAGGGCTAAGCCTCCTCTATGACACACACCTGTTTTTATTGCATTTAAACACATGTCATATTTTATATGAATTGTTAATGTATTGAGATGAGCAAATGTCTGTCAAATATCCAATTCAAAACTAACTTCACTGAAAAAATGCAACAATGACCGAAGGTTATTTTCTTTGCAGGACTTATTTACTATCTTGGAGTGACACCCTCACGTTCTCTTTTCTTTCTTTTTGTTCTTTGTTGATCAAGCTAGATGGTTCAACACTTTGTATTTATCTATCACCAATGTGCCTGTAATGTTTGTATCTCGACAATACTTAAATAAAAAAATAAAATAAATTAAAAAGAAGATAAACAACTTCCGTTTCTTAAAAGTGAGGGCGGAAGTCCGTCCCTAAAGTTACGCAAGGCTTCATGGCAGTAGCTTTAAAAAGCAGAGACGCCAAAGACTTTGGTTGTGTTTCAATAATAAACGGTAGGGGCCGCAATATACCGTTGTTGTGTCTAGTCTGCCTAACTAAAGAAGAAGAAGAAGAGGAAGAACTTTGGTTGTGCCCTCAACTTTGTTGGAACATTTCATGCCGGGTTGTTATTGAAATCATACAACTCGACAGATGGCTAGGTAAGTTTTTTGTTTTTTTAAAAAAGTAGTTCTAATTCTATGCATTTAGAATGTTGTACCGTCAGTGTTTTTGTCCAACGAGTGTTTTTAAAAAAAAACATTTTTACTATTAAGTTATGCTGGAGAATTTTACGTTTTAATTTAAGTTACTTCTTAGTTAGGCCTATTTCTTTACGTGGGTCTTGGTCTTGTAATGCTACTATTTCTTGCAAATGCGCTCTTACATGAACTGTTATATCAGGAGCACTTGTTATCAGTTGTAACATATTTGTTACTTTAGTATGCTATTTTCGTTTTTTGGATTCGTTACTCAAAGACCCACGTTGTTGTAATCATAAAAACAAAACTTGATTCATCAGATACACACAGGTATTCTGTGTTATTCACTTTCCATTTCCACTAAAGCTTGTAGGAAAAAATACAAGTCGCCGTCTTGGCTTAATGCCATCATACATTTTCACTCGAGGTGGATAAAGACGGTGTTGATTAAGTTAGCCAGCATTAGCTTCAACTGCTAACGCGTTAAATATGTTCAATTAAGATAATGTTCCTTTTCTCTTGAATGCAATATTTCTTAATCAAGGTGTATCTGACCTCAGTAGTCACAATGGTCATAGCCTACACCTTCAACAGTTTCCCCAGGTACTGTAAGACAGAAAATAAAGTAGCTGCATTAAGTTCAGCAACTACTTTTTCCCCCTTCTAGGGAAGAATAAAGTAATGCTGTAATGTAATACAGCACATGTTCTATCAATCCATTGTTGCAAGTGTTACATTCTTTGCCTTTGTCTGCTGGAGTAACAACATCAGAGTCAGGGACAGAAACAGACAAGCTCATAAAAAGATTTAGCTCTGTGTTGGGAGAGGGAGTGGAGCTGGTGGGGGATGGGGTTTAAACTGAAGGCCATCATGACTAACCCCGAACACCCTCCACACAAGACTATCATAGGTCAGAGGAGCAGCTACAGTAACAGGCTCATCTCCCTGACCTGCATAGCAAACACTCAGAAAACCTTTCATCCCTGCTGCCATCAAGATGCACAATGACACTTTATAATGCTGGATTATATGTTTACTGGTGAAAGCTGCTGTACGATTTTGAATTTCGCTCCTGCGGATGTTTAAAGTATTTTCTATTGTATTCTATTGTATTCTATTCTATTCTAGTAGAGCTGTGCAAAGACCACATTAGTAGCACTGATAACACCTGCAATTGCCCTACTAACTGATATCCTCTTTCTTTTTCAGTACACAGGAGGTGTTGCTTTATATAGCAGATACCTTGGATGACTTGGGCAACCAACTGCAAGTGCCCCAAGTAGAGACGGATCGTATTCTTATCAGCTTGGAGAGCATCGGTGATCTCCTAGCGATTTTAGGTGCTGTCGGGGAACAGAGGATGTCTAATGAGGAGCGCATCTTCTCTCTATTGCACATGGCAATTACAGAGGTTGAGGGCTGCAATTCTGTGATGTCCAGTGAACAGCTCCAATTCCTTTTGGAAAAACAACTCAAAGTAAAAGATATTGCCAAAATTTTCGGCGTCAGTAAGAGAACTATACGAAGGAGGATGACAGAATATGGACTGTCTGTGCGTCAGACTTATTCTGCTGTCTCAGATGACGAACTTGGGCGACACATAGCAGACTACATATCTCACTGCCCAAACGCCGGAATCAGAACAGTGACTGGGTATCTCTGTTCAAAAGGAATCAGGTTAGTTGCTGTCTCATTTCCTTTTATAATGACATTATTTGTCTATATCTGTCTCTGCTTAAACCACTGAGCATATAGCATTAATTTTTATCATCTTTATTCTTCATCAAGAGTCCAGCAGTACAGAGTGCGGCAGTGTCTAAAAGCTGTTGATCCTGTTGGAAATTTCCTTCGTGGGCTTCAACTGAACACTACTCCTAGGGTTCCATACTCTGTCCCGGGTCCCCTGTCTCTCTGGCACATTGACGGCCACCATAAATTAATCCGGTAAGAAAATCTGTACTTAACACCATTAAACATTACTTTTTGGGTTAGGCTCTAAGATTTCTTTAAGGAGATAAATGTAAAAATAATGTTATACATTTTTTGGGCCTTTTCACAATTAATATTATATCATTCTTCAACAAAATCTCCTCATTAGTGTCAATGCTGACACAGCATTCACACTATTGTTCTTCGGGAATTTTCTTTCTTATTATTCTTCTTCCATACGTTTTAGCACATTTGTCCTCCCACAAATGTTGTGCGACAGAAACCATGCAACCATCAAAATGTTCAGCTCATTAAGGACATTACTGCTATTATTTTTCATTTCTCTATCTTTCGTACGTTTTGAAATATTCAGCTTTTTCTGCTAAATTTTTCCCCATTCATCCTTATTGGGAATTTCTCAAATTTCGCTCTGCTACTGCTTCAGCATACTTTCAGCTATAGAAACCGTTCAACTATCAAACAGTTCAGCCTTTGTAGCTCTTTCAGCCTTGTGCATTTCAGCTTTTAGCGTTTAAACTTTTTCAAATATTCTGCGTTTTCAACAAAAAAATGACAGGGAAACAAATTGGAAATCTTAACATCCTCCTCAAAAAATTTATGGTTGACAAAGTATGCAGTGGGGTTTTACATTTTTAAAAAAATTTTAAATTAATTTTCAACTACATTGTAATAATAGGGTTTAGGGTTTCTATGATGTATAATCGTTTATTATTCCCTCATAAGTATTTTTCTACTCACAGCTGGAGAATTGTCACACATGGAGGAATCGACGGATACAGCAGACGCATTATGTACCTCACGGCTAATGCAAACAACAGGGCAGCAACAGTTCTTGACTGTTTCCTGACAGCTGTGAATCGGCATGGTTTGCCCCACTGTGTCAGAAGTGACAAGGGCGGGGAAAATGTTGATGTGGCAAGATACATGCTGGAACATCCACAACGTGGACCGGGTAAGAAAATTTATTTTTGCTCGTTCTCTCTATGGGATCTTGTATAAGCATGCCAAACACAATTGTGGTTAATATTAGTTGTCTCAAAATTTCTAAGCATTACATCATTAAGGTTATTCTTTTATTTTTATTTTTTGAGGTAGGAAAATGTTAATTTGGAAAATACTTAAAAAACTAATTAGAGATTTACTCTCTGTCTTGCTTTTTTTGTCCAATTTACATGAAACAGGGAGAAGAAGCCACATCACAGGCAAGAGTGTCCACAACCAGAGGATCGAAAGGCTGTGGCGTGATGTGTGGTGTATGGTTGTGTGCAACTATTACAGCACTTTCAGGCGTCTTGAAGATCTTGGACAACTGGATCCAGATCGAGATCTTGACATCATCTGCCTGCATTTTGTGTTTCTGCCAAGACTAAATTGGCATCTCCAGGAGTTCATTCGGATGTGGGACAGGCATCCTCTCTCTACAGAGGGAAATAGGTCCCCAGAACAACTCTGGGTGACTGGCCTGCTATTGGGAAATCCGGAGAATCCTGATACGGTAACATTTATTTCATTGTACAACACAATGTTTCCTCAACCATGTTGTTGGGTGGGCAACCAGCCCCGAACAACATGCGCACCCGCCCTTCATAGTTCTAACTAAGTCTTTTTCATATCTGCAGATAGATGCGGCAACCTGGGGCATCGACTGGGAGGGACCGGTTGGAACCCCTGACCCAGAGGCTGCGGTGGAGGTTCCACAAGCTCCTCTTGAAATGCAACAGAGAGTTGAGGGACATTTGAGGCTCCACATTGACCCTTTTATGACCAGTGAGGAGTTTGGTGTGGACATTTATAGGCAGGCCTTGTCTATGGCAAACACCTTTGTTGCTGCACAAACTGAAAACCTTTGAGGCTTACACACCTGCACAAGTGCAGCAAAGTCATAGCCTGACAAGCCAGAGTATATCGTTGAATATTTGCTGTCGCTAGGGTGCGTTTACATTTCCAGGCTAGCAAAGTCACCTAAAAAAAGCAAATGTAATATTTGGTGATTTTTTTTTTTTGAGCTACGTTAATCATTTTATTCAATTATGGTTTGAAATTCTTTTGGATGACCATAATGTCAAAGACAAAATAAAATATCATCTGAATTGTCATGTGAATTCTGTGAACTCACGCATTCACCTACCTCACAGTCGAAGGGCCCTACCCCCAGACGACTTGTCACTGTCTTTATGTGCAATACATTTTTAAGAAATACGTATGTATTAAAATGTCATTGTCCATCCTCTTTACTCACTTCATTTATTGTCTTACAAGAATCATTTAAGATTTTGTTCTCTTGTACTTCATTCTTATGTTAGAACTGAAAGTGCAGCTCTTCATCTCTTTGTACATGTGTATAGTGACAATAAGGCCTTCTACTGTCTAATTATACTATTAGCCTTCCTCGTATGGTTTGGCAATGACTTCACTCGTTTCTATTTATGTATGCACCAACAAATGTTAATTTTCCTAGGTGTAAATCATCATAAAGACAAATATATCTTTGTGATTTTTCTATGAATATAATCTATATTCCAGAGTCATGTCACATACATTGATTTCGCATAAAGAGTCCGTTTATAAATACATGGTGGAAATGAAGGTCAGAAGTGCTCAGTTTATTCTAAGAAGTTAGTTTTCCTGTTGGCCTGTGGGAGGCAATTTTCTGGACCTGAAAAGCTCTTCAAGTTTGGACTTGTTTGGACGTGTCTGTGTGTGAGGGGGGGGGCGTGGATAATCGAAGCGGTTCTGGCGGGCATCTTGCGTGAGTGTCAGAGCCTAGCAAGAAAAGCTTAAGAAGCTGTTATCCATTTCATGACATTATGGCTTCTGGAGAGCGTCAACAACGGTAAGTTTGGTATTAAGTGTTAGTACACATGTTTTTTATATTCAATGTTTAATTTCTAATGTGTAGCCTACATTTCAAACTGTGCTGTGTACAGGCCTTTATACTTTTACTTTATACTGTCCCTTTTTTTGCAATCTCTGATAAATGGTCTGGCTTTTTCTGTAAAGTTAGGCCTTTAAGGTAGCTATTTTTATCAACTTACATTAACAGCAAGTTTGAAAAAATGAAGTAAAAAAATGAAGCGTTGTAGGCAAGACAGGGACTATGTGGAACCACATATGTAAATGCAAATGTTCAAAAGTAAACCTTTTTAGGTTAAAATAGCCACAATATATCAATTTTATTCATCATGATTAGAGCACTGAAATAAGACGGTAATGACACGCTTTGGTACAATCAAGGCGCCTCCTGATGGCGGGATACGGCGAAAAAGCGCCAAAGAGCTGACAGCTCTGCAGTGTTGTTGAATGAGCAAGCGCGGTATTTTCAGTAATATAAGGACATTTCTAGATAAAACACGTTATTAACATCATTGAGGATCCTTTACAGATAAACATGAACACATAGGATAAAAAACAACAACAACAACAACAAAAACGTTTTCGACATGAATGTTTCAACTCTAAATTTTATAATAAACAAATTATAAGTATAATTCCATATGACCAACACACCTAAAAACAAAAACATGGCCCTTACCACTGGAATCAATGGAATTGTCGTATCTCTCATATTCCGGTGCTCTAATCATGATGAAAAGAACAGCCAATTATATTAAAACATGAGAGAGTAATGCTAAAGATTTGTAAATGATTTCACAGATAACTTCCTGTAATGATATATGCAATGTGTATCTACAGCCTAGTTTTTTCTTGTTCCATGGGACAAAGGTAGCCAGATAATGTATATTTACCAATGAAAGTTTGAGAAAAGTTAATTTGTTTGATGTCAAACACTGAATACATCATCCCAACATAAAGTATGTGTTTAATAGCAGTTTTTTGTATTGCACATAGTTCCATTGTTCTTGTCTTACACTGAGCTATATAATTTCATTACCACTGGTAACCTCTGCACATTGACTCAAGGCCTTTGTTCTAAGCAAAACAAAAATCCAACTGTTCTCTGCTAAATATTACTACAAAACTAAATAATACTATAGTACTATTGTAAGACAATGCATATTTTGAGAATACTTTTGTTATTGGGACAAAAATCCAGAGTTTATTAGAAAAATTGTATTTATATTTCATATGTTGAAACGGTCCCATATCCGTGTTGCAAATACCCCCACGTTTGGGCTCATTTGCAACATCTAGATTCTTCCATTCCAATGAATATGGTGATTGATTTGTCATATGTACGCACCTTTACATGGCATGACTAATTAGATGACAAATGTATGTTTCATCCATAAAAGTTTGATGAGCATAGTCATAATAGTCTCAGAGTAACTAAGAAAAATGTAAAAAGTGTTAAAACTCTCCCCAGTCTCCCCTTATAATGTTTTAAGCCTTTTTTTGTGATTAATTTCCAGTGAAAATATGACAGTCAAGATAGGTAGTTAGCTATTATAAAACAGCACTACTGCACTGTATACAGTCTGTGTATTTACTTTCACTCTCCCTCCAAAATGAAATAAACATAAAGTATAAATTGATTTAGATAAAAAACAAAATGTAATAACTCTTCTTCCCTAAAGGTTAATTATTTGTTATTTTTTTCCCTAAAATGACACAGAGCAAGGGACATCATAATGGAGCTGAGCCAGGTCATTAGAGACGCTGCTGCATTGACGCAGCCTGCTCCAAATGACCCATCGAGAGGAGAAGCTGCTGGGCCTGCTCAATCGAGCACAGCTATCGTTCCACCCCCACTACCACCCCCAACCCTCGGTAGCTTGAATATCAACAGGGCCGACCTGGTCAGGTCCAACCTAAGTCGGCTCTTCCAGCCCTATGGTGGGAACAGGAGGCGCCAACACAGCGCTAAACAGCCCTGGCAGCACAAATTTTTTTGCTGCGGAAGGATGGCCACCTCCGAAATCCCTGCCCTGGAGGAAGCCATGTGCCTCCAGGCCAGTGGACTAGGGTCCAAGGTGGTAATCTTTAAAGACTCAAAAGGCAGCGCACAGGATTTCCTTGTCACTCTGGAGGGGGCCTATCCACCGCTCAAGAACTGTGGTGGGATAAAGCTGATGCGCTGCTGCAGGAGCAGACAGCTGATTGACATCCCAATGCCACCAGGTGGCTACACTGTTGAATATTTGAAGGAGCGCAGCAGTCTTAAAAAGGCTGTTGCCTACGTAGTTCCCCTCCAGAGTGACCTGCAGGAGAATGTGGAAGTGCCACAGGTAATATATTTATAAAAATCATTAAAATTATTTAGATTTTTATTAAATTTTATGTCTCCTAACCCTCACACATCTCTGTTAAATACATTATAGGAAGAAAATGTGGTGGCGATGACAGAGAAGTGCAGGAATTGCAATCACGACATCCCACTGCATCAACTGCCGGCACATTTAGCCCAGTGCAACATTGGGTAAGGCAATATAAAACTACTGTGTCAGGTTAGGTGTGGTGTATGAGACATAAGCAATGTTTCCACAGCTTGCAAAATATTGCCGATAGGAAACTGGATTCGGTTCTGCGGTGTAACGACTTTTTATATGTCTATCATAACGATGGTTGGCAATCGCTGACGTATATTTCTTCTTCTGTTCAGTTCAAGACACAGATGTATAACATATCTTTTTTCCGCAGTAGCAGCGCAACAAGTGGGGTGGTACTGTCCACCAGCCATACGTAAGTAAATATTCTAGATTACTTCTTATATTCAAAAATTGATAATTAAAAAAGAGGGATGGCGTGTTTGATGTCATATTAAAAAGTGTCAAAGTGACACAGGAAAAATATAACTTGGCGTACACATAGTTTTGTGTTAAGTGTAGGACTGCACATTGATAGAAAAACATGCAATAAGCAATAATGCTTTCAAATATTGCCAGGACGATATGACTAGCATCAAAGAATAGTATTGTAATTAATCACACTTTCACCGCTACACAGAGAGCTGTTACCCCTTGGAAAACTCATAAACAAAAAGAAAACATCTGTTCTTAAATGACAAGTTTACGAGCGCTTGTGTTTTCGTTCTTATTTTAAATTTTTTGTGAGAGATGCAGAAAAAGATATACTACAATAATCCGATGCCTAGAACGTTTGTTTTCTTGTAGAAACATAGGTGATTTGAATTAAGTTTAGTCTTTCTTTCGTTTGCATCATAATTTCAGTTCTTTTACAGTATACAAATGTGGCGTATTATTCTATGTTGTGTAAACAAAGACTTATATGACGAATACTTTTGAGTACACCCAGAGTGCTTTAAAAAAACACACCTGCAAACTGCTCACCTTTTGCCTACTGTCACCTTTTTTTTATGTCAACCAGGGTAGTACAAGTGATTGAAGAGGGTTTTAGCGTTGTGTGATGTTTGTTTTTTCAATACTCTAGAGTTTGTAGGTCTGATTCATTCATACTCATTCACACCGGTGGTGGCAAGCAACGTCTTTAGCCACAGCAAGAAAAGAAACTCTGAAATTTGGTCAATACCATATAGTAGTAATTTTTCCTTGCCTGTGTAATTTTGTGTTGTTTATGTCCTCATAGTAACACACAGGACTGCTGGGCTATGAGAATTTGCCTGATGCGAACGCATCAACAACTGTACAACTGCCGGCAAGGTAAAACACCAATGTATTTTTGATATGTCAAAATTAAGTGAGCATGTATTTGTTGTTTTTTATTAATGTCCATGTTTTTTATGTATTTGTCTACCAGTATGTTAAATTTGTTTTGACAATATGGTGTTCTTTGACTAAAACACAATCCAAAAGACTAATCAATTCAAAAGAAATTGTCACTATTTAGCTGACATTTCAAAACATGTCACATTTATAGCAGTGAGCAAATGTCCATTATACACTGTATAAAGTAGTTGTTACCCACAAGGATTAAAACAGGATATATTTTACACCATTAAGTTAAGTTAGGGCAGTAATGGTCATGTGAGTCCGGATTCAGGCATTTTTAAAAAAAAATAATTTAATTTAAAAAATATAAAGTATATCATAATTACATTAATTGTCAATAGTTCAAAGTTTTTTATTACTATTTTAAGTGTTTTTTTGTTTGTTGGTTTTATTTTTGTCATTTTTCTTTTTAGCCACAGAGGTAAAGGTTTACCAAGTAAGACGGAACCTGACAGAAACTGGCTTTCGGCAATTCATAAGGGATCACTACCCTGTGCTGCAGAACAAAGAGTTTCAGTTCTGCAAAGTTAACAGGCACAGGGTAGTGATCCCTTTGACCGAGTGCACGCCAAGGCAGATTCGGCAAAGCGGAGTGTTGGGGCGCTCGGCCTTGTATGTGCGTCCTATGGTGAGCAATTATTTTTCTCTGAGACCAATGTCAGTAGTTCAAATGTGTTTTGTCTCTGTTCTATTAATTATGTCTGTGTAATTCATAGACTGACTTACAAAGTGACAGCAGCAGTGAGGAAGAGGACATGGTAAGTTAACAATGTAAAAAAAAAGAAGAAATACTTAAAAATAATTAAGTAAGGTTATCTGCACTTGGAAAACAGTACACTGGGAAAAAAACTCTAAAGCACTACTTTTCTAATGTCTCCTGATTAGTCATCTGTAAGCCAGGAGGATGACCATGAAGAGGAGGAGGTAGAGGAGGTCATTGAGGAGGAGTTTGAAGAATTTGTGGAGGGGCTCGAGGAAGAGGAGGAGGTCGAGGAGGATGTCGTGGAGAGGCTTGAGGAAGAGGAGGAGGTGGAGGAGGTCATGGAGGAAGAGGATGAAGAGTTTGTGGAGGGGCTTGAGGAAGAGGAGGAGGTGGAGGAGGTCATGGAGGAAGAGGATGAAGAGTTTGTGGAGGGGCTTGAGGAAGAGGAGGAGGTGGAGGAGGTCATGGAGGAAGAGGATGAAGAGTTTGTGGAGGGGCTTGAGGAAGAGGAGGAGGTGGAGGAGGTTTTTTTGGAGGGAGGCCAGGAACAAGAGGAGGTGGAGGAGCTCCTGGAGGAGGAGGTTGAGGAGGTCGTGGAGGGGGACCAGGAGGTGGAGGAGGAGGTGGGTATAGCAGTCTAGGAAATGAATGAAGAAACACAAGTAACTTTAGATAATTAAAACAGTCTGTAATGGACAGTGAAGGCAAAATAAATGACTACATAGTTGTACTTCATGAATATGATTTATGTTCCTACACCCTTGTACAAGGCCAATTCAGTCTTTTAAACAGCCAAAAGCATTAACAGTCATTTACCCTAATTTTCTAATGTACCTTATTGTTCATCTAAAACTGACTTATATAATTAATCATGCCATTTACATACTAAATTTTAAAATATAGAGAACTTCCATGGTATGGCACCAAAAAAGTTAATGATATGTTGAATGATATCATTGGTATAATCAATTATGGTCTGCCACAGCATCAATTACAGGATTATTTGTAACTCCCCTGAAATCATTATTTTTGCAGGAATTGCCCACTGACGTTTCCCAAGGACAAATAAAAGAAATCCTGACCTCACTTGTGGCCCGTGTTGAACTGGCGGAGGTGCCACCTGCAGCGAACCGGGTTAATGTAGTAAGATCTGACCTCCTGGCAAGTGCCTTCAGGGCCTTCATGAGGAAGGCCTTTCGTCCAGAAAGGAGGCTGGACGTTATTTTTGTTGACTCCTTAGGCCAGGGTGAGGGTTCTGTTGACAATGGCGGGCCAACTAGAGAATTCCTCACCCTCCTAATGAAGGCACTGTTAACCAGCAGATTTTTTAATGGACCGGCCACAAGTAAAAGTCTGCAGCTGGACTCTGTAGGTGTGTAAATGACCAGTCACCATTTTAATTTACACTTACACATAGAAAGTGTTAGTTACATTGGCAGTTACATTGGCAGTTACATCATTAAACATCCAAAAACATTGTCAGAAATCATGCAGATTTACATTTACAGGTGTTAATTATAAACATCACAGCAATTAAAGAAATTATGAAATAGTTCTACCAAATATATGTTTATTAAATGTAACTACTTATTAATTAACACAAAAGTGCAGCCACCTATACCAAAGATTTTCAAATTTCCAGTAGTAATAAATACCATGCAAATGTAGCAAATAAGTAATTTTAAACAAGAAATAACAGTTAACATTTGGAGTACATTCTGTCTACAGTTGTGTGCTTTCTTTGCCTAAACTCTGCTAACGTGAAATTTCAAATGTCTTTAATATTTCCAGGACTTAGTAGGGGCACCTATGCAGTAATTGGAAGAATTTTGTCAGTGTGTGTGGTCCACGGAGGAGTCGGGCCACACATTCTCTCAAATAGACTGATGGCCCAGCTCACAGGGGAAACTTCACCCCCTGTCCAGTTGGAGGAAGTGGATGACAGTGAGCTGAGGGACCAGCTCCACAAGGCAAGTTTTCAAGTTCTGCAATCAATATTGTAAATTGGGATTACTGTGTAAATAATTCAGAAAGACCAAAGACATGCAGGTTAGGTTAATTGGCGACTACACTGCCCATACTGTAGGTGTGAATGAGAATGTTAATGGCTGTCTGTATATATGTTAGCCCTGCGATACACGGCGACCTGTACAGGGTGTACCCCATGTCTCGCCCAAAGTCAGCTGAGATAGGCTCCAGCTTACCTGTGACCCTAGTGCATGGAAAACGGTACAGAAAATGAATGAATAAGTCAGAATGACAGATCTACCTCATGCAAGAAGAACATATTCCACATTTTAAGAGCATATATTTTTCAAAGCTTTCACTTTTGGCTGAGAAATATTCTCAAATGTTAAAAAGCAAAAACAAAGCATGAAGTTGACACAGCTTTTTGGAAAATTCAATCAGCTACACCATTCCTCAATTTACAATATTTTAACATGTCTCCTGTGTCAGAGATGTCTGCTTTGCTGTTGTTTTTAACTCTTGTAGTATTAAACTGAACATGAAACTTAGACAGTATTTATCTGTTCAAGACATAATTTCAATTTAATTTCAGATCAAACAAGCTAGCACCACAGCAGAGGTCCAGGAAGCGGTGGCAGAGGCCTCGACCAGCCTGTCACTGTTGGGGTCACTTGGGGTTATCCGGACCCTCAGTGACAGGGATGAAGTAGTCCTGTCTTTGCTGACGTACTATCTGGAGGGAAGGCTGGATGCGCCATTAAAGCAGTAAGTCTTTTGAATGTTTCATTTATAATTTTTAGAGGATATAGAATATTTCTGGGGATATGTGTTTTGCTTCTGTGTGTAAACATGCAATCAGGGAGCAAGTTACGCATGTCTTGAGTGAAAATGTTTCAAGACAATCAACAAGAATGGCACAATGAGTTGAGGGGATGAAATAAACAGGTATACAATTACATTATTCGTTAGTAATCGAAAAACTTCAAATTTCAGTCAATATCTACTCACACTCATGTAGACTAAGTTTCAGAGTCCTCCGTAACTTCTCTGAGTTATAGCAGGGCTCCGTGCAGCACTGCATGTGCATATGACGATTGCAAACGGGGCTCATTTTTCTTCATTCGAAAATACACACCAAAAAACATCAAAATACCTCCATACTGCTCATCTATAATGTCCCTCTTGTATTGAAGCCCCGACATGAGAAATTGTTCACAAATCAATTAAATAAGTCTACATTTCAAGCTTGTTTGTAGCAGATTCCCAGTGTCTCAGTCTCAAATCTCACGCGATTTGCACTGACACCGTTAGAGCATTGAACTGAGACACTGGGAGCTTCTGCTACAAACAAGCTTGAAATGTAGACTTATTTAATGTATTTGTGAACAATTTCTCATGTCAGGGCTTTAATACAAGAGGCACATCACAGACGAGCAGTATGGAGGTTTATGTAGGTGTAGGTGTGTATTTTCGGACTAAGAAAAGTGAGCCCTGTTCGAAACCGTCATATAGACATGCAGTGCTACACGGATCCCTGCTGTAACTCAGAGAAGGCAAGGAGGACTCTGAAACTTCTCCCAGCCCTTAGTCGACATGAGGGTGAGTAGAAAATGATTGAAATTTGAATTGTGGGTAAACTATCGCTTTATTAATGAATTTTATGGTATTTCTTGTCAAGGCTTCGGGAGGGCATGGAGACTCTGGGTGTCCTGCAGGCACTCAGAGAAAAGCCTGCCTTCAGGAAGCTTTTTTGTGGAGGTCCCCCTGCTCCGCTGACAGCAGAGCAACTAACAAGCCTCTTTAAAGTCAGCTACAGCTTAGCAGGAAGCTCCAGGCGGACTGAAGAGGAGAGGGCAGTCGGTCAGTGGAGAGACTGGCTGATTGACGTTGAAGGTATGCACACTGTGATGACGAAAGAAATGGGGGAAGTGATCTTCACAATGAAGCCTTTAAAAAGATGCTTAACAAATTATTAGGAATACATCAGAGAAAGAAAGAGTGAATGTTACTGCAGAAGTTACAGTAATTTCTTTTTGTCATGCACAAAATCCATGAGCTGTTGTTGGCAGTATGCATAGGGTTACCATAAAGGCTTGAAACATTTTTGAAGTCGAAGAAGTCGCAGGTCCCTTAAAAATGGGCAAAAGGAAACATGGGTAATTAAAATTACTTAAAACCATACCTTGCCCAAGATATTTTGTGATTATTTTTGTCATATTTAATTTTTACCTGGCAGACCCAAAAAAAAGCATTTCCACATCATAACAACTTTGGTTAGCATATGTAGTCCGAAACATTTCTTGAAGGATCATTTTTCAATTAAACTTACTTACTCCACAAGCCTTATCCCACATTTTAGGCAATTTCCAGACCTGACAAATGTTCAACAACAATGGTCATTTAATGTCCTTCCATCCATGCACCCGAAATGCAGTGTGTGGACGTTTATTTTCGCTTTGTCCTTGAAAATCTTAAATTTTGTGCATATAAAGTGTAGGCACAGACATATTTTAGAATTGTTTTGGGTTTGAAATTATTTGTCATTGGTATCATTTGGCCAAATTTATTTTAATTGTTAAAAAGAAGCCAACCCCCCCCCAGCTGGTCAGCGAGCAGTGCACCTTGTTACCATAATTATTAGTGGAAAAATGTAATTACTCTTACGTTATCTGAAGTTATTTCAGAAGTAAACATTGATTTGGGCTCTTAACGGCATATATTTATATTTATTTGTTTATTTCGGGCATGTCAGTTAGATCAAGCATCAATCACACATCATTTTAGTTTCAATAATACAATACACATGGCCGAAAGGGAAAGCAGGAGAAGCAAAAGCTTATCTATTCCCGCCCCCGTTACCCACAGAATACAATATCTTCATCACTATTTTTTCTTATGACATTTTCACATTTTACAACAGTAGGTAGTAATACAGAGCTGAAGTCTAGCTCTAGACAGTCAAAACAGACTATGTGTGTGTCTGCACGTGTCCATATTGGTACGTCATGAGTAAACAACAGTCTCTTCTTGTTGCCTGGCATGTCACAAAGTGGTCCAATCGACAGACATCAATTTCAATGATTTGATTATTTGCATAAGCAAACTATTATTTTAACTCCATTCATGCCTAGGTTTTCAGTGTTCACTATTTCCATTAACATTTAAGATAGCAACACCCTCAATAAATGTGAATCAATATGATAGTGGGAGGTGCCATGTTTAAAGCTACAGGTTTATAGTGCGCAACGCGCCCTCTGACCTGCAAAATTGAGTTCAACATGCTGCATATGATCACCATATGATCCTTGAGTAGGGGTTACTTTGACCTAGAATCCAAAAAGTTATCCTATAAACATATACAAAGTAATAGTCAAGTTTGGAGATTATGCTTTTACAACGTCAGACAAAGCACCAATATCTGAACATAATCGTAGTCATGTATCTAAATTTGATTGAAGGGGTGGTTTTTACGCTTACACACTTACAGATGTATTTGCAGATATTGGACTTTTTGTGGATAGTAAAAACCAAAAATAACTGGAATCTTGTCTCACCTTTAACATTGCAGGTGGAGATGCAGTCCTGCACCAGGAGGGACTCGAACCTGTGCAGATCAGCATGGAGAGGGTCCTCATGTTTGCCACTGGGGCAGAACAAATCCCGCCTCTGGGGTTCAGTGTTGTCCCCACGCTGGGATTTCTACATGGCCCAATATTAAATCAAAGGAGAAGATTCCCAGAGGCCAACACCTGTGCCCTAGTCCTGAGGCTCCCTCTGCACAGTTCATATGAGGAGTTCAGTGACTCAATGATTTCCGGAATAGTGCAGTCACCGCAGTTCGGAACTGCATAAGGTTAGGTATCATGTCTTCTGTGTTACCCTTTTTGTTAAATCCTTCCTAAGAGCAGAACCGGTCTTAAAATAGAGGCATAGGCAGGCGGTTGCTTGGGGCCCCCCCACCAGCAGTCGAAGGGGGGGCCCCCACCAACCTCCAATTAAAAAAGAGAAAGGAAAGGAAAATAAGACAAGTCTCTTCATGAACACTTAAAAAAGTGGTAATTGTTATTAATATGTAATTCGTTCTTTAGAAAACGTTTAAGTATTAGTTAAAATGTCAAATTCATGGGTGCCTGTCTCACATGCACCCCCTACTTTCACAATGGAATATCCTAGTCCGTGACAGACTGCAAAAGATGAACACACAACACTCCAGTCCAGTTGGTGGTGGTAATGGACCATTTGCCAACCGCCAATAAACCACACAGAAGGAGAAGAAGAATAAGCAGACGATGAAGCAGAAGAAGAAGATGTAGAAGAAGAAGAAGAAGCAGCAGAAGAAAAGGAAGCAGAAGAAGAAGCAGCAGAAGAAGAGGAAGCAAAAGAAGAAGCAGCAGCAGAAGAAGAAGAAGCAGAAGACAAAGAATCAGAAGATGCAGAAGAAGAAGATGCAGAAGAAGCAGAACAAGAAGCAGAACAAGAAGAAGCAGCAGAAGAAGCAGAGATAGAAGAAGAAGAAGCAGAGATAGAAGAAGCAGAAGGAGAAGAGGAAGCAAAAGAAGAAGCAGCAGCAGCAGAAGAAGAAGCAGCAGAACAAGAAGCAGAAGACGAAGAATCAGAAGATGCAGAAGAAGAAGATGCAGAAGAAGCAGAAGAAGAAGCAGCAGAAGAAGAAGAAGCAGCAGAACAAGAAGCAGAAGACGAAGAATCAGAAGATGCAGAAGAAGAAGATGCAGAAGAAGCAGAAGAAGCAGCAGAAGAAGAAGAAGCAGCAGAAGAAGAAGAAGAAGCAGCAGAACAAGAAGCAGCAGCAGAAGACGAAGAATCAGAAGATGCAGAAGAAGAAGATGCAGAAGAAGAAGAAGGAGAAGAAGAAGAAGAAGAAGAAGAAGAAGCAGAGATAGAAGAAGAAGAAGCAGAGATAGAAGAAGCAGAAGAAGAAGCAGAAGGAGAAGAAGAAAACAAACACGGACTAAAAGCTAAAATGAAACAAAACTACCATTGTTGAAAAAGTGAAGAGGGCCAAAGATTATGCCATCATAATGGATTGCACGCCTGACATAAGCCACGATGTACAGCTGTCCGTGGTCATGCGCATAGTTAATTGTGAGCTCCACAAAGGTGTGTCCATCAACGAGCATTTTGTAGGCTCTTCAAGACACAACTGGCAAAGGCCTACTTGAACTTTTCCTTTGACATCTGGAAATACTGCACCTGGATATCTCTGACTGCTGTGGTCAGTCGTATGATAATGGCAGTAACATGCAGGGAAAGAGGCAGGGGGTACAAAAGAGGGTCCTTGACCTCAACTCCAAAGCCCTCTGTGTCCCTTGTGGAAGTCACACACTGAGCCTGGTCATTGGGCATGCAGGCAAATCCTCCACAATATCCCTTAACCTCTATGGTGTGTTACAGAGACTCTACAATCTTTTTAGTCACTCTGGTCAACGCTGGGCCATTCTTCAGGCGAATGTGAAGGATTTTACTATCAAGACCTTGTCAAACACCAAAGGGGATGCCGCCTGGAGGCTGTAAAAGCTGTAAGGTATCAGCTTCCAGAAATTTTGAATGCCCTGGAGGCTTTACACGACTTCGCCAGAGAAAAGAAGGATTCGGAGTGTGCATTCGGTGCTTCAAGCCTCTGCTGGAAAATGAAAAAAATGGCCATTCATGGTAAGTTGTGTGGTGAGGTACAATATACTGTACATTATCAGCAAAGTTAGTAAGATCCTACAAAACCCCAAAGTGAGCATTGAGACCATGAAGAGGAAAATGTCTGCAGTCATAGGCTTCCTCCAAGCTTTCAGGGAGCACGGATTCAATGCTGCTAAAATAGATGCCAGGGAAATCGCAGAGAAGACGAGGTGGAGATGATCTGGCCAGAAGTTCAGCAGAAAAAAACAAAAAGAGAGTTTGACTATGAGGGCACAGAGGAGACTACTTCAACTGCAGAGGAAGATTTCAGAAGAGAGTTCTTCTTAAACCTAGTGGATATTGCCCTGGCCACGACTAGGGAGAGATTTTCATACATGCAGAATTATTTTAAGTTGTATTGATTTCTCAACTCGACTGAGATGACGAAAAGTACAGTACAGGGAGGCAGTCTAGATGAATGCTGCAACAGGTTTGAGAAAACTATGGATGATGTTGATGCAGGGGACCTCAAAATGAAAATTAATGGTGCTGTTAGGTCTTTCCCCACATAGATGTCATCCCCATCGGAAATTCTTACTACTTATACAAAGAGAATCTCCTAGAGCTGTATCCTAATGTAAGCATCGCCTTGCGGCTCTTGCTTACTCTTCCTGTTACAGTTGCATCCGGTGAGATAAGTTTCTCTACACTGAAAAGACTGAAAACATATCTGCGCTCGAATTTGTCTCCAGAAAGACTTTCATCCCTGGCTGTCATTTCCATAGAACATGAGATAGTGGAAACTCTTGATACAGACTCCATAATTACAAGATATGCTAAGGCCAAGGCTCGCAGAGTAAGATTGGCATGAACATGATGAGAGACCAAAAAAAGGCACAAGGAGGAAGAGAGATTAAGGGACAGAGACAAAAGCAGAGGTAAAACTTACCTCTCAGGACTCAAGAGAAGTGTAGGAGGAGAAGAGGATAAAGATATCAAGGGAGAGAAAGAGTAAAGGGACAGAGACCCAAAATAGAGAGGGTAATCATTTAAAAATACCTGAAATAATATTATGTCTTAATCCCACTGATTGATCTAATATTGTTTTTTATCCTCTCACTTCATAATAGAAGAAAGAAGAAGCCCGGCCATCACAAACATCTGGACAACTAAGCTAATTAACTTGACCTTTTATTGGACAAAAAAAATAGTACCCAAAAAAAAGGCCCACACTAATTTTTTGTTCATAGACCACATTGTTAGTTTGTGACAATGTTTTTTATTACTGTTATTTTACAGGTACAGCTCCGTGCTCCAGCATCATCAGCAGCATGCAGCATCAAGCTTGTGACGTGAAGAAGTCTGTTCTCTCTCTCGCTCACTTAGTCTTATTTACATTGATTTAAAAAAAAATAAACCGTAGTTGTAGTGGTAAACTTTGTGTGTTCTTCATTTTTTGTCTTCACGCAAATGGCGTGATTTTGGCCATTTCAACACTTCGCATTTGAATACACTGGTTTAAATCAACCTTTAACTAATTTGCAGATTCATCAATAGAAAGATAGGTGTGTCCCAAGGGTACCCAATAAGTCAATCGTGATCAACTGATAGTCCACAAAGGTATTGTGGGTAGACTGTGTAACATTCAAAAATGAAAAGTAACATATTTTAGCCTAAACTGTAACAAAAGTCTGTAGTTTTCTCAGCATTATTACTGTATAATGGAGTAATCCTTACTGTAAAACCTGTTTACAGCATGTTGCTGTAGTTCTGCAAAGCATTGTGGTCAAAATTATTAATCATACAGCAAATAATATCTTCCTGTGGATCACACTACAGTAATAGAGTCTGCCAGTAAACCCAGAACTCCATTAGCGCTGTTCACACTCCAGTCCAGAGGGTGGCGGTAATGCTCCTTTTCATTGGTTGCCAACCGACGTTAATCCGAACATAAGAAGAAGAAGTTTTTGGAATGGGATTTTGGTCAACTAGCCTACCTCAAATTAGGTCTGTGCTAAGTCTGTGTGAAAGAAGATGAAAATCATTTAGATTTTTTTTACATCATAATTTGATTTATATTTATATAAAGCAGTTTGCACCTTGTGGCTGAACGTACAGACTAAATCCATTCAAAGACGGTAAATACAGTATCTTTGGTTCAATAAATGACACCATTTTTTTCTCATTAACTTTATTGCTGACATTGAAATACAAACAATTAAACAGCGCCATCAAGCGTTTAAAGATAGCAGTACATTAGAGTCACGACGGCGTACATGTGGCGACGTACTTGTCAACACGACCCTGACGACGGCGTAGGTGAGGCGACGTACTTATCAACGACGACCTACACTGGCGGCGTATGTGTGGCAGGCGTCAATTCCACACGACAGTCTCCTTTGGCAGGGTAACCGTGGCACTATCCACTCGCTTGTTGATCTGCACCGTGCGCAACACACCGCGTACTTAGACGCCTCGCGTAGTTGGCCTTTTCATTTTATTGAAGTGTCGTCAACCAGGGGAGGCAGCAGTGAGCCACACACTGCTGCCAGAATTATAAAAGAAGAATGAGAAGGAGGAGAAGTGTTTTTTTTGTTATATATATATATATATATATATATATGTATATATATATGTATATATGTATATATATGTATATATGTGTATATATATATATATATATGTATAAAAAACGCTGCTGCTCGAGTCCTCAGTGGGACCAGGACGGTGGATCATTGATAAAAGTGCGTGCTTCCCCCGCCCCTCCCAACAAAAGTCCTGGGAGTGTGTTGCAGCTGTTCAGGTGCACAAACCTAACGCACCTCTCCAGCGGTCCCAGCAGTTCTCAATGAAGTGATTACCTGCGGGGGGCGTGGTTAACTTACAAATGTTTGTCATTGATTTTGTGTCTTATGTGAGAAACAAAGTAAAAGAAACAGCAACAGAACACTTTCTCTGTCTTCATGGAACAAATGAATCATGTCATGTAAAAGTCTGTATGTCTGTATCTCGTATTGGATCGATTGCGCCATCTACTGGATGAACATGGAACACAGAACAACTACGCGAGGCGTTCACGTACGCGGTGTGTTGCGCACGGTGCAGATCAACTTCCGGTCGCACATCAGAAACTGCGACCGCACGCGTGTGTGAACGCGTGACAACATTTGTCAAGCAGTGACAGACAGACGTGCGCACGCTGCTTCGTACGCACGCAGCATCTTGTTACACGTGACATAGTTTGCGCACGTCATTTCCGCCTACATGTGAGCGTGTGACAAAAATGTTCAATTATCTTCATGCGAGCGTTAATGCGTGCGTTCGCATAAAAACGCATGAATGTTACACGTAGTCACTACGCGTCGTGTGATTACCGGCGTGCAGCAGTCATACGCGTGAACGTGCGTGTGAACGGGGGACCATTATAAGTCAATGGGAAAACTACATTACACGTCAGGCGCTGCTTGCTGCACAGGCGTCAAAGCACGCGCGTGTGACACGTTCAGTTGATAGGTGCGCACGCATTATGACACGATTCTACCGCCATACAGATTGTATTTCACGCGTAACAAGAAGCTGCGTGCGCACGTCTGTCTGTCACTGTTTGACAAATGTTGTCACGCGTTCACACACACGTGCGGTCGCAGTTTCTGATGTGCGACTGGAAGTTGATCTGCACCGTGCGCAACACTCCGCGTACTTTGACGCCTCGTGTAGTTGGCCTTTTCATTTTATTGAAGTGTAGTCAACCAGGGGAGGCAGCAGTGAGCAACACACTGCTGCCAGAATTATAAAAGAAGAATGAGAAGGGGGAGGAGGAGAAGCGTTTTTTTTGTTTTGTTTTTATTTATATATATATATATATATATATATATATATATATATATAATAATAAATAAATAAATAAATAAATAAACGCTGCTGCTCGAGTCCTCGGCGGGACCAGGACGGTGGATCATTGATAAAAGTGCGTGCTTCCCCCGCCCCTCCCAACAAAAGTCCTGGGAGTGTGTTGCAGCTGTTCAGGTGCACAAACCTAACGCACCTCTCCAGCGGTCCCAGCAGTTCTCAATGAAGTGATTACCTGCGGGGGGCGTGGTTAACTTACAAATGTTTGTCATTGATTTTGTGTCTTATGTGAGAAAGCAAAGTAAAGAAACAGCAACAGAACTCTTTCTCTGTCTTCATGGAACAAATGAATCATGTCATGTAAAAGCCTGTATGTCTGTATCTGGTATTGATCGATTGCTCCATCTACTGGATGAACATGGACCACAGAACAACTACGCGAGGCGTCAAAGTACGCGGAGTGTTGCATGATTCATTTATTCCATGAAGACAGAGAAAGTGTTCTGTTGCTGTTTCTTTTACTTTGCTTTCTCACATAAGACACAAAATCAATGACATATATATATATATATATATATAAAAAAACACTTCTCCTCCTCCCCCTTCTCATTCTTCTTTTATAATTCTGGCAGGCAGTGTATGGCTCACTGCTGCCTCCCCTGGTTGACTACACTTCAATAAAAATGAAAAGGCCAACTACACGAGGCGTCAAAGTACGCGGAGTGTTGCGCACGGTGCAGATCAACTTCCGGTCGCACATCAGAAACTGCGACCGCACGTGTGTGTGAACGCGTGACAACATTTGTCAAACAGTGACAGACAGACGTGCGCACGCTGCTTCATACGCACGCAGCTTCTTGTTACGCGTGAAATACAATCTGCACGGAACAGCGCACGCACGCATAACAAAATTCTCATGCGTGCACACACACGTTGCTGCGCATCTCTCTGGTTGTTTTGACATCGATATACTGTGTGAGTGTGTGTGAGTGAGAGAGTGTGTGTGAGAGAGAATGCTGACCATACTGCCTTTTGTGTGATTAAAGCAGTTGCGGGGGAAGCGAGCCAACAAGCATCGGTCCAGATCAGCGTGTGGACACCTGTAGTAGTTTGGTAACATAATTTTATCGTATTTTATGTGGTGTTTGCATTGTAACTTGTATGTTGCTCACTTGCTTGCTACAGGATGGTTGTTTGAACAGTAGGCCTATGCGTTTTTGTGTTGTAGGTGCATGAGGAGCAGCGGGATATGGCCTGACTGCTGTTCCTTTTCCTCTTTTTGATTAGTTTGATTGACGGGTTCAGTTGAGTAGCCACCGCAGAGCGGGATTGCGCTCTTAGGTATGGTCTCCTGTTGAGACATGCGGAGCTGCTCGGCTGGACCGTCATTCATTTTGTTTGTTTCATTGTTTTGTTTGTTTCGTTGTTTTGTTTGTTTGTTTTCGCCACTCTCCCATCTATTTTGGTAAGGTTAACAGTCTGCTTTTTTTGCTCCAAGCATATTCGGCCTGCCTTAAAACCGAGGGGCTCAGAGGTTGTTTGCTGTGGACACGGGCAGGAGTGATATTCGAGTGTGTGCAGTGGATTGTGGTTGCTCTACAAGAGGTGCTGTGTTATGAGAACTGCCAGGTGTGTGTGTGTGTATAACACCATAAGTCACTGTTTAATTTTTTCCCCTCTCTCACTTGCAGTAAGTCCGAGGGAGCCAGGCCGGCTGTAACCAAGTTTTATAGAGGAGATGTTTTAAATCATTGTTGCTCACAACATCATTTTTACGTGTGCCAATAAATAACTTAAATAAAGAAACAAGTGTTTTAAAACTTGATATTGGAGTGCTGGCTCTTCTCTTAAAACCCAGGGTAACACTAATATGTAAGAAAATGGAAGAAAAAAGCATAGACGACCTTTTAAGAGAGGCTGCCAGCCGCCTCAACACACGGACACGACCACCTACCCGAGCAACTGAAGCTGCCTCTGTCAGTCATTCTCCGGCTCAAACTCCAGTCCAGGGTAGGTGACAGTTCTCTGGTTAAATGTAGCTAGCAGGCAGAAGCTAACAAGCTAAGTAGCCTATGGCGACATTTGCGGCAATTCTAGACCATTCATTCATTGCCAGCGTCATCCATGTCGACGTCGGAGCAGATCTGACAACAGAGACCTCAGAGCGTGAGTGAAGAGCATGGATCTATTATATTAACATGGTGAAGAGCTGCAGCTGTCTTTACCTGTGTCTCTCTCTCTGTACCTGAGTTGATTACTTACATTAAGACAAACAAAAAATGTATTGCAAGTTTTTTGAAAGTCTTTGTCAACATGAGCAAACAGCATAATCTAATTACGTATGGCTAATTTGCATACATACAACACCAGCGCTGCATGGCATTGTTATCTGTTTTCTTATTTCTTATCTTTTACTGATATAAATGCTGCTAGTACTCTGTCCTCTCTTGTATTTATGCAGGTTGCTATCTGTTATAATAGCTTACCACTGGAGCTCAATAGTTAATAGCAATTTTCCTATGATAAAAACATGCGCATAATTAAAGAGAAAGTTAAATGTCCTCCTGATGTGTTGTCCACATGCCACTGTTATAATCCTTTGTATTCTCTTTTAAAGCTGAAGTGGCGAGACTATTTGCCCCATACAGGGTTAGGGCTCCATCCAGACCACCAGGGCCCAGTATTTCAAAACTTGTAATCTGGATCAGAGTAATCCGGATAATGAAATCCTCCTTTTCTCAGTCATGGATCACGGTGATCCTGCTGACTTTATCTGAGTATTTCAAAACACTGGCAGGGTGGATCAACGTGATCCCGACCTGGCCGGATACGGATTTCCAGATCTCAAGTCCCCGCCTCCGCGATCTGAAAACATGGCGGACTACTCCGCAAAAGGAGTAGCTGAGAGCGCGACTTTCACGTCAAAAGTCTGAGTTTACCGTCGTCTAATGTGCAGCGGTTAAAAGACCATACGGACGCCAACCAACATATCATGCAAGCCAACTATTTGAATCGTCACCTTATTAAAACCAGGCCGTAGCGATCTCTAATTGAGCCGCGGCCGTGCTAGCAGGAGCTAGCCCGGCTCCATTGACTTGTGTGTTAAGCAGCTAGCGGGCTGTCGTTAGCGTCACGTCATTGGCAACACAGCAGACTTATAAATAGGCTCCATGTGCACAGACCTGCAGTACTTAGAAAACATGACGCTACACAGTATGAGTATTAACTACACGGTTTGCTCAGAAGTGTCAGAGTGCTACAGTAATGCTGGTGATGATATCATGTTGTTGTGTACATAAACACAATGTGGGATTGTGGATTAAGATACTCACACACCTTCTACTTTCAGAGTCCACTCACAGCCATGGACACTCAGCTACAACAGGGCGAGTGCTGGAAATGCTTTAATTGCATTGATACATTTAAGGTTTTCAAGTAATTGGAGTTTGAATAAAGTGCTTGAAACTGCTCAAAATTGTAATAGCATTGCTTTCATAGTATATACCTTGGTCAGTGATTTAAATAAAATTAAAATATTTTACTGTGTTTTAAGTTTCTTACAATTACTTTAATTATTTGTTAAAAGTACAACACTGACACTTTAGATTAAGTGTAATGAACATCTTGAGTAAAAATATCTGGGAGAAGTGGAGCTGAAACTTTGTCAATCCAAGTCAAATCCACCTCTGAGGTGGGATTCAAATGATCCTGAAATTTTGGTATCAAGTTGATCCAGATATCTGCCTTGTGTTTTGAAATACCCAAATCCAGCCTTTTATCTGGATTCAAGGGAGGATTGGATTACCAGAGCTGGATCCTGATCTTCAGGATCAGGATTCTCTGGATCTGTGTTGAAATACCCAGTTTTCAGATCAGATCTAGATTTAATCCAATCCGACCAGGATAATCCTGTCAGATCACTTTTGAAATACTGGGCCCTGGACCACCAGCTAAAAGACCGTGTAGAGTCACATACACACACAATTACACACGGCGGCGGAGCTGATCCGTAACACTTTAGTCTATGTGTTAATTTCCACCAGGTCCGCTGCGCTGCGTGTCTGCTGCGTGCCAGCTCCGGCAGTCCGCAGCCCTGCGGAGCAGATACGCAGGACTTCTATTTTTGCGGACGCCGCAGCACAACGCAGCAATTCAGCACAGAGCAAATATGGCGAAACCGGAAGTCAGACACCAACACAACATTAAAACATCCGGTTACCTTTCAAAATAAAACACTCCGTGTTGACGCAGGATGATATTTTACGTAACTACGTCACCAAAACGTGTTGTGTACAAATGTAGGCTAGGACAACAACAACAATAGGTAAACTTAGCACAAAACAGAGCACTCTCTAAACAGATAGCATTTCCAACAGAAACAGTAAATAAATTAAGCATTTATATATAAACAGGCTACTTACCCATGGTAGAAAGACAAATCAAAGCAGGTCCACCGTTCCTCTACTCCTTTGTTGGTAACTAAACGTTTCTCTGTGTGTTGTTGTGTTTATAAACACGGACCTTTAACTGCGGCTGCGCGCGATTACGTAATTATCGCGAGAACTCCTCGGTCTCGCAACTCCAGCTGATCGGCGGAGCTGCGCCGTGGCGGACTCAAAACGCAACTGGTGGGGTTTGCCGGACGACGACGACGGAGCAAAACCGTACCGGAGCTGTAACGCAGCCGTAACGCAGCCGTACCATATCCAGTGGAATATGGGGGTAAGAATTGCAGGGACAACGCGCAGCAGGGACCTAATATGCATTCCAAACCCTGATGAGGGGTATTCTGTACGTTATTTGGCCAACCCTTTGACAGGAATAGGGCAGACCACCGTATACGTACGGCCCCTCCAGAAAAGTATCATATTGGACCATGTAAGTACATATATCAATTATTGAAGACTGAGCCATTTTTTCTGTACAGTTAAAGATAAATCAGCAGAGGAAGCTTTGATTTTTTTTTTTCGACCTATGTAGACTCCAACATCTCATGAAGGACCACAAACCAAATGTCTGGTGTGTGAGACATTCTTCCCTTTCAATCAAATCCGGACACACATGGTGTCATGTACAAGGTACAGTACAGACCAAAAGAAGGACACACCTTCTCATTCAAAGAGTTTTCTTTATTTTCATGACTATGAAAATTGTAGATTCACACTGAAGGCATCAAAACTATGAATTAACACATGTGGAATTATATACTTAACAAAAAAGTGTGAAACAACTGAAAATATGTCTTATATTCTAGGTTCTTCAAAGTAGCCACCTTTTGCTTTGATTACTGCTTCGCACACTCTTGGCATTCTCTTGATGAGCTTCAAGAGGTAGTCACCTGAAATGGTCTTCCAACAGTCTTGAAGGAGTTCCCAGAGATGCTTAGCACTTGTTGGCCCTTTTGCCTTCACTCTGCGGTCCAGCTCACCCCAAACCATCTCGATTGGGTTCAGGTCCGGTGACTGTGGAGGCCAGGTCATCTGGCGCAGCACCCCATCACTCTCCTTCTTGGTCAAATAGCCCTTACACAGCCTGGAGGTGTGTTTGGGGTCATTGTCCTGTTGAAAAATAAATGATGGTCCAACTAAACGCAAACCAGATGGAATAGCATGCCGCTGCAAGATGCTGTGGTAGCCATGCTGGTTCAGTATGCCTTCAATTTTGAATAAATCCCCAACAGTGTCACCAGCAAAGCACCCCCACACCATCACACCTCCTCCTCCATGCTTCACGGTGGGAACCAGGCACGTAGAGTCCATCCGTTCACCTTTTCTGCGTCGCACAAAGACACGGTGGTTGGAACCAAAGATCTCAAATTTGGACTCATCAGACCAAAGCACAGATTTCCACTGGTCTAATGTCCATTCCTTGTGTTCTTTAGCCCAAACAAGTCTCTTCTGCTTGTTGCCTGTCCTTAGCAGTGGTTTCCTAGCAGCTATTCTACCATGAAGGCCTGATTCACACAGTCTCCTCTCAACAGTTGTTCTAGAGATGTGTCTGCTGCTAGAACTCTGTGTGGCATTGACCTGGTCTCTAATCTGAGCTGCTGTTAACCTGCGATTTCTGAGGCTGTAGACTCGGATGAACTTATCCTCCGCAGCAGAGGTGACTCTTGGTCTTCCTTTCCTGGGGCGGTCCTCATGTGAGCCAGTTTCTTTGTAGCGCTTGATGGTTTTTGCGACTGCACTTGGGGACACTTTCAAAGTTTTCCCAATTTTTCGGACTGACTGACCTTCATTTCTTAAAGTAATGATGGCCACTCGTTTTTCTTTACTTAGCTGCTTTTTTCTTGCCATAATACAAATTCTAACAGTCTATTCAGTAGGACTATCAGCTGTGTATCCACCTGACTTCTGCACAACACAACTGATGGTCCCAACCCCATTTATAAGGCAAGAAATCCCACTTATTAAACCTGACAGGGCACACCTGTGAAGTGAAAACCATTTCAGGTGACTACCTCTTGAAGCTCATCAAGAGAATGCAGAGTGTGTGCAAAGCAGTAATCAGAGCAAAAGGTGGCTACTTTGAAGAAACTAGAATATAAGGCGTATTTTCAGTTGTTTTACACTTTTTTGTTAAGTACATATTTCCACATTTGTTAATTCATAGTTTTGATGCCTTCAGTGTGAATCTACAATGTCAATAGTCATGAAAAGAAAGGAAACTCATTGAATGAGAAGGTGTGTCCAAACTTTTGGTCTGTACTGTACATATAATCACACAAACTATACTGTATGTAGCTTGAAGGAAATGCTGACTTGACAACAGAAGAAAAGAGAGCTGTCCTTGACCTCGCGCTGTCCTGGGACCTACCTGGTGTCACAGAAACGAACCGAAAGTGGCTACACGAGCGGCTCTTATTCCATGCTGTAGGTGACAATGCATGACACTTTTTGAGACATCATATTCAATAGTGTTAAAAACATTTTTTACACATCAATCTACACTTCGTACCTTATGAGGATAGCCTAAACCCAGATTTTTATTTTTATTTTTTACAAAGTAATTAAAGAAAAACTGAAATATGTACCGTGCCTCTCGCCCGAAGTCAGCTGAGATAGACTCCAGCTCATCTGTGACCCTAGTGCAGGATAAGGGTATAGAAAGCACTGCATAGAGTTACTCAAAGCCTGGGAGTCCTTTAGGTGTTTTTTATATTACACAACAAATGTCGCATGCCTTGTCCGTCACTGCCCAGACAACAGATGCTGCTGTCACACCCAAGCGCACAGTCGCCTGCAAGCCTGCCACGGTGGTGCAGAGTAGCATGGCCCGATCATCACTGCCTGCAGCTTTATTCAGATTTTCTTTTTTAAATTAATTTGAAAAAAACAAAACCCTAAAATTTGGGGCTTGGGCTGTCTTGTGAGGGTTGATGGAAAAAAACAATTGTTTTTAAAATTTTATTTTAAATAAGGCTTCAACATAACAAATCCCCTAAAATTGAAGGGGGTCTGAATACTTTCCATACCCACTGTAGCCGAACAATACTACTTGCTTCTGTAGATAAACTTTAATAACCTGATGCTTTGTATAATATTGGATATCAGGTGATTTCACGCACAAGCCGCCAGGTCAAACAACTGAGAAGAGGACTCAAGGAAACGTTGGTCTGGCCCCTTCTAAAGGAGAGAGCAAATGTGATTTCCAAAATTCTGCCACGGGAATCAGAATCTTCCATCAGCACTCATGTAAATATCATATAGACACTAGTGAAAATGCAAAGTTCTGTAAGAGTGCACTAAAGATAACTGTCACAATGTTTTTGTAGTAGTCTTGCAAAGAATAATATGGCCAGTAATGGAAGAAGATGAGGACGAGGATGAAGATGAATGTTCTTTGAAGGACAAATGCAGACTTTCTGGGTACCTGAGAACTTTCATTGAGAAAGGTAATCATGTCTTGATATGGAATGCATAAATAATGTGAAGCCTGCGAAGCTAGTTCAGCCTGACAAGCTGTGCGCATCATGATCGGCTAATGGGTCAAATGCTGTCCTTATCCAAATAGGGCAGGATATTTAAACCTCCCAGCTTATCTGCTCATCCATGGCTATGCTGCTGCTGCTGCTATTACCGCTATTACCTGATGCTGCCACTGCTTTGCCATCACTGTTGATGCTGCTGGTTCTGGTGCCAATTAGGTATCTCAAGCCCCCCAGCATCCACCTGTGGGCTCTGTTTCTATGATCCCCTGCGGGTTCTGCAATTCATTCCCTGCAATGTCTGTAAAGCAGATCATTATTCAGGGAATGAAAAAACTAAGAGAGAGCCGGACACCAATACTATTGCAACCATGCACAAGGATACCGATGCTCTGTCTCAGCTTGCCATGCTTATGCTCAATTTTTTTGTTCTCATTTCAGTTGTCTGACTGAAATGACAATGTTCTTTTTTTTCACAAATTGGGCACACATTCCACATTTCAGCCCATAAATGACAAATAGTGCAATTCCTGTTATCCATTTGTGGTTTTAAATTAAACATTTGATGGTACAGGAAACAATAGATAAGAAATAATATCAACAACTAACTTTTTTGTTTAGTTTTTCACAGCATCCTCGCCACAGGTGAAAACCCTCCTGCAGTTCTGGACTGGATGGGAAATCCTACCCAATGAACTCACAGTGAAAGTGGTCAGCAGCAAACTCCTCACCTCTGCGACTTGTTTTGAAACACTACATCTCCCTTCTCACTATCTTGACTATAAGGCCTTTGAGAAAGACTTTCTGGCCTGCATCAACTCCACAAACACAGGTCTTGTGTAGGAGGGAAATGTGTTTAAGAAGTAACTGTGTCTACTAACTTTTCATATTATTTAGTTTAGTTCAATTACATACACAGGTACACATTTTGCCTGTTCTTGGGACACGATCTGTGATTTGCTCAGTCATTGTTTTTATTCTGTATGACTGGTGATTGTTCAGCAGCTATTTTGATGTATAGTTTATTTACTTTAGTGCAGCCAAATTTTTAGTCTTGGTTCAGACAATTCAATGCCATGCTGTACACAAATACATCAATTCTTGGGACATGATCTGTGATTTGCTCAAAGTCATTGTTTTTATTCTATATGACTGGTGATTGTTCAGCAGCTATTTTGATGTATAGTTTATTAACTTTAGTGCAGCCAAATGTTTAATCTTGGTTCAGACAATTCAATGCCATATTGTACACAAATATATAAATTCTTGGGAGATCTGTTTGTGGAAACGTATTGTTTTTATTCTGTAAGGCTGTTACAGAATATAACAGCACATAGGATCATACATTTTTCTCTTAGTAGCTACCTCTTCAGGGCAGTGGTAAGTAAATGGTTGTCAATGATACTGATGGATATGTAGTAGTAGCAAAGCTAGCTGCAATTGTGGTCAACAATGGAAGAGGAAAAACATTAAACATTCAACATTGCTTCAACAGTCTGAAGAGTTGTGGGAGCTGGATGTCAGGAACAGTGATGTTGGATTCACAGGGAGTATGTGGTCCTTCCCAGTCCACACCATAATCCTCACCAACCTCAAATACATAAGGAATGCAGCTTTTTTGAAGGTGTAGGTCATGTCATGATGGGCCTTGTATGCATTTTATATACACTGTTCAAAAATATTATGGAAATAGGATTTTGGTGGAGAGAAAAAAAAATTTTTTTTAGTTTTTCTATGAAATTTTTCAATTGTGCTGTTTCTCCTGTCTGTTTAGATCAGATCAAATCAAACTTTATTTGTACAGTATGGCACTTTTCATACAATTGAGTACTAGTGCCTCACAGAGGGTAAAAACAACAAAGAAATCCCAACCCTCACAGCCCCACATATGAGAGACATGGCCGGGCACCAAGACCTGAGGCGAGGAAGAAGCTACCTTGGGGGCCAGCCACACTGGGAGAGGTCATGGTCCATGACTGCAGGGAGCACTGCCACAGAGACAACCCTGACCTGGGCAGACAGGAGGCTCCACACCAAGGTGCAGAGCCCAAGCCACCCAGGCCGGAGCGATCCATGGGACAGCACTCCCATCAGTAGACCAGAAACAACTCCCAGTCTGGCAGGCCTCCATGAGGAGACATGAGATCACTAACAGGTTTGGCAGTTAGTTTTCCAGGTGAGCCAAATTAAAGAAAAACTACTAAAGGAGGTTGTTCCACATTATGAAGCAAGTCACAGGTTTATGGAGAAAAAAAGGTCTTGCTGCAGATGAAAAGTGTTAAATAGTGTAGAGTCCTGCAGAAAGTATGAAAACATTGGATACTTAAAGAAAAATTCAGGGAGATTGTCGCACTATATGTGTGACCCAGAGTGCAGATAGGTTTGTTCGGATTCTTTCTGGGTAAATTGATTCATAGGCAACTGGTCACTAGTCCGCAATAGTTGGACTTTGTTCCGATTGAAGGTATACTGTATCAAGGAAATTTCTATCATACAGATACATTGTATTATGAAAAATCTGTATTTCAGCCAGCTTAACCAATGTCTACAAGGTGGAACAAGTTGCATTCAATTCAGAAATACATGAAGACTGACTATGAAACAGTTTTATTCACTGATAAATGCCATGCTTCAATGGATGGTCCAGAGGGATAGAATTCTGAATTCTGGTTGGTGTATGGCCATCATGTCCCAACATGGCGGACACATCATAACGGGTGCATAATAATTTGGAACACAGTGTAGTCACAAATTATTAACAATAGAGACAGGATAAAAATGCTCTTACTTGTGAGAGATCCTGTCCCTCTTTGTAGTTTAGTAACCACAGCTGCAATGGCGTGTGGTGGTGTTCAGTCCTTAGTCCATGCTGATTCCATGCTTCCTTGAAACAGTGAAGAAGGTGCTGGATATGTGGTAGGAAGCACCTGTGCAGTGCATAGAGGTGAACCTCTTCATCAGGATTGAGAAGTCGCTCAGCCTCCAACTGGATGAACAATGTGTAGAAGAGATCCAGCACATTTTCATATACATCCCTCCAGAGGCGCTCAATTCTATAAAGAAACAAGGAAATACAGCCTAGATTATATTTTAGCAGTTCAATATAATCAACAGCTGCAGTAATAGCGAGTAAGAGAATTTGCTACAGTACTGTACTACTTATCTTAAGTAAGATTTTTTTATGTTACGCGTTTACGTTTTCCCATGTTTGGCTTATACTGTATAACAAGTTTTTAAAATGCAACTGAATGCAATCAAAGCAAAGGTATCCAATCATTTTAATTTCTAACATCTTACCAAAAGTGTGTTTGTTCAAATAATGACTTAAACCCACATCATTTAATTCCAATAAATATTCATATGTCATTTTCACCTACTTTGTCAATCAACATCTAAATCTCTAAAGGTTTCCATCCTTCTGTTTTTTCCCATACCTTTGGTTATGAACACTGTCCAGTGATGTGGGAATTTCTGTTCTCCCCTCGTGTTTGGACCATGTACTGAGCGACACTGATGTTTTCACCCCCCTTGTCTGATCTGTATTCATAAGAAATGTACAATTCAATTCATGATCATCAAAATGATTATAACTGCCATGTAAATGCATGCAAGTCAAAAAGTCTGATTTGATCTTATTTCATAAGACATTTGAGGCACATCACATACCTAACTCGAGATGGCACACCATATTGGGCAACAGCAGACAAGAAGCCCTCAAGTACAGTAGTGGCTCTATTGTTCGTAGCAGCATTAAGGTAAACTATCATTCTGGAGAATCCGTCTACGCCTCCATGGACAACAATTCTCCATCTGAGTGAGATATAAATAGATTAATATTTGGCCTTGGCCTCATGTCACAGCTGATGCAGTGTTTATGCATAGACTCACTTAATTCAGCAATCATAGTGTCATGAATATTTTCCCATGAGGTCATTATGTAGTGATTTAAGGTGGTATGGTGCAGCCTTGGGACAAATAAAACACATGACTGAGTTAGAAAAACAAACCTGATTAGCTTGTGGTTACCGTCTATGTGCCATAGACTGTTTGGTTCAGGAACATTGTACTGACGACGCCTTGCAGTCTGGATAGTCAGTCTCTGCATCAAAATTGCCTGGGGATCAACTCGCTGCATTGATGCCCTTACTCTGTGCCCTCAGTGAGAAAGAAATACACAGACACATGGAAATATTAAGTGGACAAAGTATACTCAGATTGATGATATAACAAGCTTTCTCTATGGTCGACCTTGTATTCTAGGCAGATAAAGTTAATCGTGTATGTAAAATGAAAGTGGTGCTGGCGGAAGTTGACATTGTTATCATAGATACACTGTCACTTCTTTTCATTGTCTGGCCTTAGAAGAACATTTGTATGTGTTTGTTTTATGTTCAATCACTCTAATATTTTTTTGAACACCGTGGGCCATGTAAACAATACCATATTGTATTCTGCTGATAACCATAGAGGCCGATGGTAACCGTTAGCAGATGAATGCACTGTATTTTCCCTTACACATTATCATTAAGCTAATGTGTTGATTTCTTAGTCAATGGTAAACTCAAACTTGTGTGAAAGTATGTTTTCTGTGCACAGAATCGAGGTCCGTGTTTGTGTAGCCTATGTTTAGTTTTTTCTAAATCGGAAGATCAGAAGCTGAGTTTTTTTTTTTTTTTTTTTAGCCCTGTTCAGTAATTGCCAAGCCTTGGTATAAAAATATAGGCTATACTACTGTATATAAAAAATAATAATAATAAAAATATTTTTCACCTTCACATCTTCAACAACAATCAGTGTAGTAGGCTAGACCTACAAGGTAAACAAAATATACAAACAAATTTGGTAGTAATTCTTACTTTGAATGTGTATGCCCCTGGATCGTATATGTCCCATCATCATTTTGCATCCAGCGTTTGGATGGGAACGTTGAATGTCAGTCACCACAGCATCCAGGTCGTCATCATTTATATTAGAATAGCGATCTGATTTTCTGCATGGGAAAACAATTAAAAATGTTAGATAACATGGAAGAGGACTTTGGGGCCAGATAGCTCCAGGGCAATGACATAGCTTACAATCACATTCATGATTTTCAAAAAAGTAGATTAATGTAGGCTAAAACATGAATCATGAGAAAGTTTGGACAAAAACGCAGTGCATTAAGCATAGTACCATAGCCATGGTAACGCACTCACACATCTGAGTAGTTTGGGAGAAAAGAAGCAGAATGGCAATAAGTAGCCCAAGGGATAATGTGGAGTGGACACCTGTCATCCAAAAAGTTATTGCTTGCCAGTGTGGTATACTGATGTGATGAGGAAAAGGAAGTTATCTACGCCGACACGTCCTTGCTTGCATTTAAAAGGAGTTTATTACAAAAAAAGAACAAAGTCACAAAAATGACGAATCCTGGAGAACCTCTGGTGCCAATGTGAGATCTCTCTCTCTCTCAACCTAAAAACCCGTCTATTGGCTTATCTGCAACACCTTCTCCAGACAGAGAGGAGTCTCCATCCAGATTGCCACTCTGACATGACCTTTAAAAATTTAGGCTAAAGGAAAACACATTATCCTATGTCCTAAAAACTATACCCATCAGAAAAAGAGAGAAGAATAAGCAGTCACTTAAACATGGCACATTCCACCAGATCACATTGCCTTAGCCCAGATAAGGAAACCATGAGACAAAGCATAAGTTGACACATTTCCTTAAAGGGACATGGGGCAGGATCAGGAAATAAGATTCGATAGTGACACGACAGCCCTTGCAGCCGTTAGGGTAACTGCAGCGAATGGCCAAGCCGGCACGGGAGCGCGCATGAACTCTTCACAGCAGTGGAGCTGATGCTGTGACACTACCGTTATTTATTTACTCGTTGTTCACCTGACTGTTTACCGCAAGAACAGCGTTGGTAGCCTACAACTGCGAACAGCATCATGTCAAGCGACGAAGTAAGTAAACTAACAATGTTTATTTTAGTGTAACTTTAGTATATTTCTTTGACAACATTAGCGCATTCATTCAGTAAAATGAAAGTTGTAACGTAAAGTAAGTCTACCTTCCACTGGCCAAATGGTTACTAAATGTTCAAATTTCACCAGCCACTCTAGCGATAACCATTGTTTTGTGCCTGATGAGTGAAGCTGCCTGCCACTTACGTTATGGTATTTTATGAGCATTTTGCTTTGTGGCTGCAGCTTATTTCTGACTGTAATTACCAACATAGCTAATATTTATAACACTGGATAAAGCATGCTAACAAACTGACATAAGTGTGCAGTCATTATCATGTAACAGCAATAGTATGATTCAATGTCTAAAGCCAAGTGTTATGTGCCAGTGCCACTGAGGTCTGCGCCATAAAGTGAATACAAGAAAAACAGAAATGTCAATATGTCATAACTGGTATTACACGAAGTAGAATCAGAATAAAAATAACAAATAAAATTACAACATCCCTTGAGAATTAATAAAGTTATTCTTATTGTTCTCATTGTTTTTGTTTCAGGATATGGAATTGACTCTGGAAGGAGTGGCACACATGGAGGAAACTTCAGAGGAGGAATATGTGCCTCAGCCTGCCCCAGATTCTGATGAGTCATGGGAAAGTGCGAGACCAGGGGGTAAAGGCAAAGGCGGGAGAGGAAAAGGAAGAGGTCACTCTGAAGGTCGAGGAAGGACAAGCTCAAGGGGTGAAGGTAGCAGGTCGCGGTCCAGTGCTTCTTCCAGAGCACCAGGGCGCCGGGCCAGGCAGCGCACTGGAGCTCTCAGGGAGGAGGACAGAGACCGGCTCGCACAGCTTAGAGTTGCCAGTATAGCTGAGATGCAGGTTGGTTATAGCTATTTGGTTAAAAAAGCCTTGTTATATGAATGAGTGAAAGAGCACACAGACTTGAAATATGAATCTAGCAATGTAAACATATTATCTTGATCAATTTCTAGACAGCTTTACAACATCTGAGCCAGGAGGAGAGCGATGTCATTCTCCAGTCAGTGGTGACCCGCCTACCGGGGGTGATGCTGGACATCCTGGAGTTCCGGCAACAAACACCAGGACCACATATTCCAGACAGAGGTCAGCCTGCGTGGTGCACCTGCCTGAACTGCAGACGCATGCCAACCCAAATGGAGAACTTGTGCTGTCGGCAGGCTCCGGACCAGTGTCTGAGCAGGAGTGCCCACCTGGAGACGTACTGCCTGGATGAGGGTACACTGCGTTTGGTTAGGATGACGTGGAATGACATCTTTGCTCTGGAGGACAGCCAAGATGTGGGCACCGATAACAGAGAGTTTCAGTTTGCTGCCTACCGCCAATTTACAATCTGGCAGCATGGGCGTCTGGGAAGAGGGAACCGGAGGCCGATACCGAGCTGCTGCGTTCTTCAAATCCGAGCCAAATTCCCTGACCCTTTTGCGAACTACACAGGCTACAAAGAAGCTCCATTTAGGGTGCCAGGCTGAAATTTTCAACTGTTTTGTTTACAACCACAATACCTCAAAAAATAACATCCAAAAATAAAAATTATTTATGTACAATATATATTTTAATATTTATTTTCAAAGTTCACAGTGAAAAGGAATTTTTTTTTTTAATTTGCATTATGTACATAGTTTTATTTTGTATTTACATATGTATTTACATGTTCATAATAAAATAAATGTGTGGTAAACAAGACGGTCTTGTCTTCTCTCTTTTCTGGCTCAGATCTATATTGGCTCACATCTATATTGTATTTACATATGTATTTACATGTTCATAATAAAATAAATGAGGTGACTTGGGCATCTATATCGGATGCCCCCGGGACGCCTCCCTCGGGAGGTGTTCCGGGCATGCCCCACCGGGGGGAGGAGACCCTGAGGAAGACCCAGGACATGCTGGGGTGACTACGTTGCCCGGCTGGCCTGGGAACGCCTTGGGATCCTCCCGGAAGAGCTAGAGGAAGTGTCTGGGGAGAGGGAAATCTGGGTGTCCCTGCTCAGACAGCTGCCCCCGCGACCTGGCCCCGGATGAAGCGGGAGAGAATGGATGGATGGATGGATGGAATAAAATAAATGTGTGCTAAACAAGACGGTCTTGTCTTCTCTCTTTTCTGGCTCACATCTCTGGATCATGTAGCTGAGGCCTTTATGGAGAGAAGAGAACAGTAGCATCAGAACACATACCAATGCTCTGGTAATCTGGTAATTACTATTTTCAACCCTTCCCTGGCAGAACAGATACAACTAATGGCTAGCGTTACAAATAGAAGTACCAGACTTTTAAATGAATTAGCAGTGTATTATAATTGGTTACTGGCAGAAGATCTAAACTTTTCTGCATTATTGGACCCTAGTACAGTACAGCTGGCATTTACAGAGAATGACTTGTGAGACTGACTTCTAAATGTTTTTAATTCAAAGGAGGTAGGTTTTGACTTGACCTGCAAAACAATACCAAACATTATTTGAAACTGATCGGACATGAATGTGGGATGTAGGTGAAAGACATACCTGTCCTCTGCGAATGTGTGTCTGGACCAGTTCTGCCGTTGGGGGGGCACCACTCCTGCAAGATTTCCAAGATGCCTTGGGTCACCCGGCCATCGTTTTGCTATTCTTGGGAGCGCCCCTCCATCGCTATACGCTTCCTTAGGATGCAGCGCTGCAGCTCAGGGATGTAGCTGTAGTCTTTCGCAACCTTTACCGTTTGGACACGGTAATTGCGCGACTTCTTGCTGTAGAGTCTCTTGTAGCTAAAAGACAACAGTTTAAAGATTTACTGCATGTCCCCCTCTCTCCCCTACCTTTCCTGTCAACCAAGTCCAGCCCAATTATTTATGTAGTGACAGATCATACTAAGTCAGCCCATTTGACAAGTTATTTATGTAGTACAGATCATGTTCAATTGTCTTGAAGATTGCATAGGCAATCAATAAAATGTGAGACTTACGATTTCTCATTATTCCGGCCGATGTAATCTGGTCGGTGGTTGTGGTGGTTGTAGTCTAATGCAGCGAGAAGACACCTTGCTTCATAGACGGGAGGAGAGAAGGCAAACCTGGGTGGGAGGGGGGACAATAGAGGTAAAAGAGTTAGACCAAATAAAATCTGCAAAGATTACATTCTCTTGGGCATAGGGCTCGCTTGAAACATCTCTTTTCATTTGTATGGGACCAAGATAACTCAATAATTTCAACTGTTCTTTATAACAAAACAAGTGAATTAATCAAATCAAAATCAAATTACCTTTTTCCAGCATATGTGAGAATGCAATTCTGGAAACTCTCAAGTTCTGAAGTTGACCTGTAATGTAAAGCAAAGCTAAAACTTTTGAAGAATATTTTTGTGATTCCCTGTTGTGCTACCTTGTAATGCGTCAGGTTTCATATTGATACTATAGCTGTTCTGCTAATGAAAAGAATGGAAAAGATATTCCGGCAGACAAGACAATGTTATTAATTTACCGAAAGGTCAGATACTTGGCGACATCCTTCAACCAGCGTCTGTTGAACATGACTCGTTGAAGAGCCTCATGTGGTGCAGACCCTGGCACCATGAGCTCTTTATCACAGGTCGCCTCATCAAGTGGTCCATGGTCACATTTGCCACGGGTCCATTCATGCTTCCCTGTGACATGATAAAGCACCCCCATCCACATATCCTACAACAAAATACAATTTTGAGAAGACAAACATTCGTCATGTGACAGAAACCCTCCTCAACCACCAGAAGCAAGTAGGGTAGCAATCATAGGAAAATAGAAAAATAATTATTTCAACATGGATTGTTGTTGTGTTGTGGCAATGATGTCAACAGAGAGAGAAAACACTTCCCTGATGTACTGTATTGTCTTATGTAATAACACTACTTACATTGAACATATCACGATGTTCGGCTTTCTGGCAAATGTACCAAAATTGGTTGATGATGTCCCTCAGCCACACAAGTAGGATGGAATGACCCTTTACAATCCCAGCCTGTGAACCAAAAAAGGAAAAATGACAACAACAAAAGAAAATCTTTTTTCAGTGTTATTCACAAAAAGTATAAACAGTAACATCCACTTATAGTATATTTACCGCATGAAGTTTCTTGGTCAAATTTTTTGCTGCATGCCATACATCCAAAGAATGCAGTACACCTTTGTCTTTGTATCTCCCTTTCTTAGGGTCTGGAATAAACAAAGACGTAGTAAGGCTTGTTCACAATATTTGATTATTACATTGTTATTATTTTGGCTATTGTTATTCAGAGATGAGAAGTTACATTCTCCATAACCAGTCATGCAAGTGTCTAATAATTTTTGTAATAAATATACTCACCCATCAGTGCTGCTATCTGCATGTGTGCGTCTGTGACAATCTCTGTGATGTTCAGGTCCTCCAAAAGGCTGTCAAACGTCTTTATGAAGGCATGCTTCTCCATGATTACACTGTTACGGCTGGTTTGTCTCTTGTCCACAGTGACGACAATGATGATATCCTTAGACTCATTTTCCATTGCGGTATAAATGCAGTACTGGGCGGTGTGGCCTGTAGATATAAATGTGTTGTTATCACATGAAAAACATTTTTGCTTGCAGCAAATGTGTTTACACAGATCAGAGATTTGATAAATAGAAGACTTACCTGGGGAGTCCATCCTTCCATCAGCTGAAATAGATAAAGCAAGCATATTATGACCTTTGCAGCTGAAACTAGGGCCATTACATGTCCTGGAAGTGTATTCACATTTATTTTTTACTTTAGATATACACTCATGTTACACAGACATATGTTGAATAGAGTAATAGCTTGCAATACCTGGGAAACACTCACTCTCAGGACAGTGAGAAGAAATGTCATTTGTTTTTTCTTTCTCATAACTTTTGCCAAATTGACTTTGCAAGATGCAGTTCCACACTTACCTAGGGCAACAACACTGTCCTTTGCACGCAAGCGGTCAATGATGGCAGCTCTCTTCTTCTCCCAAAACTCTTTTATAGAGTCAGTGGAGTAATGGTTCTGAATTAGTCTGAATGTTTTTGTAGAGACTAAGCCGATATTCATATATCGGAAAAGTTATTGCCAGAGAGGAGTATGTTTGTGGCGACCATGAAGTCCCCTCCTTGCATGGAATACTTCAGGACAGGCTGGCTGTTCCACTTCCACAGTTTATGCCCATGAATGCAAAACTAGAAAAGAAAGAAAACACAAGATTCACTTTAGTCCATAAAATCAAATAATCATGTTTTCATTTCAAATTTGTACAGATATAAAAGTAATTCAATTCCTTGTGCACTCACTATGTGACGGTGCAGTAATACACAGTAGCAAATATGTATTATAAGGAAATACAATATCTAAAGGCATCAGTTTATTTTGATTCCCATCTGTAGTGACTAGTCCTTTCCTTTGTTCACTACTGGATGCTGATTGTTTTGATTTGACGTGTACTTGAGCAATAAACCAACGAAAACTCCCTTTGCGTTTGAAATAATAATCGTCATTTAATTTCTTAATGAAGCCACATACTTTTCATTTATCAACATAAAAAAATAGACAGAAAAATCGCTCAAGCACAGTCGAAAACTGTTTGCACCTCCATTCATCAACAACACCTGGGCAACACCACTGAGTAACCTAAAGTAACCTGCCTGACCCCCACCAACATCGGGTTCAGGTCAGCAACACAAAGGAAATACTGCCACCTAGCAGTTTGGTGTTATAGATGTTTATAAGTAAAACATGGCTCCTACACAATCAACAATTTCCAAAGGCAACATCTACTCTTCACTGGGTCCCCAAACTGATATGTGCAGGTCAGTATTGAAAGAGTTGGGTGATTTGTAGCAGGACAATTACCAATAAGTGTTATTTGAAAATCTAATCTGATGTCTATATAAGCAGCAGCTCATTGTTTATGTGGGTCCGGCAGCCAGATGACATTCATATTTAGAGCCTTATCTGCCAAGTAAATCCAAAGTCAGATCTCAAGCTCAAACTCAAATTTCTTTGTAGGCTACATTCTAGCTCTTTGTGATCCTCTGTAAATTCTGAGACTTCCAGGGCCCCATTTTTCCTTTATTTGTCATTCAAAGATTAACCTGACCAGTGTAAACTCTCAACTCACCCACTCGATAATGGTAGCACTTCCCCTTTTCTGGAATTTGACCCGAAACGGTGGAGTGGCATCACATCCTGTACCCGTCTCGCCGTCCCTATAATGACATTTCTTGATGGGAAGCTGGAGGAAATTGACCATTCTTTCCAAGCTGCTGTTGAAGGCGGTACAGGCAGGCTGGTCAAGTAGGTCATCTTCAACGGAGACCTGCTCTGGACCGGGGAAGGAGGGCACATCATTGTCTTTCTCCTCATCTGACTCAGGGTCTTCATCCGTTTCATCGTTGCGGTTTTGAATGTCAACGACAGATTCAAGCCCAACAATGGGTAGAGCATCAATAGCACTCTGTAAACCACCAGCAGCTCTGTGTGACAGGATAAAAATGTGTATACAGATGAAACTCATTACCAACAGGACTGTTGGTAATAACAGTCGCCCCCCCCCCCCCCCCCCCGCGCAAAAAAAGCTTGAGGAAACCAACAGATTATCGTAGTATATACTACAGAGAGATACATACCGTACACAGATAGGTGGCACGTAATCACTGTCAGTTGGATTGGAACCATTTACATCCAGTTCAATTCTGTAATCGAAAAACAAAAGGATAAATATAAATGTGTAATGAAGTAGACATTGTAGATTACAAGATGTGGAGATTCAGAGAAGTTTTCAACTCACACACTGTTGAGGAAGCTGTTTGCTTGTTCCTCATCTACTATAACAGCATCCATTAAAAGATCCATGGATTTGAAACTACAGACAACACAAGTATGTATGTTATACGTAAAGACTAGTACTGGTACCTCTACTACAAAGCAAATATGGAGCAAAATCCATCTCCCCTAAAAATCACTCAGCAATTCCATGCTTCTATTAATAACACAAATCTGCCCTGCCTTTAAAAACAGGATTATACATTTAAAAAATCTAAATGTACTATAAAATGTGTCATGAACATTTACCTTTCTTCCAAAGGATCCAAAGCTTGGTCCTCAGCCATTGCCTCAACTCCAGCCATTAGAATATCTTCCCTGTCAAGATAATGTCACCAGTGTAATCAGTGGTGTGTGTGTGTGTGTGTAGTTGTGAAGTGTGGCTAAATACATAATTACAATGTGTAATGTAATGTCAGCACTTCATGTTATTTTATATTATAATATTGTTCAATGTTTTGTCTATATTCTGAAAAGATTGAAATTCCTAATGACTAAAACTTAGAAAGTGAAAACATACTAACCCCTCAGACACTGGTTCAATTTGTGATAATCTATGAGAGATTTTAGCAGCTGTTCGCTTGCTGGGTGTTGATGTTCTCATCTCCTTACTTCCCCGAGTAGCTGCTTCAGGAGTTTGCTTCTTCTGGTAGCTGGAAATAAGCAATATTTTAAAAAGTTACAGTCTGAGTCAGCAAGCATATGTCAACAAGCTGGCCGTGACTTTGCTACCTTGGTCTCTTTTCTGTTTGGCCAGAACAACTATGACCATATAATTTTTGCCTGCAACAATAATAATCAAAACACATGTCTCAGTCGTTCGGTATTTTGTGTGTCACTTTTAGAAACAATTGGTTCTGCTATACATACAACGCAATGTATGATATCTGAAACAATCTTGTGTGGAAGGTACAACACAAGTCAAATTTAGAAGAATAAATGCTAAAAGCTCTATCGATGAGTTGAGACCACTCTTTTCACCCACCACACCCCCCAAAGGACTCAACCACACAAACATTTCACAAGCAAGGTCGTAATAATAATGATAATAATATCAATTTATATAGCACCACCTGAGCTTGTTTATATGTGATTGTCCACTTCACGTTTAGCTCTAAACTGCCTTTTATATATAAAAGGGACATATTTCTAACTATTCGGTTTCAGACTAACCGTGGAAAGCGCGCAGTCTGTAACTATTCAGTGTTAGACATCGTTAGGTCACCTAACGTACAAAGTAGCGCTAGCTGCAAAATGTAACTTTGTCCACCGCAGCTAACGATACTTTGTAGTTATGTGACCTAACGTACAAAGCAGCGCTAGCTGTAAAATGTAACTTTGTCCACCGCAGCTAACGATACTTTGTAGTTATGTGACCAAACGTACAAAGCAGCGCTAGCTGTAAAATGTAACTTTGTCCACCGCAGCTAACGATACTTTGTAGTTATGTGACCAAACGTAAGAGGTAGCGTTAGCTGTAAAATGTAACTTTGTCCACCGCAGCTAAGGATACTTTGTAGTTATGTGACCTAACGTACGAGGTAGCGTTAGCTGCTAAATGTAACTTTGTCCACCACAGCTAACTATACTTTGTACGTTATGTCACATAACGTACAAAGTAACGTTAGCTGCAAACATGTAACTAACTCTAACTTAGGTCACTCCGAGTCCTCGGTTATCTAATATGATTTTAAAATCAAGCTCTAAACATTACCTGTAATGTTTTCTTACCTGGTTACTAGGAAATGAGCCATGTCAGCATCCGTTTTCAGACCCAACTCCAGTTGTAGCTGCCTCCATGACTCAAGTGCGTAACCAATGTATATTCGGGTACCAGCCCGGCTTTGCTCGTAACTTTGTTTCGAGTAACGAGATGCTGCCGGTAAAACCTTCTTTTTCTTCCTTGGGTTACTTTTTATTAGACTCTGTTTGGCGGTCGGCCGTTTGCTGGCCGCAGCAGACTCCATTACGACCCGGGTCACCACACTCCTCTTCTTCCTCCAAGTCGAAACTTATCGAATGCCGTCGAGGACGCGCATTCAGCGTCAGCTCATGTCACGTCTGCAGGGCTGCGCGGGAAATTCGGGCCTGAATTGCAGTACATTATGCAGCACACAGCCTGTTCAAGGCAATGGAGAGATACATGGGTGGGCTCATCCTTTTTGGTTTTGAACGCTTCATCACCCATTAGCATTAAAAAAACTTAATGTGTAATGTTTATTTTTTCCCAAATCCTGCCCCAAGTTCCTTTAAAGAAGTAAAGGACAAACATCCAAAAAAAAAGAGAATAAGATAATTCAAATATAGGAAAGAAATTCAGGTGGTTATTATACTACAACAGAAACTGATTTCCATCCGTTTCTGTTGTACAGGTGTACAGGTAATACAGTTCCATAATATTACACCTGCCAAAAATTATTATATAGCTAGTTGTTACAAAAACAAGTGTGCTTCTGCCAATCTCTGCCAATGTCTTTATTTCACACACAAGCTATGTTAATAACAGTCTATCAAACAACAAATAGCTACTGGACATGGACATGATAGCAAACACAGATACCTAAAAATAATATAACTGACAATGATCGCATTAAGATAATGCTTGGTTACATTATAAACACAGACAACATTTGCCAACTGTGTGAGCCTGATGAAGGCAGCTGTTGAGCCAGACTGCGCAATCCCGCGGACCGGAAATCAATTTCTGGCAAGCAATCACTTTTTTTTTTTTTTTACACTCCCTGTAAATTACAAGTCATTTATTTAACAACCACAATTACTCCGAACCTGTTTAATTATGGTACAAATGAACCACAAGGCAAATTATTTGCACAAATGCAGCCTGCTTCTCCCGCTTTTTGGAGGACGGACCGCTACTATCCTTTGCGGCCTCCCATATCCCAAGATCCTTTGCGCGCCGCTGCTCAGTCCCGAAAAAGAAGAGGGAAAATTTGAACAATGGCGACATCAAGTGGCGCAGACATGACATATAAATATAAGTATTGGGTTTATACTCGGTTTTTACTCATTTGAACACCCAACGCCAGATATGTTAAACTTCAGGGGACTTGAAAAACCTCCAAATTTTAACTTTCAGTTAAAATACGTGACGCTGGTAATGCATTAGCATACGGCATAAATTAGCATTATGCTGTTTGAAGTAAAGCCTTAAAAGACTTCACTTTCAAAACGTTCAGCCGTTCAGAGGTTGACACATATCTTATTGTGACGAGACTTCATGTACATAAATGGACCAAGATGAACAAATTTAGAATAGGCTGTGATCCCTGCTTTATTTCCAAACTGTAAAACTGTAAAGTCTAGTTAAACGTTTGGATTGAATAAAGAGCTAAGTTTAGGATTATCATCATCATCATCATTATAATAATAATTATATTATATTTTTGCTATATCAGAACCCTTTGTCTGTTGACATTACATAACGTGTTTTACATTTCCTTTTGTTTTAGGGAGCAAGGAGCAAACAGAGCTGTTTATACGGTACAGAGGTCAGAACGACCACTTATTTACAGGGGCCAAACACTCGGCCGCTGTTGGATGGAGGTAAGGCAATAATAAATAGCCCATTTGTCAGTGTCCTGATGTCACTTTTTTGTAAATCTTTATATCCCTGTGTTAATGTGATCCTGTGTTTACCTTTTCTTTAGCTTCTCTCTGTGTTTAGAACAATTCTAGAAAAAATGGGCCTGCAGGGAAAGGTCGAGCCCCTGCAGGCAAAAAAGAAATGGGACAACCTCAAAAAAATATATAAGGTAGGTGCAGGTGTGAATGATGATGTAGAAACTACATTTTATTTGTTTTACCCATACAATTTAATAAATACTTTGCTGAAAATTGCTGACATGATTGATTTCCACTGTCTTAGGATTGCAAATATCCAGCAAGTGGAGAGGGGGTCGGTGGGAAGACAACCGCTGCCACTTGGCCCTGGTTTGTCCTCATGGACGAAATGTTGGGACAGAGGCCATCCATTGCCCCGCCTGTACTGATCGCATCGATGCCTGAGGACACACCAGGGCCGAGTGCAGCGGTTGTCCAAGAGGAGAACGAAGAGGAGGAGGAGAAGGAGGAGGAGGAGCAGCGTCAGCCACGGCAACGCAAGAGGAGGAGGGAGGATGACCTGCTAGACCTCATAAGGGAGGATATGAGGCTGCAGAGGGAGGCAGAGGAGAGGAGGGAGCGAGCGAGCAAAGAGAGAATGGACAGGTTGTTCTCCCTCCTGGAGCGGATGGTGGAGCGCTGATTTTTTCTTTTGCTGTTCATTTATTTTGTTCAGGCTGTTAGTTAGTTCTAATTAGTTGTTTATAATTAGTTAATTGTTAATTGTTAGTTAATTGTTAATTGTTAGTTAATTAGTTAATTGTTCACTGCAATCATTGTTATTTATTTAATTAATTAATTAAATATTGTCACCCACGTTGTCTATTCCATTTAGTATTCACAAGGTTTTTCAAACCTCAAACCTTTCTTATTTCACTTTCTGTCCCATATTGCACCTTCAACATGCTAAATATAGTTGTTATTCACTAATGGGTCAATGTTTACACAAATTAATGTACACATTTGATAGATTTAAAACAAAACAGATTTTTATGCAACATAAAAGCATTAAACATTAACACATTTTTAACACATTTATAACACAACAACACACTCCCCCCTTTCACAGCACCAAGGCTGTCCATCAGATTCCCTTTGCTTGTCTCTTCTTCCTCCGACTTCTCTATCTGGCAGCGATGAAGGCTTGTGTTGTGCTGTTTTTAGTTCTTAGCCATTGCTTAAAGCCGAAAGTCCACCTGAAGGAGAGACACCGCAGTAGACGGGGGGCTGGAGCCTCCGTTTCATCCTTGAGTATTGTTGTTTTTCCACCTTTGACTACCATCAGAGACAATAACTTACTAGCAGATGTCTGAACTGAAATATCTGTAGCAGTGCCTGAGGTTGAACGACAGTTTGGCAGTTTGCTGAATGAGAAAGAGAAAAAAAAGAATCAAAAGAAAAAAAAAGTTAAATTGTTCCAAAAAATCTCCCCACTGAGCAGTGCTGCTGGGCTGGATGGGATGCCACAATAAAGACCTGGTGTCAGTGGGACATCATCTGGGGTGGTATTCAGGGTGTTTTGGGGGTGTAGTCTCCACTGTCCACCACATCGTCCATCAACAGGGTTTGCAGGGCTGACTCGATCGACGGCTGCCATGCCACTAAGAATTTTTTAAGAAAGAGGCAAGAATTATGATTTCATAATGTGATCATAATATAATAATGATGACTGATTACGACGAACACAACTATCTACCAAACACTTTAAATTGGAATAATGCCTTTAAGATTATTTTACTTACCAACTAAAGATAGTCGTGGTCGGGGATCACCTCCTCCAGGGCAGACACCTCCGCAGACAGCTGGTCCCGCCATGGAGCACCACTGGCTGCCTCCAACATCCAACTCCCGGCTGGTTGAGAAGCGCAATTATCTGTTACTAGAGTCGTAAATACTGTCCCTGTATGAGCATCCCTGGGGAAAATGAATACACGTGAATTTGTTGACAGAGCCGGCGAATCACGAAATCGTCTGAAAAAACCTCAACCGAGTGCCAACAACAAGCTAGATTCAGAGATAGCAGTTGGTAGTTTGTTAGCATATAGGCTGCACAGCACATTAGCATGCTAGAGTTATTCTCATACCGAGTTGGTTGTAGTGATTGCACCGACTAAGTTACTTCCAAAACACGACGCTTGGGCGTGAATGTGTTTAGTAACGTCTGAAAATATAACTACGTTTTCGGGAGTTACTAAGTACAATCGCAAGTTGACATTGTGTTCGGCGTAATAACTACAACCAACTCAGTATGACAACAGTAAGTAGCATGCTAACGTTACCTCCCGATCCCGATCACACTGTTCAACAATTACGTTGATAATCTGCATGAACAAAGGAATCCGCAACTTTTCAAGACAAGACGTTCATAGTGTTTTAGTAAGTTAGTCATTGTCTACAGTCACTACATGAAAACGTGCAAGCTGACGTTGTGTTCGGCGTAATAACTACAACCAACTTGGTACAACAGTAGCTAAGTAGCATGCTAACATTACCTCCCGATCACACTGTTCAACTATTACGTTGATTATCTGCATGAACTAAGGAATCCGCAACTTTTCAAGACAAGACGTTCATAGTGTTTTAGTAAGTTCGTCATCGTTTACAGTCACTACATGAAAACGTGCAGGCTGACGTTGTGTTTGGTGTAATAACTACAACCAACTCGGGACGACAACAGTAGCTAAGTAGCATGCTAACATTACCGAAAACAACAATAGCCTGACGTTACCTCCCGACCACACTGTTCAACTATTATGTTGAATATCTGCATGAACTAAGAAATCTGCAACTTTACAAGACAAGACGTTCATAGTGTTTTAGTGAGTTAGTCATCATTTACAGTCACTACATGAAAACGAGCAAACTATCGAAACGGACAGCATTAGCTTATCTCCCGGCTTTATTACGGTTATAAACTGTGGACAAATAGTGCCCCAATGAACTCAAAGTAAAAGTCGGTAAGATAATAAATATGTATATATGTAATATATGACTTACAAATCCAGTAGCATCTAGGCTAGGTCGCCATCAGTTCTTTCAGCTCGCACCACCGAGCGTAAGCTGGTCCAATATTTATCCGTGTCCGGCTCATGTTATATCACTTTCTCTTTTTCTTTTCTTCGCCTCCTCAGACAATACCTTCTTGGCTTTTTTAGCTGGCTTGGCCATGGCGTTGGTTTACAAAAAATCCAAGTAGCTGCTGGCTAAATCCACCGATGAATAAACGTGTCGTAAAGCAGGTCGTACTAGACTTCTTTATGTCAGGTATGTCCCTACCCGCTCTGGGAAGTTACACAGTGCGGTTTCTGCCGGCGCGACCCCCCTCAGGCTGCAGAGGCGTCACCGTTCATCCTATTAACTGTTATTCTACCACTTAACTGAGTTTAGAAATATTATTTTAAGGTCGAAAAGCTACCTAGTGTTGCTTTAATAAGATAATTCTAGTTCATTCTAGCTTTAATTTTCTAGTTTCATTTTTATCAATCCACTTATCAGTCTATCTGGGCTTCTCAATCTGGTTTTGATGATTCATGACAACATTTTTTAATATTAAATTAAGGTCAGGGTTCTTTAACTATTAATCAATTGTCAATGTTATATGGCATTAACCATATGTGCCGTTCTACAGTTTATATGTCTAGTATTAACATAATGTATTGGTATGTTAATGACCCCTAACTGTTAGCTAGCTAATAATGATTATAATGATAACATTACTGTGGGTTCAAACAACAGGTTTACCTCTCCACGTTCCTCTCTCAATCGGAGGTACACCAGCCGCCGACGGTGCCGACGGAGCCGCATCTCCTCTTCCTCCAACGTTAGGTAGATGAGGAAGAAAACCAAAACTTCCATTTCAAACATCTTTCTTCTTTCTTCTCTCTCCTTTCTCTTCCAGCTTTCTTTTCCATCTTTCGCGGTCCTGTGTGGCAGAAATCGTGACGTAAGGGTAAGGGGCAGGAAAATATGGTGACACAACCAGGAAATACTCCGAAGGCTAGACCGTCCAATTTAACAATGGTTGACGCGGCCGTCAAAGGACTCCCCGAAGGACCCGGCCTTTGGCGTCCACAAAGGCTGGGTCCTTCGAAGGATGCAGCCCCTGAATTTGGACACAGCTTCTGTCTCAACAACACACTCTCGCGAGATTTGACATAGATCTCCTTGGCAACGTCAAACAAACGTTTATGAATGCCCGCGCTAATTACAATATTTTAATCATTTTCGTCACTGTTAGCTGTGTAAATGTTTAATGTTATCATAAGAAAATATAAATAGCTCACTTTCGTCTACCTACAACTTTTATAAATCCTCACGACCAACAAATCTGGCAGCCCGGACACATTTGGTACTTACAGCGGCCTTAAAACAGTTATTATGGCCCCCGATTGTGGAACAGCCTCCCGGAGAACCTTAGGGCTGCAGAGAATGTTGATGTTTTTAAAAAGAGGCTCAAGACCCATCTTTTTAATCAGGCTTTTAACTGAACTCATTTAACTCTTTCTAAGTTCTTACATTTTTTATTATTATTTTTGTATTTTTGTATTTTTGTATTATTATTCTATTTTATATTAATTTTTAGTTTAGTTTATCCTGTTTTATTACTTTATTGTTTTATTTCAATGTTTTATTTCAATGTTTTAGTCGTTATTTATGGTCTATTTTATACATTCTATTGTTTTATTCCCTCAGTTTTAGCTTCTATACCTTTTATCTTGTTTTACTGTTTTAGCCCCTCGATTTTCCAGTGTTTCCTCCTGGGGGCCTACCACACCGGGAGTTGCTTCTGGTCCACCGATGGGGGTGCTGTCCCGTGGACGGCCCTGGCCCGGGTGGCTAGAGAGCTCTACACCTTGGTGTGGAGCCTCCTGTCTGCCTGGGCTGGGGGGGTCCTTGTGGTGGCGCCCCTGCAGTCATGCACCATGATTCCTCTCGGTGTAGCTTCTTCGAAGGTAGCTTCTTCCTCACCTCTGATTTCGGTGCCCAGCCATGTCTCCTTAGCAACAGCTAGTGTATGTGTGTATGTTTGTGTGTGTGGGTGTGTATGTATGTCCATATGTCTATGTATGTGCGTGAGTGTGTATGTAAATGTGTATCTGTGTGTATGTTTGTGGGGGTTGGAGGTTTGGGGTTTTCATGGTGTTTTGTTTTGTTTTGTTTTGGGTTTTTTTTAACCTCTGTGAGGCACTTTGTGTTACTGAAATGTATGAAAAGTGCCATATAAATAAAGTTGATTTGATTTGATTTGATTTGATTTAAACTCGCCACGAAGTGATTTTTACGATGGCCAGTTAAGGACTACTAAGGACTACTACATGCTGCTCATTAGCTTTTACGTTTATCGTGAATTTTATAAGTAGTAGCCTATCTATGTGTAGTTGTTTTCCAAGTTTGCTTACCTTAGGCCTTCATCAGCCAGTCTCCTCTGAATGGTGCTGGACGACACACCAAAAAGCTCCGCAATTCTTCGGGCTGGCAGTCCAGACAATGCAAAAGTTGTCAGCATTCCGCTTGGGATGTCCAAAGGCGGTCGTCCAGCACCTGGTGTGACTGCCTGCCCCTGGCCATCTCCAACATGAACACGGTGCTCAATGTTGTGCAAAATGTTCATAATCTCCCCATCCACCTCTATATCGTGAAGGGCACTTATCCTCCCAAGAATCTCCATGAAGTCAGCAACATTAGCTAATGTTTAGCATTAGCTTTTTTTTTTTTTTTTGTTCTATGCTGTCATAGCACCCCGGAGCTCATCTATGTCCTCCATGTCCTCCACCGTGTCTCCAAATCTGACAGTTGTTTTATTCTGAAAGGGTACAGATAACCCCGCCCCCTCATTTGAATATTGCAGCATGAAATAAAAGAGCAGTGAAATAAACGTGACCTTATGAAATAAATTCCCCAGAAATAAATAAATGTGACGTTATGAAATAAAAGTCCCTGTAAATAAATAAATGTGACGTTATGAAATAAAAGTCTCCTGAAAAAATAAAAAAATTGTTTTAAAAATAAAAATATAAATTAATCTATGTATTTATATTTAATTTATGTCTATTTATCAACCTATTTATTTAATTTGGGACTCATTTCACGGCATTATTTATTTATTTATTTATTTATTAATTTATTTCATTATCACTAAAACGGCTTTCCATATTATTGAGCATGGTGGTGACATTGTGATCTGTATGTATCCAGTAAGGAGGATTTTAAAATGCATGGGGCTGAACAGAGGAAAGAAGCATGTTCAAATTAACTGGAGCGCTGCGGTGCGTCTCCGTTATGGAACGCCAACGAGGTCACTAACACGTGGATTCCAACACCTAAACAACACGTAGACAACACGTAAACAACGCGTCAATTTTTCACGCGTTGTTAACGTGTTGTCTACGTGTTGTTAACACGTTAACGACGCGTTAACGACACATTAATTTCACGTGATTGTGAGCCCTTTGGTCACTTGTCCAGTTTGAAATGGGTGAGAGTCTAGAGTCCCCATCGGCTCCTGAGCTGTTGGGTTAAACCATTTATGTAAGCCTGGGGGGGTTTCCACCCTCTATTTAACATGATAAGAAACCTCTTAGTTCTTTGCCATTGTCTTCCTTTATTGTGTAGCTCATAAAAATAAAACATTTGGGTTGCAGTTTTAGAACTTTATTAGTTATTACCAACATTAGTTATTAAATTATAAATTATCATTATCAGGATAAAATTGCCTCATTTTGCTCCACTATAGTGGGCATTCTAGCTTTAACACCATTCATCAAACGTTAATTTAATATCAATAAAAACATTAACATTTTTTTATGGAAATAGTAACTGCAATGGTACTCAGTGAATATCTGTATTTGGAAAACATGGAACTTTACTCTTTGAGCATTTTAATTTAATATATGACCAGCAGGGGGCATACCATACCTTACTCTTAGTTCTGATTAAATGGTAAAATATAGGTTGATAAGAATGTCCAGATTTAATGTCGGTGCTATGGTCAAAAGAAAATAATACACATTTATAATATTCATAATATTCATTCATTTAAAATATTCAACTGTCTGTGATTTGTTTCCTGCCGTGGAGTCTTGAGCTGTTTGCAGTGGAATCACATCAGTCCCAGCCTTTTCATATGGTCAGTAAGCCATTTTAACACATTGCTAAATCAGAATAAAAACAGTCAGAAAAGAAGCCATAAAATTAATTCTGGTTGATATTATATTATATAATTTACATTTTTTTAATTTTATTTGCACTGTATATATCGTTTTGTATATCCTGCTTTCTATTTATGTTTACAGTTTTTGTTTTGTTTTGTTTTTTGTTTTTTTTTGCGGACCCATTGCTGCTGGGACAAAATAATTTCCCAGTCTGCAATCAATAAAGTAATTGTATTGTATTGTATTGTATTGTATTGTATTGTATTCTATATTAAGTGTATGATAGGCACTTAGTCTGTCCAGGCAGACATAGATTATGTGTGTGGTTCTAGAAAGAAACACTAAAATGGCCGGAATCCCAACACTATCATCATCGCACATAGTAAACCCTAATTATTGCATTTTACACATGATTTTAATAGAGAAATCTCAGAACAAGAAAATCAAAATTAAAAGTAACTTCTTTAATTATGAAACAATTTATTTTAATACTTAATAACATATATTGAAAAATAATAATAATCGAAAAAGCTGGAAACGAGCTGATCTAATACAAAACAAAAAAGAGCCGTTTTGATCAATGGTCGCAGATTACCTCAGCTCTCCTCACAGTTACCACACATGCTTGTAGCATTTAAAGTGTCCGACGTTTGGTTCTGTTTGCAGCTCTTTTGGACCGGCACTGCCTCCGTGTCCGTGTCTGCTGCGGTGTTTGCTTCCGCTGCTGCCCAGCTTGTGCCGACTGCCGCGGCCGCTTTCCCCTCCATGTATTCTGCCCTCAGTTCCTCTGACAGCTGCTGCAGGACTTTCCTCCGGGCTCTCCTGCTGCTGGTGCTCCTTAAATAAGATGCGGGCACTGATCCCAGCCAGGTCGAGGGTGTTATAGAAGACCGCCACTGGCCATCTTCCTCCGCCTTTGGACGTCCATGCCGTACTTGGTGTTGCTGTAGTACATCACAGACACTCGTTTTGCCTTTGCCCCACTAAAGGTGCCCACACCTGTGTGCAGGTGCTCAGGATGCAGACATTCTTCCTCAGCTTTCCCTGGTACACAGTCAGTCACATAATTTCTGTGAAATGATGTGCGGTCAATATGACCGCTTATGGCCGGAATAGGTATAACATATCATATTTTCTTTGTCTTTTGTGTAATTTACATAAAAACTATTAAAAGTTAAAATTCAGACACTTTTAGGAAAAGTCATGTAAGGGCAGTATTGCATTTTTTCATTCAACAAAGTTATTGCACATATACATTTGAAAAAGGGTCAAAATTACGGTCTTGGCCGATCTATGTTACAAAAAAATGCGTATCTTGTGTTTACTTAAATGTTATAATGTGTTTTAAACAACGGAGTGTCTATTTACACGCGGGTGAAAAATAGCCTTTGCCCCGCGATCTGGCTATTTACACTTGACCCCTCACCCATTCTAATCCTGAAGGTGTTTAGAAGGGTATACATTTCATTAAAATGGGTAAATAACACCTGTGTACCTAATTATGTCTGATGAGTGACTAATCTCTGAACAAGAAGAGGTCTGTTTAGGTTTTAACAAGCCCCATTATCAGTGATAATGCTGGTTATATAGCCCTAAATTAAATTTAGATGCTCAAAAAAAAGGTTATATATATATATATATATATATATATATATATATATATAGTTATATTGTTGGCTTTTGATATTGAGTAGCCTGAGTAAAACTGCCACTGAAGACCAACAAACTGATCGATTTTTGTCATTTATTTTTGCAGAATCTTTTGACACAGTACAGTACAGTCAATGTATTTGTCATATTCAAAGGAATTCATATGTCCAATCAAGATATTTTACATATTCTTAATTAATTATTTTATATATGTTGTATTATTTGTATGAATATCTATTTTGCCGATTGTCTGCTTGTTCATAAACTAAAATAAAGATTTCTAAATTGAAAAAAACAAAACAAGAAACAGGCTTGACTCAAGAGCAAGAGGTGCAAGTCAGTTGCAGGCTGCGTATAATTGCTTGTTAAACTGCAGCCTATCACAACGCTGCTTCCCCTCCCCCACTCATTTGCAGGCACCTGGCCGTGGCTAATGGACATACTAAGAGAAGCCAGGACTGGATGCTTCAGCACTCTGTTGGTGGCGGACGGTGCATTATGTCGAGTCGAGGTCGAGATTACATCACTGCTATGAGTAACAGATTTAATGGTGTAATTGAACAAATTCAGAACAGACAGGAGCAGCCGAGTTCTTCCGAGAGTCTTGTAGAAAGCTAAGTACTTTAAGTTATCTGTAAAGGACTCCAAGTGATGTTCACAAGGTTGAAGTTTGCGTCGGTTTTGTAACATTATTTATGTTGTGTCTCTTTAAGCTAACCATAATAAACAATTGACGGAGTAATATAAGTAAGTCATGTTTAAGTGATGTTAATAAAATACTCCGTGTCGTTATCTACGTGAATTTGAACATTTTATTGCGGAGACAAGTTGGGATTCTTGTAACATTAATGCATCCATGGTTGAAGTGTGCGCTGTAGTGTTGGCTAACATTAGCCTATTTAGCAAGCTAACTTGCAAAAATGCCATGTTTGGAAACGACTTTGGATAGAAAGATTTCAGCAATTTAAGGTTTATAAAATGGAGGAATCGACTCACGCCGTTTCAGCAGCTCGGTTTTAAATGTATATTGATGGCAGTGAAATAACAGTTTGACAGTTTGCCTACATTTACTACAGTTTCTTAAAGAGGTTTCTAAAACGGTTACCCAGTATTTTATGTCTAGGTTATCTACTCCGTTTTGATTACAATTTATTCTTTAAGGAGACTTTGGCTAATTAGGCTTTTGGCTTTGCTTCACAGTCTGCACATTTTCTGTCACTTTTTCAGGTTGCGGATTTTCAGGGAAAATGATGCCCCCAGTAGAGGGCCAAGGAGGAGGGGGCAAACAAGACTTGCCACTTTCAGAGTTGGCCTCCTCCTCCATCCTGATATGGAAACATTCCACCCACAAAAAGGTATGTTACAAGATGTTTAATTATGCATAGGCTACATTATATGTTCCTGTAAGAGAATTTTGCACAAATTACTTGTTTGTAGTGATTTTATTTTATGCAATTTGCATTGTAGCGGAAGCTTTGAGAAAAATAAAGGTGCCAGTGTCCTTGTTAGCGGAGGACTTCCATGCTGTCCTCAGAAATGCGTTTCCGAGAGTGGGCACCACGGATTTTGAGTTGGCAAGGGTAGATTGTCATAAAAAAATTACAAGACTTCAAGTTTCTCCACTGTCACCATCTGTGCTGAAAGCCAGCAGAGAGCTTAATCGATCAGCTTTATATATACTCCCAAAGGTACTGTACATTGACCATACCTTGAGCTAAATTACCTGTTTAATTGTAAAAGGAATTTTTTAATGTGTAAATCTAATTGTCACTGTTTTGGGTTGACCTGTTCATGTGGACTTGAGGATTCCTATTGATGCATATAACTGAACATTTACTCCGTACTTTTTAAAGGAGAGTCTGGCAGAGCAGGTCGGAGAACAGCAAGATGGGTGTAATGTAAGAATATTTTTTACCACCTTACAGATCTGTGACAAGCAACATTTTAGCAGTATATTGTAAGTGTTAACATTCAAATGACCAGTACATTATTTTGGTTTCTTTAGGATGCAGTAGAAGTCTTGGCCTCGTTTTTCCGACTGCTTATGATGGCTCTCAAAGACGGCACCCTATTTACAGGGCCACAGAACAGCAAGAACCTGTCCCTGGACAGCCATGGTTGGTACCCACACACTTATCTAACTCGCCTAATTGATATTCCTGCATTTTTTTAATTTTAAGCTTTGAGTTTGTTGAAAAAGCCTTATCCTGCAGATATTTGCCAACTGGAAAATCTCATTTCCATTTTTGCAGAATTACACAGAGGTGTCTACAAAACATATGGAGTGATGATGGCTGTCGCACTGGTGCATGGAGGAGTGTCACCTTCTTTTTTTTCTGAGAGGCTCTACCAAAACCTTTGCTCTACACCTACATCACCACCCACTCTCAAAGAAGTAGAAGATCAGGATTTGCAGTTGAAACTCAAAAAGGTATGTCAATTTTGTCCTTACTTGCTGTATTTATTTTACTTTATTTTACACTTGAAGTATCTCAAAGGCCTGCTTCTACTAATGAACTGTTGATGATGTATTAAAGATCAGTGAGGCAGTTGATATTACAGCGGCTAGAGCTGCCATTGAGGAAGCTGCGGAGAGCCTGTCCTTGTTGGGGTCCCTGAGGCATATCACCACCATGGAGGGATGGGACCAGTTGGTTCAGGCTGCCACAAGTTTCTACGTGGAAGGAAGGACAAAGGAAGCCTTGCAACAGTGAGTATTTGAGTATAGTCCCACACTTCATCTGTAATGGTGTCTATAAATTGTAAATTTTGTTCAGTTTTAAATCCTTAATTTTGTTCATGACAGTGCTACAGCGGTTGGACCACATTTTACTTATACAGGGTATCCGCGGGGTCTTAAAAAGTCTTAAAAAGTCTTAAATCCAATAATTTGAATTTAAGGCCTTGAAATGTCTAAAATTCTCCTAAAATCTCATAAAAGGTCTTAAATACGATTTTGAAAGGTCTTAAAAGTCTATTAACGTTACTTTTATTTAAAACATGCATAACCTTCAGTCTCGCTTTTAAATGTTTCGATTTTTGAGGACGCTATAACGTAACTACAAAACGGAACTAAAGTAGGCTACCTGGCTGCCCGGTCAGAATTTATCGAGCACCACTAGCTGGTGTGCTGTGCGCGCGCAGCGGTTTGTTGTTACAGCTTAGCATAGCAGCGGAGAAAACTTAACGAAAGCCCACAGCAAAGCCGAATTACTTGCATAAGATGGGTAAGTGCAAGTTCAACGATTTGTGGCTCCAGAACGATCAATTTAATGCATGGTTGAAGCTGGTGGATGGAAACATATATGAAGCACACTGCACTTTCTGCAAGAAAACTCTGAAACTTGGAACATTGGGCATCAAGGCATTGGAATCCCATTGCAAGTCAGAAAAACATAAAGCGGTCATCAAATGCCAGCAGCAAATGCTTTCAATCAGCCAGTAGTGTTCCACATCAGGATCTGGAGCATCGAGGTCCAGCGCGACCCAGTCTGCTGCAACTCCAGTCGACCTCCGGACAGCGTTTGGGTCTACACCCACACTAAAGGCGGAGGTGCTATGGACTTTTCATACGGTAACTAAGCACCAGTCATATACTGGTAATGAGAACATTGATGAGCTGTTCGAGACCATGTTACCGGATTCTGAGATAGCGAAAACTTTTAAGTGTGGAAAAGACAAGACAGCGTACATTGCGCGATTTGGATTAGCCAATTTCATCAAGAGAGACCTCATCTCCAAAGTTAAGGGCCCGTTCGTGCTGATGATCGACGAAAGCCTGAATCAAACGAACAAGACCAAGCAGTTGGACCTGCACGTGCGTTTTTGGGAAGGCGACCGGGTCCGGTCAAGGTACCTGGGGTCCCAGTTTATGGGGCATGCGACGGCTCAGGACTTACTGAAACATGTCAAAGTAAGTAACATAAAATGTTTTAGTAGCGAGCATTGCATGATTTTTATTTTTTTTTCATGATTTTTTCAGCAGCACATACTAGATATAATACCAGAAGTAACAGAATAAGACTCAGACAATAACTTGAACTATAAAATTGCAATGGTTGGATTTAATGTATTTATTTATTTATTTTCATCTCAGGAGTGTGTGGACCAACTTAACCTCAGGAGCCAAGTGTCCATCTCCATGGATGGGCCCAATGTGAATTTCAAATTTTTGGAACTTTTTCAACAAGAGTATGCAGAACTGAATGGAGGTGCTCAGCTTGTTTCTGTGGGTAGCTGTGGACTGCACACATTGCATAATGCTTTTAAAAGTGGATTCACCATGTGGCAGCTGGACAAACTTTTGAGAGCTATGCACACACTGTTCCATAACGTACCAGCAAGGAGAGAAGATTACAGCGCTGTCACAAAATCCACCATCTTCCCCTTACCGTTTTGTGGTCATCGGTGGATAGAGAACTTGCGGTGTGGTAGAGAGGGCTATTGAATGCTGGCCATCACTTCAGGAGTATATGGATGCAGTGAGAAGAAAGAAACTCCCGATCCCAGGGACAGCATCCTTTGACACAATTGAAGCAGCCCTGAAAGATCCACTCATCTTGGCCAAGTTAGAATTCTACATGACTGTTGCAAGGACATTCAATCCCTTTTTGAAGAGGTATCAAACAGACGAGCCAGTGATGCCTTTCTTCAGCAAAGACTTGGCTGAGCTGATCAAGGTAATGATTTATATGGGTAGCACACCACATTATCATCACAGCATTCTTGTCACTACAGATAAGACCTAGCTAATTGATGTGTACACTGTGTTATTGAAGAATAGATACATTTGTCAATTTTTGGTCATGCATTAGAATTTTGATAATGATGCATTATGGTAAATGTGGATACAGGGGACTATTTACTTTTGAGATTGTCTTTTGACAGGGTCTACTCAGGCGCTTTATCAAGCGAGAGGTCCTGCACGACATCAGCACACTGCAGCTAACCAAACTAGATGTAGCTGATAAGAAAAACTGGCACCAGCCAAAGCACATCGACATCGGCTTGGGTGCTGAGTCAGCCCTCAAGGTAGTGTGATCATTTAGAAAGATCATTTTATAAATTGTAGTCAGGATGCTAGTAGAATATACCATTTTATTATAAATACTATTTACAGCTTATTCCCCTTTTCAGAGCAGCAACAGTTCAGAGCTCAGAGTCCTTCAATTTAGAATGGACTGCATGCAGGGACTGTCAAACATCGTCAGTAAAGTGCAGGAGAAGAGCCCCCTGAAATATCCAACAGTTAGGCACATGGCGTGTCTGGACCCCTCTGCCATTTTCAGAGAACCAAACAGGTGCAAGAGGCATATGAAATGTCTTGTTCAGACATTTCTGCAAGACAAACAGCTGAGAGGAGGTGTTTCTGCTGGTAGGAATAGTTCTGGAATTTTAGTTCTGGTTTTGAACAAAAGTAAGAGGTCGGCACTAGCATAGTGAACAGTAAACATTCTGTGTGTTACATCCAGATTTTTTTGCTCCACCTTTAAATTGACAAGTAATTTATTAGTAACAGGCCAATCATAGACATGAATTCACATAATCAATTGTAGTACTATTTCTACAAGTTTCTCTATTTTCAGTCAACCTATAATTTGCTGTGCGCTTTTTTCTTTTCTCCACTGGATCTCTTACATTTGTCATTTTCTCTCCACATGGTCCTGCACCTGTTTTGTGTGCATTGGCTCACGTGTTGTATTGGAATAGGCTTTGACATTGTACACCATTATAACCAAATTTAGAACAGTGACTTTATTCACCATTATAACCATTACAGGTTGTTGATATAATGTAATGATTTATCTGCTCCCTTTTTCTTTATAGGTGATATCATTCTCCAACAATTTGAGGCCTTCCTGTCCCTTGAGAGCAGAAGTGAGGAGTTCCCCTCCTTCCAACCCATGCAAGAGAGGCTAGACATCTTCTTGTGTGGTGTCCTTAGAAGGCCCTATCTGGAACTTTGGACTTTTTGTCAGAAGCTGCTCATTTTGTCCCATGGACAGGCCACTGTGGAGAGAGGTTTTTTTGTAAACAAGGAAGTTGAAACTTGCAACATGCAGGGGGACACTGTTGTTGCGCACAGGCTTGTGTGTGATTATGTCACTCAACACGGCGGGGTTACCAAGATTCCCCTCACGAAAGAGCTCTTGACTTCTGTGGCATCAGCCAGGTCCAAGTACCGTGTCCACCTTGATCAAGAGAGAAGGAAGAAGGAGTCTGATGAACAGGGAAAGAAAAGAAAGGCTTTAGAGGATCACCTGGAAGAACTAAATAAGAAAAGGAAAACTGTCCAAGAGGTTTCTGAAAGTCTGGCCAGAGATGCAGACAGGTTTGCAGAAGAGGCTGAGGGCAAGGTGGGCAGTTAGATGGCCCAGCTCATAACAAAATCAAATGCTCTGAGGAGGAGCTACAAGGCAAAATTAGCAGAGCTCAAGAACATTGTGGAGGAGATTGCAGCCACAGGACAAGAGCTCAGATAATGTAGAAGTTCTTGTGCACGCACACACACACACACACACACACACACACACACACACACACACACTCACACACACACACACACACACACACACAAAATGGCCATTTGGCTGTAGAGTTTACCAATATTTTTTTTATTCTGCGTTCCAAACAAATATTAGTTCACAACAGAGAGACTTCTGGTGTTTTTAGTTAGGTTAAGCATTTTGTATTCCAATGTGAAAGAGCTGTGAATAAATTCATATACTGCAAGTAATTCCGGGCCTCCAATTTTCCTTCATGTCTTTTGTACTTTTTTGCCAGTATCGATGTGAAATGGGTCTTAAATTGTATTCATTATGGTCTTAAAAAAGTCTTAAAAAGTGTTAAATTTGACTTGTTGAAACCTGCAGAGACCCTGTTATATTTTGAAGAAAATGCTTGGGTGAGCTAGAAAATACTTATTGCTGGAAAACAAATCTTCATGGTGCCACATACTGTTGTCTAATATAAATCAAATCAAATCAAATTTTTATTTGTATAGCCCAAATTCACAAATCACAGTTTGCCTCAGAGGGCTTTACAATCTGTACACAGACGACACCCTCTGTCCTTCGACCCTTGATTCGAGTGAGGAAAAACTTGCCCCCAAAAAAAGCCCTTTTAACAGGGAAAAAAAAAAATGCGGAAGAAACCTCAGGAAGAACCACAGAGGAGGGATCCCTCTCCCAGGACGGACAGACGTGCAATAGATGTTGCATGTACAGAGCAGATCAACGAGATCACAATGTATACAATTATAATAGATGGTTGACAGGAATGAAAGTACATAAAGAGGTATTACAGCAATAATAATGAAATGCACATAATGGAAATGTGACTACTAGTAATAACAGTAGTAGTGGTTAACGGTAAGGATAGTATGTAGTAATGCATTACAATAATAGTAGTGAAACGTATGTAACAGAGATATGACTAATATTAGCAACAGTAGTGGTGGGTGTCAGGCAGGGCCATGGCAGTAGGTGCATCCACGATCCACGACCCGGGTGCGGCCAGGATCCATGAGAGCCTGTAGGACTAGAAAGCACAAGGACTCCGGGGAAGAAGTGAAGTCAGTGACATGCAGAGATGGGGCATGTATACAGGCATAATGTATACAGATGGAGAGGAGAGGAGAGGAGGAGAGAGAAGCTCAGTGTGTCATTTAGCAGCATAACTAAGAGCTGGTCCAAGACAGGCCTGGGCCAGCCCTAACTATAAGCTATATCAAAAAGGAAGGTCTTAAGTCTACTCTTAAAGGTAGAGAGGGTGTCCGCCTCCCGGACCAAAACAGGAAGATGGTTCCACAGAAGAGGAGCTTGATAACTGAAGGCTCTGGCTCCCATTCTGCTTTTGGAGACTTTAGGAACTACAAGTAATCCTGCGTTCTGGGAGCGTAATGCTCTAGTTGGGTAATAGGGTAGTATGAGCTCCTGGAGATATGATGGTGCCTGACCATTAACAGCTTTGTAGGTGAGGAGAAGGATTTTAAACTCTATTCTTGATTTTACAGGGAGCCAGTCCAGAGAGGCCAATACAGGAGTAATATGATCTCTTTTCTTAGTTCCTGTCAGTACACGTGCTGCAGCATTCTGGACCAGCTGGAGACTCTTTAGAGACTTGTTAGGGCAGCCTGATAATAGAGAATTACAATAGTCCAGCCTGGAAGTAACAAATGCATGGACTAGCTTTTCTGCGTCTTTTTGGGACAGGATGGGCCTGATTTTTGCAATGTTACGTAGATGAAAAAATGCAGACCTTGAAATTTGTTTTATGTGGGAGTTGAAGGACATATCTTGATCAAAGATAACTCCCAGATTCCTGACGGTGGTGCTGGAGGCCAAGTTAATGCCATCCAAACTAGCTATATCATTAGATAATGCATCTCTGAGGTTTAGGACCAAGTATTATAACTTCGGTTTTATCTGAATTTAACAGCAGAAAATTGCAGGTCATCCAGGTCTTAATGTCCTTGAGACATGCATGGAGTTTAGTTAGCTGATTAGTTTCATCTGGCTTTATTGATAAGTATAACTGGGTATCATCTGCGTAACAATGAAAGTTTATGGAGTGTTTCCGAATTATATTTCCTAGAGGGAGCATATAAGGTGAATAGTATGGGTCCAAGCACGGAGCCTTGAGGAACACCATGACTAACCTTGGTATACAGGGATGATTCATCATTAACATGTACAAACTGAAATCGATCCGATAAATAGGACTTAAACCAGTTTAATGCAGGTCCTAAATGCCAATTAAGTGTTCCAGTCTCTGTAGTAGAATGTGACAATCATGGTATCAAATGCAGCACTAAGATCTAACAAGACCAGGACAGAGACAAGTCCTTTGTCAGAAGCGATTAGGAGGTCATTTGTAACTTTCACCAGTGCTGTCTCTGTGCTATGATGTGCTCTAAAACCTGATTGAAAATCCTAATCAGTACTATAATATGTGAATGGAAGGAATGAGAAGGTCAAAAGCTCTGAATTTGGGATGTTCCCTATTTAACAGTGTTACTGGATTCATACAAAGATTAATGGGTGATTGAAATGTTACTTTCGAACTAATGTTGTTTTCATGCCATAGCTGTCATTTAAGTTTTAATATTAGGCTCTGAAGTATATTATTCCATTTTATAGTCATCTAAGTTACACATAACTGCACACCGCAGGCTGACGCTAAGGATAATGTTTGGTCATGCTTACATAACATTTATAACGAAGAAAATGTGTACATGCAATATGTTTAACCAGTGTATGATCAACTCATGTAAACAATGTGAGCCGAAAGGTGGTCGTCCAGATCATTTAAAGTAAAAACAAATCTGGGGGCCGTGGGGGAATTTTTAAAATCCTTATAAGAATATAGTTTTTTTTTCGCCCTCACGCACATTGTTCAGTTTTGTGTGGGATCTGTAAACCCACAGAGGGGGGATTATATTGAGAATTCTGGCCTAACTAAGATGACCTTCACACTTGATAAGAACACACACAGATAGCCGCATGGAGAAGCCAAAACCTTCCAGAACAGTGAGAAACAGGACGACTGACATCACACTTGATAAGAACACACACACATAACCGCATGGAGATAAACACACACACACACACATGCATGAGCATACACACACTCTCTCACACAAGACTCAGGAGTTATTGGAAAATACATGAAATGCTAGGAACAATGAGACAAGGGTCATCGTGACAATTTGATAATGGTCTAAGTCATCACTACACAAGTGTGATTGTGCATGCAGATTTCGAAGTACATAAATGTATGGGCAGTCCAGGAATAAACAGAACCCACTTTCTACAAACCTTGCCTCTATGTCGTCTTTCTGAGAGTTTTGGCTTCAACAGATATTATTGTTGTACATTCTCCACAACAAGATGAGCGCAATGAGCATGGTGTCGTCTGCGAACTTCAGGAGCTTGACGGACTGGTGCCTGGAGGTGCAACTGTTGGTGTACAGCGAGAAGAGCAGGGGAGAAAGAAAGCAGCCTTGGGGGGATCCGGTGATGATGGACTGGGATTCAGAGACATGTTTCCCCAGCTTCACGCGCTGCTTCCTGTCAGACAGGAAGTCTGTGATCCACCTGCAGGTGGAGTCAGGCACGTGGAGCTGGGAGAACTTGTCCTGTAGCTGAGCCGGGAGGATAGTGTTGAAAGCAGACCTGAAGTCCACAAACAGGATCCTGGCATATGTTCCTGGGGAGTCCAGATGCTGGAGGGTATAGTGCAGGGCCATGTTTACTGCATCGTCTACCTCTGTAGGCGGACTGCAGTGGGTCCAGGAGTGGGTTTGTTAAGGATTTGAGGTGGGACAGCACAAGGCGCTCAAACGACTTCATGACCACAGAGGTCAGGGCGACGGGTCTGTAGTCATTACAGTAGGTACTACTTCGTTGTGGCCGAGTTCACGCGAGAATCACGCACCTTTTTAGTGGAGGATCAATTGTGTTTTCATGAGAAGCGGCAATTCGCCCAAACAACCACCAGGTGGCATCTGTGAGCAGGAGGACGACACTGGCGTAGCAAGCTTTTCAAAAGTGTGGGGGATGGATGTGGTCTTTCCAGTTAAGCGAACTTGTTCCAGATGCCTTAACATTTGCATTCCCTCCTGCTCAAATCTTACTACAGTCGCTCAGTTTCTCTGGCCGCTCTCTGTCTGCGCTGCGGATGCCTCCTCTCCCCCTCCCTCTCCTGTTGTTGCTTCAAACATGACACCGGCTTTCAGTGTGACCGGCTGATGATTGGCTGTTCTGCCTCAAGTCCCGCCTCTCTTGCTGTGTTAGATATATTGGGAACTAGCCATAGATATACATAGACGCTTCACTGAGCGCTGAATCGTACGTCGAAGTCATGGAGTGAACTTTATAAAGCTCCTTCTACAAAGTGCTTTAAGTTAAAGCCTCTCATTTACACATTCACACACGTACGAATATATCTGGTAAACAGACGTACCAAAAACAATGTCTGTAACGTTCTCCGATGATTATAAACGTTAACTACTCCTTATATGTTTAGTAAACAGGTAGGCAACAAACCCACGTATGTAGCCTATTTTTCTAATGTTTTTATGAGTGGTTACAGCTGCCAATGTATGTAACTCTGTTACTGTGATGATAAATATTGAATCTATAATAACCAGATCCTGACATGTAAATGTGATGTCTGTGGGAATAAAAAGCACTGATAAGCCATAGACGTCGGAACTAGGGGTGCGGGAGGTGCGGCCGCACCCCCTCCCATCCGCCCCCCCGCACCCCATCAGCCTCCCTACCCACAACATTATGCTTTAAAAAAATAAAGAATCTGACATACATTTATCTCTTACATATAATTAATGCATAGATCTATGCTTTTGATGTGACATGCAGCCTCCCTGACTACATACAGTAGCCTAGGCATCTGGCATAGGAGTCAGGCTGCATCTGGACCTGGTGCGCTCCGAGGCGGAGTGGCGTTTTGATCAGGAAGGACTCCGCATAGCTGCAGGGCGAGAGCAGGCAGTTCTTGAGGCGGCTCAGGGGAAACGAGTGGATGTGGGTTCCTCGGAACTGACCCCCTTTCCACGAGAGCGGCTAAGCCTTGAGCTGGACATACTGAGGAATGTGTGTAGGGGACGAGAAGTAAGCACCATCCAGGATGTGTCCATCCTGCATACCTTGCAGCCCCAAACCCGCTCCATGCTGTCGGAGGTGGAGAAGCTCATTAAGCTGTGTCTGGCCCTGCCAATATCTGTCGCGGCATCCGAGCGCTCTTTCTCAGCCTTGCGCAGGCTGAAAACCTGGCTGCGCACCATGACGCAGGAGAGACTAACACATTTGACCGTTATGAACGTTCACAGTGACCTTATGGATGAAAGCAATGTCTCGACCCTGCTTAAAATCTTCATCAGTAGGTCAACTGAGAGAAGGTCCACTTTTGGATATGCATGAAAGCCCTGAGTCAGGAGCGCAGACTTTTCTTTCTTTCATTCAAGGGTACAAATAATGCTGTTATGTTCCTTAAATGGCTTGATTTAGTGATCAAAGTTTCGTTTTCTTAACAATAAAGATGCCGTGTTCATCCATTCTAGTTCTCTTATAACTGCACGCCATTATAAAATAAATTCAAATCAAATCCTTAATCATTGATAAAAGTGCGTGCTTCCCCCGCCCCTCCCAACAAAAATCCCGCCCCCCCTCTCAGAAAATAGTTCCGACGTCCATGAAGCCGGTGAATCAGATCAATAGAACGTTTTTTTTTCTGGTTATCATCTATTGATATTTGGTACGCCACAGTTGTGGTGTCAGAATTTAATGTATTTTATGTACACAAGCAGGAAAGCTGGTGCTGCGGATGCTCATTTGCTCATTTATTTGCTCAAACTTGGAGCCATATGTGATCATAATGATGATGAGAAAAGAAAACACATTAACTAAAGGTACAACCTATACTGAGATTTGAGCCCATACTAGCGGATGATTCTGCTTACTGAGGGAGCTGCTCTACCAGGGGAGCTATACATCAGTCATAATGCTCTCATGTGTCTTATTGATCACCGACCCGCTGCCCCAGCTGACACACATCAGCGTCTGGACATACGTGCTGCTGTCGTGTCTTCAACCTAAAAACTGATCTTTATACCTTTTTTCGTTGAGTAAAAATTCTCTCTGAATTATGGAACTGATAAGAATCATTTCTTAAATGCTTGTATGGACGTTGAAACTTCTGTAGGCTGTGTGTAATTGTTTCTGCCTCCGCTTAGCCGTGGCTGCAGCGAGCGAGCAAAATTACAACCTCAGATGTCTTTAGGGTATCAGATATTATTATAGGCTATTCTTATATTTAAGCAACATCCAGTCAGGCCGTGATATAGGCTCACGGGGGCGGACTGGGATAATAATTCAGGTCGGCAATTTTACCAGTAAACAAATGTTCCTTAAAAAACAACTAATGTCCATATTTTAGCTCTACTGTAAAACAAAGAAAGCACAAGGGATTATCCAAGGTCACCCAGATAATTGAGGTGTTCCACTGCTGTGAAACAATCAGTCTGAATCAATCTGATACGGTTTAGCAGTCCCCCTCTCCATTCACTCTACCTGTAGCCTAAAACAGCGCCACTCTCCATTGCAGCTAAATTGTGGTCAAATGTGGAATTGTCCCAAAGTCGTTTGAGCTGCAATTCAGTACTATGCTTCCACCTAGTGGCTACAGTTGTCACTTACATTTCACGCGTTGCATGAATCTCGCTCCCCGCGAGTGAAATGGCCACTTTGAAGTAGTACCTACTGTAAGTCCTGTGGTCCTTGGCTTTTTGGGGACGGGGATGATGGTAAAGCAGGCTGGCACATGACATATCTCCAGTGAGGTGTTGAAGATGTCCGTGAACACTGGAGACAGCTGGTCAGCGCAGTGCTTCAGAGTGGATGTAGAGACAGTCTGGTCAGAGTCTGGTCCGGCTGCTTTGCTGGGGTTCTGTCTCTTGAAGAGCTTGTTGACATCCCTCTCCTGCAGGCAGAGAGTCATCACCGTGGGAGAGGAGGGGAGGGACCCAGAGGTGTGAAGTGGAGACGCCCAGGGTCCTGTTGATGGGAGAGGGTGTCACAGGGGATGGTGTCAGGACCGTCCCTTTGTCTCTCAAAGCGACAGTAGAACTCGTTCAGTTCATTTGCAAGTCGCAGGTCGTTGACGGAGTGGGGGGGTTTAGGTTTGTAGTTTGTAATCTGTCTGAGCCCCTTCCAGACAGAACCAGAGTCGTTAGCTGAGAACTGGTGTTGAAGTTTCTCAGAGTACTGTTGTTTAGCTTCTCTCACCGCCTTGCTAAAGCTGTACTACGACTTCTTAAACCTGTCCCTGTCCCCACTCCTGAACGTGTCCTCCTGCAACGTGCAACCTTAGCTGTCTGAGTTTGACTGTGAACAAGGGTTTGTCATTGTTATAACTCACCCTTGTGCATGATGGGATACAGCAGTCTTCACAGAAGCTGATGTATGATGTCACTGCCTCTGTATACTCATCCAGACTGTTGGTGGCAGTCCTGAAAGCCTCTCCTCTTCTCCTCCTCTCTCCTCCACGTGGGGCCAAGAGTCCATACTGGTAGTCAGTCTCATAATTATCAAAGCCAATCTCTGTGTAAACAGATAGGGCACACAGTGCAGCTGAATCCAGTGTGTCCAGCCTGTTTACACAGAGATTGCCTTTGATAATTATCCATAAATACAATGACATGATTTTCCTTTACCCTGCTGAAAAAGCAATAAGGCCAGAGGGGGAACTAGAGGGAGAGAAAGTGAAAGTGAAAGAAAGAGAGTGCACAGGAAAGAACTGCCCCTCACCTGTTGTTTGTATTCTCTTCATGTCTGTGAAATATTCTACATATACAAACATTAAAACTGTAGTAAAACACTGGTATGATGTCCATATGACTGTCTCCAGGTCATTTCAGGTTGATTTTGCTGAGAAACGCGCATGTGTCGAAATAGGCAGGATTCCACATCTCGAGATGACGTGACGCAGCAGCCATGCTTTGTCTAACCGGACGTTTAGACCTGTTAACATGGATGGTGAAAGGAAAGTGAGAGGTAATGTCACACAGCATTGCTGCACACGCATCCAGTGTGCCTAGGCTGCTAGGTGTGAGTAAATGGCAGCATGTTTAAGATAAGGGTCTCAGTGTTGTTTTGTGTTTAGTGTGGATGTGGCCTTGGGAAAGAAACTGTCTCTGAATCTTGAGGTGCTTGTTTTGGCTGACCTGTAGACCCTTCTAGATGGCAACAGTTCAAAAAGATACATTTTGTCCAGGTGAAGGAAGCTGTAAACTGCTGCTGGTGAGTAAGGAAAATTGTAGATTCAGTGTTTAGGCATTGTGTGAGGAAAGTTAGTTGAAATATTTAATTTTGTCTTGATATTTTTTGTGTCAATTGTTGTGAAACCATTGAAGCTGAGTAGCTGTGAGTTTCTGCCAAGCCAGGTGTGTTGAATAGGCTTGATTGCAGGGCAGAGCCAAGTCTGCATTAAGGGGCAGCCAGTACTCTCTTGTTCAGATACATTTTGTCCAGGCGAAGGAAGCTGAAAACTGCTGCTGGTAAGGAGAAATTGTAGATTCAGTGTTTAGGCATTCTGTGAGGAAAGTTAGTTGAAATATTTAATCTAGTCTAGATATTTTTTGTGTCAATTGTTGTGAAACCATTAAAGCTACCCACTGAGTAGGCAACGTCTATGGACGTCTAAAACAGGTTGATATCATGTCCGTTGTACGTCCATTTACAGCCAGAATTAGTTGATACATGACGTTGAGAAAAGACGTCCAGTGAGGCCATGATCTGGACGTCCACTGATATCCAGAATTAGTTGAGAATAGACGTTCATACTGGCTATGATCTGGACGTCCACGGACAGCCAGAATTAGTCGACAAACATAACATAGGCTAAGGCTAAGGCTATCATTAACGACATCCACATGAATATTAAAATCACCTACAATAATTACTTTATCTGATTTGAGGACTAGACTTGATAAAAACTCAGAAAATTCAGATAAAAATTCTGAGTAAGGACCAGGTGCTCGATACACTACAACAAATAGAACTGGCTGTAAAGTTTTCCACGTTGGATGTGAAAGACTAAGAACAAGGCTTTCAAATGAGTTATAATTTAATTTAAGGTTTAGGATTGATTGACAGACTTAAGTCATAAATAGCTGCAACATCACCTCCTCGGCCGGAGCCTCGAGGAATGTGAGTATTAATATGACTAGGGGGAGTGGATTCATTCAGGCTGACATATTCTTCAGGATGCAGTCAGGTTTCAGTAAGACAGAATAAATCAATATTACAATCTGAAATTAAGTCATTTACTAATACAGCTTTCGATGACAGGGATCTGATGTTTAGGAGTCCACATTTAATTCTCTTGTCTTGTTTTGAAATTGCAGAGTTGCCGTTAATTTTTATTAGATTTTAATGCACAACTCCTCTTCTGCTGACTTTTTATTTGATTAATTTAGGTGGTCGGGGGGCAGACACAGTCTCAATAAAGTTTTGGGTGTGCAACTGATCTAATGGAAGCTCAGAGAAGCGTGTGAGACTGCAGCTCTGCCTCCTGGTCTCAACTCTGGGTTGTCAGGCTGGTGGTTGGCTAATAAAATGGGTCAGATTTCTAGAGATGAGAGCCGCTCCGTCCAAAGTGGGATGGATGCCGTCTCTCCTAATCAGACCAGGTTTTCCCCAGAAAGTCCGCCAATTATCAACAAAGCCCACATCGTTTGCTGGACACCACCTCGACACCATTGGTATCACATTAAGATCACCTCAAATGGAGACACTGATGATTTTTGTGTCCATAAGTGCTTCTCTTTGGGGTTGTCTTGCTTGTGTATTCATCAGACATTTCACTAGTAGTGTAGTTTTTTTGACCACTTCATCTTCAAGTATCACTTTAAATTATCATTGATGGAGCTGCAGCTGAGGCCACTATGTGGCAAAGACTTTCATGAAGGCAACTCATTGCTGTCCAATGGGCCACTCATCACATGCTAGTGGCATGCATGCATGAGTGTCATCTGTTACCTCCCCTTCTCTTCAAAGTAGGTGGAGTATGCTGAAAATGGCTTTGCTGAGTATTTAAGATGGGCCACTCTCTCCAGGAAGCACTACTTCCACTGCTGCCAGGACAACATAAAGTAGATGCCAGAAACAAGAGGAATACAATAAGCCACCACCCCTCGCAAAACCCCCAACTACCAACCCCACCAGCCTGCCGCCCAACAAAAACATCCAACTCACCCACCTCCGCGACGACCTCAGGAAGCTGGCCATGGACGATACCAGAATTGAAGAAGTCATCGAAAGCATCAGAAAACACACAAACTACATTTCATGAAAAAACCTTACCCAAACTACACATAACACACCTGTCTTTCTGCCTTCTCTCTGTTACTTTTTTTTTTTCATAATGGCCATCAGTACTTTTCTTCATATAAACATCAGAGGGATAAGAGGAAAGAAAGAGGAATTAATCCAATTGCTAAACGAAAAGAACATCTCTGCAGCATCAATAAATGAAACACTCCTAACAAACAAATCACGCATCAACATCCCTGGTTACAACATCATCAGGAAGGAAAGACAGTCTAGACAAGGAGGAGGAGTAGCAATTTTAATAAGGAAAAACATTGAATACAGTGAAATGGATTATGGTCTCTCATCACAACAACTCAACGGAAATGAATACGTCGCAATAAAAATGAAAAATCATCTGCACCATTTTATCACAATCATCAGTATCTACTGCCCCCCTGGAACAAGACCTTCAGCAGAACTGTTTCAAGCCATCACTACCTCTGACCACACCCTCATCATGGGAGACTTAAATGCAAAACACACCGACTTCTACTGCAATAAAACAAACACAAATGGAAATGCACTCAAACAGATTCTAAACAACACCAACTTATCAGTAATCAACACCAACGAACCCACCTACATCTCCCCTGCAACAGGCAACTCAGACATCCTGGACCTGATTCTCTGCACCCCCGACCTGGCCTCAAAACTTCTCCAGTTCTCCACCTCAACCCATCTCAGCAGTGACCACCTACCCGTACTCACCACTTTCTCCTTCCACCTACAAGCCACCCCAAACAATAAATACAATTACAGAAAAGCAGACTGGGAAATCTACAGAACACACATCAAAGGAAAACTAAAACACACCCCCTTCACTCCCAACACCACCCCCGACGATCTGGACCACCAAGCAATCCTGTTAAGCCAAATACTCATCCAAGCCAGAGAGGAAACGATACCCAAAAACACGAACAAAACTCTGATACAGTCACTCCCCCATCACATCCTCCAACTCATCAAACAGAAGAGAAAACTACGACGTAACTACATCCGTTCCCGATCACCTCAAACCAAAAGAGAAATAAACAGACTCCAAACCACTATCAAACTACAACTCAGCCTCCACAAACAAAACACCTGGAACACTTTTTACAAGAAACTGGACCACGACACAAACCCCCGAACCTTCTGGCAGAAAATCAAGAGTATAAACGGAGATCCACAAACCAACACCACCCCCCCACTCAAATCCTCTGGCACAATCATCACGGACAACAAAGAAAAGGCCACACTCTTCCGTAATCATCTTGAAAATACCCACTCATGCCCCAATGACACTCACTTTGACAACACATGGAAAGAGCTGGTGGACAAGGAAATCACAAAACACAAATCATCACAGACAAATAGAACCGACCCCCCCACAGAGCACCACCCCCTCACAAGGCCTGTCACCACCGAAGACATACAACTGCACCTAAAAAAGATGAAAAATAAAGCACCGGGAGAAGACACCATCCACACCATACTTATCAAACAAGCACCAGTCACCTACCTCCAGCACCTTGGACAGCTCTACACCACTTGCCTCACCACTGGCCACTTCCCTTCACCCTGGAAGACTGCACTCGTCACCATGATCCACAAACCCGGAAAAGACCCCCACGACGTCACCAGCTACCGCCCCATCAGCCTCCTCAGCCATATTGGCAAACTTTTTGAAAGAATCATCACCTCCCGACTCAGTAATCACATCGAATCAATAGGTCTCATCGGTATCCATCAAGCAGGTTTCAGAAAAGGCAGAGCAACAACAGACAACATCCTCCGTTTATCCGAAGACATTCACAGAAATTTCAATAAAAAACAAATCACCCTGGCAATATTCTTCGACATCGAAAAGGCATTCGACAAAGTATGGCATAACGGTCTCATTTACAGATTACTGGATACCAACCTCAAACTCCCCAAATCCACCCAATCCATCATCTTCAGCTTCCTCAACAACCGCCACATCAAGGTCAAAGTTAACTCAGCCATCTCAACACCATTCACCCCCCAAGCAGGAGTACCACATGGCGCAGTTCTCAGTCCACTCCTATTTCTCATTTACACCTCAGACATCTACTACCCCCCAGCCACCACAGCCAAAGTATCACAGTTTGCCGACGATCTCTGCTACTGGTCCAGCTCAAAATCTCCACAACTAGCAGCTAATAAACTTCAACAATGCATAACAGAAATAGAAACCTGGTCAAGTATGTGGCGTATCAAACTCAACCCCGTCAAAACCCAATGTGTCATCTTCACCAAAAATCAACACCTACAGCTCAGCAACATCAACCTCTCATTATTCAACCAACAAATCAGCGTCAGCAAGGAAGCAACTTTCCTCGGAGTTACATTTCAAAGCAACATGACCTGGACCAAATTCATCACAAAACTGGAACAAAAAGGAAACAACAGACTGAACCACCTTAAAGCCCTCTGCGGAAAGCACGGCGCATCACCCTCAACAATAATCAAAGTCTATCTAGCCTACATCCGACCTCTCTTTGAATACTCCGTCCCTGCCTGGATCACTCTCACCGACAACCAGATACAACGCCTCCAAGTCGTACAAAATAAAGCACTAAAACTGGCTCAAATCAAATCAAATCAAATCAAATTTTATTTGTATAGCCCAAATTCACAAATCACAGTTTGCCTCAGAGGGCTTTACAATCTGTACAGAGACGACACCCTCTGTCCTTCGACCCTCGATTCGAGTGAGGAAAAACTTGCCCCAAAAAAGGCCCTTTTAACAGGGAAAAAATGCGGAAGAAACCTCAGGGAGAGCCACAGAGGAGGGATCCCTCTCCCAGGACGGACAGACGTGCAATAGATGTCGCATGTACAGAGCAGATCAACGAGATCACCGTCTCCCAAACTATATCAGCAACCACTACGTTCACAGAATAACCGGCGTCCAGACCATCAGACAGAGACACCAAACAATAGCCCTTAGATATTTGAGTACAGCAAGAAACAACCCTGCCCTCCAGAGAACCATCAAAGAAGCCAAACAAACTGTCAACACCCCCCTGTCATTCATCCTCCAGCTGAAGCCCCCCCTCTCCATCCCCTGACCCCCCCTCTTCTATGACCGAGTAACTTAACACACAAAAATAAAAAAAAAAAAAGAAAAAAGAAAAAAGAAAAACACATCACAGACCATCAAACACTCACATGAACATATGAATAGATCACTTATGACACGAATTGATCACTTATGACACACACACACACAAGCCTGCACTAAATACACATAAGCACTTTATTTTATTCTGTCTATTACCTCTCTCTCTCTCTCTCTCTCTCTCTCTCCTGCCTTGGTTCATTTACGTCCTCCTTTCTCCAGAGTCCTGCTCCTCCCACCTCTTGCTGCTCACCAAGCTCCACCCACAACAATGGGTAGAAAAGGGCAGACGCCCTGTGCTATCCCATCAGGCTCAAGAGCTCTCGACTCGACTCGAGGAATACAGAGAAAGCTGCAAGAAAAGAAGATTGCTCAATGTACGTCTTTGTTATTGACCCAACTTTAGCATTGACATGACTCCTGAATTCAGTAAGTGCTACTTGTTGGGGCGGTTGCATTTGACAAATGCAACAACTACATGTGAGAGAAGATGAGGGACAACATTGGAATCACACTAAGACCACCTCAAATGGAGACACTGATGATTTTTTGTGTCCATAAGTGCTTCTCTTTGGGGTTGTCTTGCTTGTGAATTCATCAGACATTTAATTAGAAAACTACAACTTTTCACGTGACCAGCTAAATAGTTTGTCACCAAGATTACCCAAACATAAGCACTGACCTGAGTTCTGAATGCTGTAAGTGCTACTTGTTGGGGTATTATTGTTGACTTATTCTTCAGGATCATATGAAAGAATTCACCCAGCCAGCTGTTCCTGATCATTTGTTATGATGTGTACAGTAGAATGTAGTTTATCTCCTCTTGGCCCAGATGTGGTCAATATTATTACCCCTACAAAAACACTGACTTTGGTTCTGGTTGCAGCAAGTGCTCTTTGTTGGGCTAGTTATGCTGAGCCCTGCATGTTAAAGTATCACCATTGGTATCACATTAAGATCACCTCAAATGGAGACACTGATGATTTTTGTGTCCATAAGTGCTTCTCTTTGGGGTTGTCTTGCTTGTGAATTTATCAGACATTTCACTAGAAAACTACAACTTTTCACGTGACCAGCTAAATAGTTTGTCACCAAGATTACCCAAACATAGGCACTGACCTCGGTTCTGAATGCTGTAAGTGCTACTTGTTGGGGTAGTTTTTTTGACCACTTCATCTTCAAGTATCACTTTAAATGATCATTGATGGAGCTGCAGCTGAGGCCACTATGTGGCAAAGATTTTCACGAAGGCAACTCATTGCTCACTCTGACCTTGGTAGCTTGAGCTGCAAGCAGCAACAGAGCGTAGCAGAGCCAAGCTTGAGATAATTTGCACTACCAAACTGCGAGAAAGGAGAAAAGGAGAAAAAGACCTGAAAGGGAAATGGGAAAACCAAATGAGGCAGTGTTGGAGGCTGTGAACGCATTGAGAGAGGAGGTAAAGGAAATAAAGGAGGTAAAGGAAATGCTCAAGACAAGCACGACCGAAATCATGAAGAAGATGGAACCTCTCCAAAAGATGACGGCTGAAATCAAACAGCTCCAAGAAGAGAATGCAAAAAAAGACCAACTGCTAAAGGAGCTGGGGAACAGAGTGGAGGACCTGGAACAGCAAGGGAGACTCAATGAGGTGATTGTGACGGGCCTCAAGATTAAGCACCAGACCTACGCAAAGGCGGCTGCGAAGAACTGGACAAATTCAACAATTAAGGTATGGCTGACGATCACTCCATAACTACAGAGCAACAAAGGTTAAGGGTTCTTACACAGTCCAAAAAGACAATGAATATAACAGAGAGGATTGCCATATATGAAAATGTGGAGCTGATAACACATCAACATGTGAAACACACCTTAACAGACCCGAATGAAGGAAGTGACCCGGAAAATCACTTCTACTGTAACATGACTGAGAAATGCCAATACTACACGGATGAGAAATACAACGGGAGCATTGAGATGGAGGGGAAACTGTCTCTCATTCACTTTAATAGCAGGAGTCTATATACCAACTTTGACCACATCAAGGAATACCTACACCACTTCAAAAATCCTTTCAACATCATTGCGGTGTCGGAAACATGGATTAATGAAGACAAAGGCGCAGATTTTTGCCTGGAAGGATATAAGCTTGTTTGTGTGAACAGAAGAAACAAAGGTGGAGGTGGAGTGGCCCTTTTCATTGACAATAACATCAAGTTTGAGACGGTACAAAATATGTCTATAGCTGTTGAATATTTAATGGAATGTGTGACAATTGAAATCTGTATTGCAAAAGGTAGAAATATATTGATAAGTTGTGTTTACAAAGCACCAGACTCCAAGATAGAAGATTTCAATGAATGTGTGGGTGGGATATTCTCAGAAACTAGCCAAAAGAGGGTATTCATCTGTGGTGATGTAAATATTGACCTACTTAACCCAAAAAATAATACGATGATAGATGAGTTTACCAATACAATGTATTCGATGGGCCTACAACCTCTCATTACACGACCAAGTAGAATCACTACACACAGTGCCACTTTAATCGATAACATTTTCACTAATATTATGGGGAATGACATAACAAGCGGACTACTGATAAATGATATAAGTGACCACCTACCAATCTTTGCTATCTATGACTGGAAACACACTGTGAGACGAATACAGACCAACTACACGTATAGAAGGGTTAGGAATGAAAAAGGATTGAATACGCTAAAAAATGAATTAATAAGGCAAAACTGGAGCAATGTTTACAATACAACAGATGTGAATGATGCATATGATGCCTTTTTGCATATATTTAAAACATTGTATGACAAGCACTGTCCGGTAAAAAAAAGAAAAACCAAACAGAGCAAAGAGGTGAAACCTTGGCTGACAAAAACATTGATAAATGCCTGCAAGAAGAAAAACACCCTGTACAGACAATACATAAAATTAAGGACGGACCAGGCAGAAAGGGGATACAAACGATACAGAAACAAACTAAATAATATCCTAAATAATCACAAAAAAGAATATTACAGTAATCTACTAGCAGAAAACAGGAACTATACCAAAAAACTATGGGATATTCTAAATGATGTGATCAAGAACAAAAATTCAAAACCCAGCTACCCTCCCTACTTTAAGGATAATAATATGAAAGAAGACAATATGGAAATCATAGCAGAAAGATTCAACAACTTCTTTGTTAATGTGGGGCCAGATCTAGCCAAGGACATTCCTGACTCACCCCTACACTGGGACCACTTTGATAAGGACAGAGGCAGAAATCCCAGCACAATGTTTCTCACACCAGTGAAGGACACAGAGATTAGACACCTAGTCAACAAATGCGTATCCAAAACATCCACCGATGTCAATGACCTCGACATGAAGCTAATAAAGACAGTTTTAGATGGAATCATTTCACCTCTCACATATATCTGCAACCTGTCATTCCAAACTGGAGTATATCCTACCAAAATGAAAGTTGCAAAAGTGGTCCCACTGTACAAGAAAGGTGATATACATGAATTTACAAATTACAGACCAGTCTCAATACTGCCGCAACTGTCTAAAATCCTAGAGAAATTATTTAACAATAGACTAGATAGCTTTATCAACAAACATAATCTACTATACGACAGCCAATATGGATTCAGAACGAAACACTCAACTGCTCTAGCTCTAACGGAATCTGTGGAATTCATCACTGATGCTATTGACCAAAAATTACACTCAATCGAATCTTTATAGATCTAAAAAAGGCATTTGACACAATTAACCATGATATTTTGGTAGCTAAACTGGAAAGATATGGTGTTAGAGGTATAGTGTTGACGTGGGTCAAGAGCTACCTACACAAGAGATCCCAATATGTTAAAATGGGAGAGAACTCATCAACTTGTTTGGACATAGTCTGTTGGGTCCCGCAGGGGTCGGTACTGGGTCCAAAGCTGTTTATACTATATATAAATGATATATACAAAGTAACCAATATTTTGAAATTAATATTATTCGCAGATGATACAAATATTTTCTGTTCGGGGAATGATTTGAACCAATTAGTGGAAACAGTCAATAATGAAATGGCCAAGCTCCATATGTGGTTCAATATAAATAAACTATCACTAAATCTAGAGAAAACTAAATACATGCTATATGGGAAGAAGGGCCACAACAAGAGTATTAACATTCAAGTCAATGGAGTGAATAATGAAAGGGTCAATGAATACAAAGTGCTGGGGGTGACTATCGATGACATGTTAAATTGGAAAACCCACATTAAACACTTAAAAAGCAAACTTGCCAGGAGTGTGTCCATACTTTGGAAAGCGCAAAAACTACTTAATCAAAAAGCACTATATCTGCTGTACTGTGCACTAGTCTCTCCACACCTACAATACTGTGCAGAGGTCTGGGGACACACGTATAAAGGTAACACACATCCCCTGCTAATGCTTCAAAAAAAGGCTTTGAGAATTATACATTTTGCCAACTACAGGGAACACACCAATCAATTATATATCAAATCAAAATTACTCAAATTACATGATTTAATAAACTACCGCACAGTACAAATGATGTACAAGGCTGCCAACAAAAGCCTCCCTCACAACTTACAAACACTATTCCTACATAGACAGGAGGGACACAATCTGAGAGGGAACTTTGTTTTCAGACAGAGAAAGGTACGAACTACATTAAAATCTTTTACCATGTCGGTCACGGGTGTCAGACAATGGAATAATCTTGATGAGGAAGTCAAAAAATCTGCAAATCTGAGTGTTTTTAAAAAAAAGTATGTAAATATGATTATTGATCGTTATAAACTGAACCAAGAAGAGAGTCTGGTAAAGGTCAGAGGCAGGAATCAGCAGACGCTATGTTGAGACTACAGGGAAGAATAAACAAGTACCAACTGCACCCAAACAATAGCTGATACTGAAAAGTACAAATATCCACTTGTGTGAAGAATTCAACTGACTCTGTTAATCGAGACACAAAGGAGAATCAATTGGTCCATGATGGAGTTACTAAACTGGTCACTGAATGCAATCGACAGAGTGTTCTCAACAAGGCGTACTGGTTCTGGTGAGCCTACATGCCCGGACGGGACCTTCATGGCCGGCTACACAATGGATGGATGGGGAAAACGGAGAGTCGTGTGCCTTGCCGCAATGGATATAGAGGACGTTGAAGACGTGTACATATTCACGTTCATGACAATCGGAATGCTTTCCCTGGGATACGGAATGTTCATGCAACTTCGGAAGCTGAGCAAGATCGCTGCCGAGCAGACCAATGTGAGGGCTGACAACGCCAAAACTCGGAGTGCTGTGGTGGAGATGCGATCTGGCATCTCCACAATTTGCGAGTACATGGGAAAGATGCGAGCAGACGTGGCTTCTAATCGAGAGGTCTTGGTGAAGCTAAGCGCGGTGAAAGCTCCAGAAGAGATGGATGAATAAAGACGGCAATACTGGCTTTCACACCATCCCAGTTAACAACCAAATAACTGAAACTAACCTATATCGATTGGACCACCTTATGACCGTGTTACACTCCAGGCAACAAGTAGAGACTGTTGTTCACTCATGATGGACCAATATAGACACTGTGCAGACACACACGTAGTCTGTTGACTGTCTAGAGCTGGACTGCAGCTCTGTTCACTGCATGCTGCTGTAACATGTACGTCAAAATACAAAAGAAATATAATTTGTGGAAATAATGTATTCTGTGGGTAATGGGGGCGGGACTAGATAAGCATCTGCTTCTCCCGCTTTCCCTTTCGGCCATGTGTACTACCTTGTTTTAACTAAGATGATGTGTGATGATGACTGTCTAATAACATGCCGAAATAAATAAATAAATAAAAATTGCTGTCCAATCGGCCACTCATCACATGCTAATGGCATGCATGCATGAGTGTCATCTGTTACCTCCCCTTCTCTTCATAGTAGGCAGAGTATGCTGAAAATGGCTTTGCTGAGTATTTAAGATGGGCCACTCTCTCCAAGAAGCAATACCTCCACTGCTGCCAGGACAACATAAAGTAGATGCCAGAAACAAGAGGAATACAGGGAAAGCTGTAAGAAAAGAAGATTGCTCAATGTACGTCTTTGTTATTGACCCAACTTTAGCATTGACATGACTCCTGAATTCAGTAAGTGCTACTTGTTGGGGCGGTTGCATTTGACAAATGCAACAACTACATGTGAGAGAAGATGAGGGACAACATTGGAATCACACTAAGACCACCTCAAATGGAGACACTGATGATTTTTTGTGTCCATAAGTGCTCCTCTTTGGGGTTGTCTTGCTTGTGAATTTATCAGACATTTCACTAGAAAACTACAACTTTTCACGTGACGAGATAAATAGTTTGTCACCAAGATTACCCAAACATAAGCACTGACCTCGGTTCTGAATGCTGTAAGTGCTACTTGTTGGGGTATTATTGTTGACTTATTCTTCAGGATCATATGAAAGAATTCACCCAGCCAGCTGTTCCTGATCAATTGTTATGATGTGTACAGTAGAATGTAGTTTATCTCCTCTTGGCCCAGATGTGGTCAATATTATTACCCCTACAAAAACACTGATTTTGGTTCTGGTTGCAGCAAGTGCTCTTTGTTGGGCTAGTTATGCTGAGCCCTGCATGTTAAAGTATCACCATTGGTATCACATTAAGATCACCTCAAATGGAGACACTGATGATTTTTGTGTCCATAAGTGCTTCTCTTTGGGGTTGTCTTCCTTGTGAATTCATCAGACATTTCATTAGAAAACTACAACTTTTCACGTGACCAGCTAAATAGTTTGTCACCAAGATTACCCAAACATAGGCACTGACCTTGGTTCTGAATGCTGTAAGTGCTACTTGTTGGGGTAGTTTTTTTGACCACTTCATCTTCAAGTATCACTTTAAATGATCATTGATGGAGCTGCAGCTGAGGCCACTATGTGGCAAAGACTTTCATGAAGGCAACTCATTGCTGTCCAATGGGCCACTCATCACATGCTAATGGCATGCATGCATGAGTGTCATCTGTTACCTCCCCTTCTCTTCAAAGTAGGTGGAGTATGCTGAAAATGGCTTTGCTGAGTATTTAAGATGGGCTACTCTCTCCAAGAAGCACTACTTCCACTGCTGCTGGGACAACATAAAGTAGATGCCAGAAACAACTACATGTGAGAGAAGATGAGGGACAACATTGGAATCACACTAAGACCACCTCAAATGGAGACACTGATGATTTTTTGTGTCCATAAGTGCTTCTCTTTGGGGTTGTCTTGCTTGTGAATTCATCAGACATTTCATTAGAAATCTACAACTTTTCACGTGACCAGATAAATAGTTTGTCACCAAGATTACCCAAACATAAGCACTGACCTGAGTTCTGAATGTTGTAAGTGCTACTTGTTGGGGTAGTTTTTTTGACCACTTCATCTTCAAGTATCACTTTAAATTATCATTGATGGAGCTGCAGCTGAGGCCACTATGTGGCAAAGACTTCCATGAAGGCAACTCATTGCTGTCCAATGGGCCACTCATCACATGCTAATGGAATGCATGCATGAGTGTCATCTGTTACCTCCCCTTCTCTTCAAAGTAGGTGGAGTATGCTGAAAATGGCTTTGCTGAGTATTTAAGATGGGCCACTCTCTCCAAGAAGCACTACTTCCACTGCTGCCGGGACAACATAAAGTAGATGCCAGAAACAAGAGGAATACAGGGAAAGTTGTAAGAAAAGAAGATTGCTCAATGTACGTCTTTGTTATTGACCCAACTTTAGCATTGACATGACTCCTGAATTCAGTAAGTGCTACTTGTTGGGGCGGTTGCATTTGACAAATGCAACAACTACATGTGAGAGAAGATGAGGGACAACATTGGAATCACACTAAGACCACCTCAAATGGAGACACTGATGATTTTTTGTGTCCATAAGTGCTTCTCTTTGGGGTTGTCTTGCTTGTGAATTCATCAGACATTTCATTAGAAAACTACAACTTTTCACGTGACCAGATAAATAGTTTGTCACCAAGATTACCCAAACATAAGCACTGACCTGAGTTCTGAATGCTGTAAGTGCTACTTGTTGGGGTATTATTGTTGACTTATTCTTCAGGATCATATGAAAGAATTCACCCAGCCAGCTGTTCCTGATCCTTTGTTATGATGTGTACAGTAGAATGTAGTTTATCTCCTCTTGGCCCAGATGTGGTCAATATTATTACCCCTACAAAAACACTGACTTTGGTTCTGGTTGCAGCAAGTGCTCTTTGTTGAGCTAGTTATGCTGAGCCCTGCATGTTAAAGTATCACCATTGGTATCACATTAAGATCACCTCAAATGGAGACACTGATGATGTTTGTGTCCATAAGTGCTTCTCTTTGGGGTTGTCTTGCTTGTGAATTCATCAGACATTTCACTAGAAAACTACAACTTTTCACGTGACCAGCTAAATAGTTTGTCACCAAGATTACCCAAACATAAGCACTGACATCGGTTCTGAATGCTGTAAGTGCTACTTGTTGGGGTAGTTTTTTTGACCACTTCATCTTCAAGTATCACTTTAAATTATCATTGATGGAGCTGCAGCTGAGGCCACTATGTGGCAAAGACTTTCATGAAGGCAACTCATTGCTGTCCAATGGGCCACTCATCACATGCTAATGGCATGCATGCATGAGTGTCATCTGTTACCTCCCCTTCTCTTCAAAGTAGGTGGAGTATGCTGAAAATGGCTTTGCTGAGTATTTAAGATGGGCCACTCTCTCCAAGAAGCACTACTTCCACTGCTGCCGGGACAACATAAAGTAGATGCCAGAAACAAGAGGAATACAGAGAAAGCTGTAAGAAAAGAAGATTGCTCAATGTACGTCTTTGTTATTGACCCAACTTTAGCATTGACATGACTCCTGAATTCAGTAAGTGCTACTTGTTGGGGCGGTTGCATTTGACAAATGCAACAACTACATGTGAGAGAAGATGAGGGACAACATTGGAATCACACTAAGATCACCTCAAATGGAGACACTGATGATTTTTGTGTCCATAAGTGCATCTCTTTGGGGTTGTCTTGCTTGTGAATTTATCAGACATTTCACTAGAAAACTACAACTTTTCACGTGACCAGCTAAATAGTTTGTCACCAAGATTACCCAAACATAAGCACTGACCTCGGTTCTGAATGCTGTAAGTGCTACTTGTTGGGGTAGTTTTTTTGACCACTTCATCTTCAAGTATCACTTTAAATTATCATTGATTGAGCTGCAGCTGAGGCCACTATGTGGCAAAGATTTTCATGAAGGCAACTCATTGCTGTCCAATCGGCCACTCATCACATGCTAATGGCATGCATGCATGAGTGTCATCTGTTACCTCCCCTTCTCTTCAAAGTAGGCGGAGTATGCTGAAAATGGCTTTGCTGAGTATTTAAGATGGGCCACTCTCTCCAAGAAGCAATACTTCCACTGCTGCCAGGACAACATAAAGTGGAATACAGAGAAAGCTGTAAGAAAAGAAGATTGCTCAATGTACGTCTTTGTTATTGACCCAACTTTAGCATTGACATGACTCCTGAATTCAGTAAGTGCTACTTGTTGGGGCGGTTGCATTTGACAAATGCAACAACTACATGTGAGAGAAGATGAGGGACAACATTGGAATCACACTAAGACCACCTCAAATGGAGACACTGATGATTTTTTGTGTCCATAAGTGCTTCTCTTTGGGGTTGTCTTGCTTGTGAATTCATCAGATATTTCATTAGAAAACTACAACTTTTCACGTGACCAGATAAATAGTTTGTCACCAAGATTACCCAAACATAAGCACTGACCTGAGTTCTGAATGCTGTAAGTGCTACTTGTTGGGGTATTATTGTTGACTTATTCTTCAGGATCATATGAAAGAATTCACCCAGCCAGCTGTTCCTGATCATTTGTTATGATGTGTACAGTAGAATGTAGTTTATCCCCTCTTGGCCCAGATGTGGTCAATATTATTACGCCTACAAAAACACTGATTTTGGTTCTGGTTGCAGCAAGTGCTCTTTGTTGGGCTAGTTATGCTGAGCCCTGCATGTTAAAGTATCACCATTGGCATCACATTAAGATCACCTCAAATGGAGACACTGATGATTTTTGTGTCCATAAGTGCTTCTCTTTGGGGTTGTCTTGCTTGTGAATTCATCAGACATTTCATTAGAAAACTACAACTTTTCACGTGACCAGCTAAGTAGTTTGTCACCAAGATTACCCAAACATAGGCACTGACCTTGGTTCTGAATGCTGTAAGTGCTACTTGTTGGGGTAGTTTTTTTGACCACTTCATCTTCAAGTATCACTTTAAATTATCATTGATGGAGCTGCAGCTGAGGCCACTATGTGGCAAAGACTTTCATGAAGGCAACTCATTGCTGTCCAATGGGCCACTCATCACATGCTAATGGCATGCATGCATGAGTGTCATCTGTTACCTCCCCTTCTCTTCATAGTAGGCGGAGTATGCTGAAAATGGCTTTGCTGAGTATTTAAGATGGGCCACTCTCTCCAAGCAGCAATACCTCCACTGCTGCCAGGACAACATAAAGTAGATGCCAGAAACAAGAGGAATACAGGGAAAGCTGTGAGAAAAGAAGATTGCTCAATGTACGTCTTTGTTATTGACCCAACTTTAGCATTGACATGACTCCTGAATTCAGTAAGTGCTACTTGTTGGGGCGGTTGCATTTGACAAATGCAACAACTACATGTGAGAGAAGATGAGGGACAACATTGGAATCACACTAAGACCACCTCAAATGGAGACACTGATGATTTTTTGTGTCCATAAGTGCTTCTCTTTGGGGTTGTCTTGCTTGTGAATTTATCAGACATTTCATTAGAAAACTGCAACTTTTCACGTGACCAGATAAATAGTTTGTCACCAAGATTACCCAAACATAAGCACTGACCTCGGTTCTGAATGCTGTATGTGCTACTTGTTGGGATATTATTGTTGACTTATTCTTCAGGATCATATGAAAGAATTCACCCAGCCAGCTGTTCCTGATCATTTGTTATGATGTGTACAGTAGAATGTAGTTTATCTCCTCTTGGCCCAGATGTGGTCAATATTATTACCCCTACAAAAACACTGACTTTGGTTCTGGTTGCAGCAAGTGCTCTTTGTTGGGCTAGTTATGCTGAGCCCTGCATGTTAAAGTATCACCATTGGTATCACATTAAGATCACCTCAAATGGAGACACTGATGATGTTTGTGTCCATAAGTGCTTCTCTTTGGGGTTGTCTTGCTTGTGAATTCATCAGACATTTCATTAGAAAACTACAAGTTTTCACGTGACCAGCTAAATAGTTTGTCACCAAGATTACCCAAACATAGGCACTGACCTTGGTTCTGAATGCTGTAAGTGCTACTTGTTGGGGTAGTTTTTTTGACCACTTCATCTTCAAGTATCACTTTAAATTATCATTGATGGAGCTGCAGCTGAGGCCACTATGTGGCAAAGATTTTCATGAAGGCAACTTATTGCTGTCCAATCGGCCACTCATCACATGCTAATGGAATGCATGCATGAGTGTCATCTGTTACCTCCCCTTCTCTTCAAAGTAGGCGGAGTATGCTGAAAATGGCTTTGCTGAGTATTTAAGATGGGCCACTCTATCCAAGAAGCACTACTTCCACTGCTGCCGGGACAACATAAAGTAGATGCCAGAAACAAGAGGAATACAGAGAAAGCTGTAAGAAAAGAAGATTGCTCAATGTACGTCTTTGTTATTGACCCAACTTTAGCATTGACATGACTCCTGAATTCAGTAAGTGCTACTTGTTGGGGCGGTTGCATTTGACAAATGCAACAACTACATGTGAGAGAAGATGAGGGACAACATTGGAATCACACTTAGATCACCTCAAATGGAGACACTGATGATTTTTGTGTCCATAAGTGCTTCTCTTTGGGGTTGTCTTGCTTGTGAATTTATCAGACATTTCACTAGAAAACTACAACTTTTCACGTGACCATCTAAATAGTTTGTCACCAAGATTACCCAAACATAAGCACTGACATCGGTTCTGAATGCTGTAAGTGCTACTTGTTGGGGTAGTTTTTTTGACCACTTCATCTTCAAGTATCACTTTAAATTATCATTGATGGAGCTGCAGCTGAGGCCACTATGTGGCAAAGATTTTCATGAAGGCAACTTATTGCTGTCCAATCGGCCACTCATCACATGCTAATGGCATGCATGCATGAGTGTCATCTGTTACCTCCCCTTCTCTTCAAAGTAGGCGGAGTATGCTGAAAATGGCTTTGCTGAGTATTTAAGATGGGCCACTCTCTCCAAGAAGCAATACTTCCACTGCTGCCAGGACAACATAAAGTGGAATACAGAGAAAGCTGTAAGAAAAGAAGATTGCTCAATGTACGTCTTTGTTATTGACCCAACTTTAGCATTGACATGACTCCTGAATTCAGTAAGTGCTACTTGTTGGGGCGGTTGCATTTGACAAATGCAACAACTACATGTGAGAGAAGATGAGGGACAACATTGGAATCACACTAAGACCACCTCAAATGGAGACACTGATGATTTTTTGTGTCCATAAGTGCTTCTCTTTGGGGTTGTCTTGCTTGTGAATTCATCAGATATTTCATTAGAAAACTACAACTTTTCACGTGACCAGATAAATAGTTTGTCACCAAGATTACCCAAACATAAGCACTGACCTGAGTTCTGAATGCTGTAAGTGCTACTTGTTGGGGTATTATTGTTGACTTATTCTTCAGGATCATATGAAAGAATTCACCCAGCCAGCTGTTCCTGATCATTTGTTATGATGTGTACAGTAGAATGTAGTTTATCTCCTCTTGGCCCAGATGTGGTCAATATTATTACCCCTACAAAAACACTGACTTTGGTTCTGGTTGCAGCAAGTGCTCTTTGTTGGGCTAGTTATGCTGAGCCCTGCATGTTAAAGTATCACCATTGGTATCACATTAAGATCACCTCAAATGGAGACACTGATGATTTTTGTGTCCATAAGTGCTTCTCTTTGGGGTTGTCTTGCTTGTGAATTCATCAGACATTTCATTAGAAAACTACAACTTTTCACGTGACCAGCTAAGTAGTTTGTCACCAAGATTACCCAAACATAGGCACTGACCTTGGTTCTGAATGCTGTAAGTGCTACTTGTTGGGGTAGTTTTTTTGACCACTTCATCTTCAAGTATCACTTTAAATTATCATTGATGGAGCTGCAGCTGAGGCCACTATGTGGCAAAGACTTTCATGAAGGCAACTCATTGCTGTCCAATGGGCCACTCATCACATGCTAATGGCATGCATGCATGAGTGTCATCTGTTACCTCCCCTTCTCTTCATAGTAGGCGGAGTATGCTGAAAATGGCTTTGCTGAGTATTTAAGATGGGCCACTCTCTCCAAGAAGCACTACTTCCACTGCTGCCGGGACAACATAAAGTAGATGCCAGAAACAAGAGGAATACAGAGAAAGCTGTAAGAAAAGAAGATTGCTCAATGTACGTCTTTGTTATTGACCCAACTTTAGCATTGACATGACTCCTGAATTCAGTAAGTGCTACTTGTTGGGGCGGTTGCATTTGACAAATGCAACAACTACATGTGAGAGAAGATGAGGGACAACATTGGAATCACACTAAGATCACCTCAAATGGAGACACTGATGATTTTTGTGTCCATAAGTGCTTCTCTTTGGGGTTGTCTTGCTTGTGAATTTATCAGACATTTCACTAGAAAACTACAACTTTTCACGTGACCATCTAAATAGTTTGTCACCAAGATTACCCAAACATAAGCACTGACATCGGTTCTGAATGCTGTAAGTGCTACTTGTTGGGGTAGTTTTTTTGACCACTTCATCTTCAAGTATCACTTTAAATTATCATTGATTGAGCTGCAGCTGAGGCCACTATGTGGCAAAGATTTTCATGAAGGCAACTCATTGCTGTCCAATGGGCCACTCATCACATGCTAATGGCATGCAATCATGAGTGTCATCTGTTACCTCCCCTTCTCTTCAAAGTAGGCGGAGTATGCTGAAAATGGCTTTGCTGAGTATTTAAGATGGGCCACTCTCTCCAAGAAGCAATACTTCCACTGCTGCCAGGACAACATAAAGTAGATGCCAGAAACATGAGGAATACAGGGAAAGCTGTAAGAAAAGAAGATTGCTCAATGTACGTCTTTGTTATTGACCCAACTTTAGCATTGACATGACTCCTGAATTCAGTAAGTGCTACTTGTTGGGGCGGTTGCATTTGACAAATGCAACAACTACATGTGAGAGAAGATGAGGGACAACATTGGAATCACACTAAGACCGCCTCAAATGGAGACACTGATGATTTTTTGTGTCCATAAGTGCTTCTCTTTGGGGTTGTCTTGCTTGTGAATTCATCAGACATTTCATTAGAAAACTACAACTTTTCACGTGACCAGATAAATAGTTTGTCACCAAGATTACCCAAACATAAGCACTGACCTGAGTTCTGAATGCTGTAAGTGCTACTTGTTGGGGTATTATTGTTGACTTATTCTTCAGGATCATATGAAAGAATTCACCCAGCCAGCTGTTCCTGATCATTTGTTATGATGTGTACAGTAGAATGTAGTTTATCTCCTCTTGGCCCAGATGTGGTCAATATTATTACCCCTACAAAAACACTGATTTTGGTTCTGGTTGCAGCAAGTGCTCTTTGTTGGGCTAGTTATGCTGAGCCCTGCATGTTAAAGTATCACCATTGGTATCACATTAAGATCACCTCAAATGGAGACACTGATGATTTTTGTGTCCATAAGTGCTCCTCTTTGGGGTTGTCTTGCTTGTGAAGTCATCAGACATTTCATTAGAAAACTACAACTTTTCACGTGACCAGATAAATAGTTTGTCACCAAGATTACCCAAATATAAGCACTGACCTGAGTTCTGAATGCTGTAAGTGCTACTTGTTGGGGTATTATTGTTGACTTATTCTTCAGGATCATATGAAAGAATTCACCCAGCCAGCTGTTCCTGATAATTTGTTATGATGTGTACAGTAGAATTTAGTTTATCTACTCTTGACCCAGATGTGGTCAATATTATTACCCCTACAAAAACACTGACTTTGGTTCTGGTTGCAGCAAGTGCTCTTTGTTGGGCTAGTTATGCTGAGCCCTGCATGTTAAAGTATCACCATTGGTATCACATTAAGATCACCTCAAATGGAGACACTGATGATTTTTGTGTCTATAAGTGCTTCTCTTTGGGGTTGTCTTGCTTGTGAATTTATCAGACATTTCACTAGAAAACTACGACTTTTCACGTGACCAGCTAAATAGTTTGTCACCAAGATTACCCAAACATAAGCACTGACCTCGGTTCTGAATGCTGTAAGTGCTACTTGTTGGGGTAGTTTTTTTGACCACTTCATCTTCAAGTATCACTTTAAATTATCATTGATGGAGCTGCAGCTGAGGCCACTATGTGGCAAAGACTTTCATGAAGGCAACTCATTGCTGTCCAATGGGCCACTCATCACATGCTAATGGCATGCATGCATGAGTGTCATCTGTTACCTCCCCTTCTCTTCAAAGTAGGTGGAGTATGCTGAAAATGGCTTTGCTGAGTATTTAAGATGGGCCACTCTCTCCAAGAAGCACTACTTCCACTGCTGCCGGGACAACATAAAGTAGATGCCAGAAACAAGAGGAATACAGAGAAAGCTGTAAGAAAAGGAGATTGCTCAATGTACGTCTTTGTTATTGACCCAACTTTAGCATTGACATGACTCCTGAATTCAGTAAGTGCTACTTGTTGGGGCGGTTGCATTTGACAAATGCAACAACTACATGTGAGAGAAGATGAGGGACAACATTGGAATCACACTAAGATCACCTCAAATGGAGACACTGATGATTTTTGTGTCCATAAGTGCTTCTCTTTGGGGTTGTCTTGCTTGTGAATTTATCAGACATTTCACTAGAAAACTACAACTTTTCACGTGACCAGCTAAATAGTTTGTCACCAAGATTACCCAAACATAAGCACTGACCTCGGTTCTGAATGCTGTAAGTGCTACTTGTTGGGATATTATTGTTGACTTATTCTTCGGGATCATATGAAAGAATTCACCCAGCCAGCTGTTCCTGATCATTTGTTATGATGTGTACAGTAGAATGTAGTTTATCTCCTCTTGGCCCAGATGTGGTCAATATTATTACCCCTACAAAAAAACTGACTTTGGTTCTGGTTGCAGCAAGTGCTCTTTGTTGGGCTAGTTATGCTGAGCCCTGCATGTTAAAGTATCACCATTGGTATCACATTAAGATCACCTCAAATGGAGACACTGATGATGTTTGTGTCCATAAGTGCTTCTCTTTGGGGTTGTCTTGCTTGTGAATTTATCAGACATTTCACTAGAAAACTACAACTTTTCACGTGACCAGCTAAATAGTTTGTCACCAAGATTACCCAAGCATAAGCACTGACCTCGGTTCTGAATGCTGTAAGTGCTACTTGTTGGGGTAGTTTTTTTGACCACTTCATCTTCAAGTATCACTTTAAATTATCATTGATTGAGCTGCAGCTGAGGCCACTATGTGGCAAAGATTTTCATGAAGGCAACTCATTGCTGTCCAATCGGCCACTCATCACATGCTAATGGCATGCATGCATGAGTGTCATCTGTTTCCTCCCCTTCTCTTCAAAGTAGGCGGAGTATGCTGAAAATGGCTTTGCTGAGTATTTAAGATGGGCCACTCTCTCCAAGAAGCAATACTTCCACTGCTGCCAGGACAACATAAAGTAGATGCCAGAAACATGAGGAATACAGGGAAAGCTGTAAGAAAAGAAGATTGCTCAATGTACGTCTTTGTTATTGACCCAACTTTAGCATTGACATGACTCCTGAATTCAGTAAGTGCTACTTGTTGGGGCGGTTGCATTTGACAAATGCAACAACTACATGTGAGAGAAGATGAGGGACAACATTGGAATCACACTAAGACCACCTCAAATGGAGACACTGATGATTTTTTGTGTCCATAAGTGCTTCTCTTTGGGGTTGTCTTGCTTGTGAGTTCATCAGACATTTCATTAGAAAACTACAACTTTTCACGTGACCAGATAAATAGTTTGTCACCAAGATTACCCAAACATAAGCACTGACCTGAGTTCTGAATGTTGTAAGTGCTACTTGTTGGGGTAGTTTTTTTGACCACTTCATCTTCAAGTATCACTTTAAATTATCATTGATGGAGCTGCAGCTGAGGCCACTATGTGGCAAAGACTTCCATGAAGGCAACTCATTGCTGTCCAATGGGCCACTCATCACATGCTAATGGAATGCATGCATGAGTGTCATCTGTTACCTCCCCTTCTCTTCAAAGTAGGTGGAGTATGCTGAAAATGGCTTTGCTGAGTATTTAAGATGGGCCACTCTCTCCAAGAAGCACTACTTCCACTGCTGCCGGGACAACATAAAGTAGATGCCAGAAACAAGAGGAATACAGGGAAAGTTGTAAGAAAAGAAGATTGCTCAATGTACGTCTTTGTTATTGACCCAACTTTAGCATTGACATGACTCCTGAATTCAGTAAGTGCTACTTGTTGGGGCGGTTGCATTTGACAAATGCAACAACTACATGTGAGAGAAGATGAGGGACAACATTGGAATCACACTAAGACCACCTCAAATGGAGACACTGATGATTTTTTGTGTCCATAAGTGCTTCTCTTTGGGGTTGTCTTGCTTGTGAATTCATCAGACATTTCATTAGAAAACTACAACTTTTCACGTGACCAGATAAATAGTTTGTCACCAAGATTACCCAAACATAAGCACTGACCTGAGTTCTGAATGCTGTAAGTGCTACTTGTTGGGGTATTATTGTTGACTTATTCTTCAGGATCATATGAAAGAATTCACCCAGCCAGCTGTTCCTGATCCTTTGTTATGATGTGTACAGTAGAATGTAGTTTATCTCCTCTTGGCCCAGATGTGGTCAATATTATTACCCCTACAAAAACACTGACTTTGGTTCTGGTTGCAGCAAGTGCTCTTTGTTGAGCTAGTTATGCTGAGCCCTGCATGTTAAAGTATCACCATTGGTATCACATTAAGATCACCTCAAATGGAGACACTGATGATGTTTGTGTCCATAAGTGCTTCTCTTTGGGGTTGTCTTGCTTGTGAATTCATCAGACATTTCACTAGAAAACTACAACTTTTCACGTGACCAGCTAAATAGTTTGTCACCAAGATTACCCAAACATAAGCACTGACATCGGTTCTGAATGCTGTAAGTGCTACTTGTTGGGGTAGTTTTTTTGACCACTTCATCTTCAAGTATCACTTTAAATTATCATTGATGGAGCTGCAGCTGAGGCCACTATGTGGCAAAGACTTTCATGAAGGCAACTCATTGCTGTCCAATGGGCCACTCATCACATGCTAATGGCATGCATGCATGAGTGTCATCTGTTACCTCCCCTTCTCTTCAAAGTAGGTGGAGTATGCTGAAAATGGCTTTGCTGAGTATTTAAGATGGGCCACTCTCTCCAAGAAGCACTACTTCCACTGCTGCCGGGACAACATAAAGTAGATGCCAGAAACAAGAGGAATACAGGGAAAGTTGTAAGAAAAGAAGATTGCTCAATGTACGTCTTTGTTATTGACCCAACTTTAGCATTGACATGACTCCTGAATTCAGTAAGTGCTACTTGTTGGGGCGGTTGCATTTGACAAATGCAACAACTACATGTGAGAGAAGATGAGGGACAACATTGGAATCACACTAAGACCACCTCAAATGGAGACACTGATGATTTTTTGTGTCCATAAGTGCTTCTCTTTGGGGTTGTCTTGCTTGTGAATTCATCAGACATTTCATTAGAAAACTACAACTTTTCACGTGACCAGATAAATAGTTTGTCACCAAGATTACCCAAACATAAGCACTGACCTGAGTTCTGAATGCTGTAAGTGCTACTTGTTGGGGTATTATTGTTGACTTATTCTTCAGGATCATATGAAAGAATTCACCCAGCCAGCCGTTCCTGATCCTTTGTTATGATGTGTACAGTAGAATGTAGTTTATCTCCTCTTGGCCCAGATGTGGTCAATATTATTACCCCTACAAAAACACTGACTTTGGTTCTGGTTGCAGCAAGTGCTCTTTGTTGAGCTAGTTATGCTGAGCCCTGCATGTTAAAGTATCACCATTGGTATCACATTAAGATCACCTCAAATGGAGACACTGATGATGTTTGTGTCCATAAGTGCTTCTCTTTGGGGTTGTCTTGCTTGTGAATTCATCAGACATTTCACTAGAAAACTACAACTTTTCACGTGACCAGCTAAATAGTTTGTCACCAAGATTACCCAAACATAAGCACTGACATCGGTTCTGAATGCTGTAAGTGCTACTTGTTGGGGTAGTTTTTTTGACCACTTCATCTTCAAGTATCACTTTAAATTATCATTGATGGAGCTGCAGCTGAGGCCACTATGTGGCAAAGACTTTCATGAAGGCAACTCATTGCTGTCCAATGGGCCACTCATCACATGCTAATGGCATGCATGCATGAGTGTCATCTGTTACCTCCCCTTCTCTTCAAAGTAGGTGGAGTATGCTGAAAATGGCTTTGCTGAGTATTTAAGATGGGCTACTCTCTCCAAGAAGCACTACTTCCACTGCTGCCGGGACAACATAAAGTAGATGCCAGAAACAAGAGGAATACAGAGAAAGCTGTAAGAAAAGAAGATTGCTCAATGTACGTCTTTGTTATTGACCCAACTTTAGCATTGACATGACTCCTGAATTCAGTAAGTGCTACTTGTTGGGGCGGTTGCATTTGACAAATGCAACAACTACATGTGAGAGAAGATGAGGGACAACATTGGAATCACACTAAGATCACCTCAAATGGAGACACTGATGATTTTTGTGTCCATAAGTGCATCTCTTTGGGGTTGTCTTGCTTGTGAATTTATCAGACATTTCACTAGAAAACTACAACTTTTCACGTGACCAGCTAAATAGTTTGTCACCAAGATTACCCAAACATAAGCACTGACCTCGGTTCTGAATGCTGTAAGTGCTACTTGTTGGGGTAGTTTTTTTGACCACTTCAGCTTCAAGTATCACTTTAAATTATCATTGATTGAGCTGCAGCTGAGGCCACTATGTGGCAAAGATTTTCATGAAGGCAACTCATTGCTGTCCAATCGGCCACTCATCACATGCTAATGGCATGCATGCATGAGTGTCATCTGTTACCTCCCCTTCTCTTCAAAGTAGGCGGAGTATGCTGAAAATGGCTTTGCTGAGTATTTAAGATGGGCCACTCTCTCCAAGAAGCAATACTTCCACTGCTGCCAGGACAACATAAAGTGGAATACAGAGAAAGCTGTAAGAAAAGAAGATTGCTCAATGTACGTCTTTGTTATTGACCCAACTTTAGCATTGACATGACTCCTGAATTCAGTAAGTGCTACTTGTTGGGGCGGTTGCATTTGACAAATGCAACAACTACATGTGAGAGAAGATGAGGGACAACATTGGAATCACACTAAGACCACCTCAAATGGAGACACTGATGATTTTTTGTGTCCATAAGTGCTTCTCTTTGGGGTTGTCTTGCTTGTGAATTTATCAGACATTTCATTAGAAAACTGCAACTTTTCACGTGACCAGATAAATAGTTTGTCACCAAGATTACCCAAACATAAGCACTGACCTCGGTTCTGAATGCTGTATGTGCTACTTGTTGGGATATTATTGTTGACTTATTCTTCAGGATCATATGAAAGAATTCACCCAGCCAGCTGTTCCTGATCATTTGTTATGATGTGTACAGTAGAATGTAGTTTATCTCCTCTTGGCCCAGATGTGGTCAATATTATTACCCCTACAAAAACACTGACTTTGGTTCTGGTTGCAGCAAGTGCTCTTTGTTGGGCTAGTTATGCTGAGCCCTGCATGTTAAAGTATCACCATTGGTATCACATTAAGATCACCTCAAATGGAGACACTGATGATGTTTGTGTCCATAAGTGCTTCTCTTTGGGGTTGTCTTGCTTGTGAATTCATCAGACATTTCATTAGAAAACTACAAGTTTTCACGTGACCAGCTAAATAGTTTGTCACCAAGATTACCCAAACATAGGCACTGACCTTGGTTCTGAATGCTGTAAGTGCTACTTGTTGGGGTAGTTTTTTTGACCACTTCATCTTCAAGTATCACTTTAAATTATCATTGATGGAGCTGCAGCTGAGGCCACTATGTGGCAAAGATTTTCATGAAGGTCAACTTATTGCTGTCCAATCGGCCACTCATCACATGCTAATGGAATGCATGCATGAGTGTCATCTGTTACCTCCCCTTCTCTTCAAAGTAGGCGGAGTATGCTGAAAATGGCTTTGCTGAGTATTTAAGATGGGCCACTCTCTCCAAGAAGCACTACTTCCACTGCTGCCAGGACAACATAAAGTAGATGCCAGAAACATGAGGAATACAGGGAAAGCTGTAAGAAAAGAAGATTGCTCAATGTACGTCTTTGTTATTGACCCAACTTTAGCATTGACATGACTCCTGAATTCAGTAAGTGCTACTTGTTGGGGCGGTTGCATTTGACAAATGCAACAACTACATGTGAGAGAAGATGAGGGACAACATTGGAATCACACTAAGATCACCTCAAATGGAGACACTGATGATTTTTGTGTCCATAAGTGCATCTCTTTGGGGTTGTCTTGCTTGTGAATTTATCAGACATTTCACTAGAAAACTACAACTTTTCACGTGACCAGCTAAATAGTTTGTCACCAAGATTACCCAAACATAAGCACTGACCTCGGTTCTGAATGCTGTAAGTGCTACTTGTTGGGGTAGTTTTTTTGACCACTTCAGCTTCAAGTATCACTTTAAATTATCATTGATTGAGCTGCAGCTGAGGCCACTATGTGGCAAAGATTTTCATGAAGGCAACTCATTGCTGTCCAATCGGCCACTCATCACATGCTAATGGCATGCATGCATGAGTGTCATCTGTTACCTCCCCTTCTCTTCAAAGTAGGCGGAGTATGCTGAAAATGGCTTTGCTGAGTATTTAAGATGGGCCACTCTCTCCAAGAAGCAATACTTCCACTGCTGCCAGGACAACATAAAGTGGAATACAGAGAAAGCTGTAAGAAAAGAAGATTGCTCAATGTACGTCTTTGTTATTGACCCAACTTTAGCATTGACATGACTCCTGAATTCAGTAAGTGCTACTTGTTGGGGCGGTTGCATTTGACAAATGCAACAACTACATGTGAGAGAAGATGAGGGACAACATTGGAATCACACTAAGACCACCTCAAATGGAGACACTGATGATTTTTTGTGTCCATAAGTGCTTCTCTTTGGGGTTGTCTTGCTTGTGAATTTATCAGACATTTCATTAGAAAACTGCAACTTTTCACGTGACCAGATAAATAGTTTGTCACCAAGATTACCCAAACATAAGCACTGACCTCGGTTCTGAATGCTGTATGTGCTACTTGTTGGGATATTATTGTTGACTTATTCTTCAGGATCATATGAAAGAATTCACCCAGCCAGCTGTTCCTGATCATTTGTTATGATGTGTACAGTAGAATGTAGTTTATCTCCTCTTGGCCCAGATGTGGTCAATATTATTACCCCTACAAAAACACTGACTTTGGTTCTGGTTGCAGCAAGTGCTCTTTGTTGAGCTAGTTATGCTGAGCCCTGCATGTTAAAGTATCACCATTGGTATCACATTAAGATCACCTCAAATGGAGACACTGATGATGTTTGTGTCCATAAGTGCTTCTCTTTGGGGTTGTCTTGCTTGTGAATTCATCAGACATTTCACTAGAAAACTACAACTTTTCACGTGACCAGCTAAATAGTTTGTCACCAAGATTACCCAAACATAAGCACTGACATCGGTTCTGAATGCTGTAAGTGCTACTTGTTGGGGTAGTTTTTTTGACCACTTCATCTTCAAGTATCACTTTAAATTATCATTGATGGAGCTGCAGCTGAGGCCACTATGTGGCAAAGACTTTCATGAAGGCAACTCATTGCTGTCCAATGGGCCACTCATCACATGCTAATGGCATGCATGCATGAGTGTCATCTGTTACCTCCCCTTCTCTTCAAAGTAGGTGGAGTATGCTGAAAATGGCTTTGCTGAGTATTTAAGATGGGCTACTCTCTCCAAGAAGCACTACTTCCACTGCTGCCGGGACAACATAAAGTAGATGCCAGAAACAAGAGGAATACAGAGAAAGCTGTAAGAAAAGAAGATTGCTCAATGTACGTCTTTGTTATTGACCCAACTTTAGCATTGACATGACTCCTGAATTCAGTAAGTGCTACTTGTTGGGGCGGTTGCATTTGACAAATGCAACAACTACATGTGAGAGAAGATGAGGGACAACATTGGAATCACACTAAGATCACCTCAAATGGAGACACTGATGATTTTTGTGTCCATAAGTGCATCTCTTTGGGGTTGTCTTGCTTGTGAATTTATCAGACATTTCACTAGAAAACTACAACTTTTCACGTGACCAGCTAAATAGTTTGTCACCAAGATTACCCAAACATAAGCACTGACCTCGGTTCTGAATGCTGTAAGTGCTACTTGTTGGGGTAGTTTTTTTGACCACTTCAGCTTCAAGTATCACTTTAAATTATCATTGATTGAGCTGCAGCTGAGGCCACTATGTGGCAAAGATTTTCATGAAGGCAACTCATTGCTGTCCAATCGGCCACTCATCACATGCTAATGGCATGCATGCATGAGTGTCATCTGTTACCTCCCCTTCTCTTCAAAGTAGGCGGAGTATGCTGAAAATGGCTTTGCTGAGTATTTAAGATGGGCCACTCTCTCCAAGAAGCAATACTTCCACTGCTGCCAGGACAACATAAAGTGGAATACAGAGAAAGCTGTAAGAAAAGCAGATTGCTCAATGTACGTCTTTGTTATTGACCCAACTTTAGCATTGACATGACTCCTGAATTCAGTAAGTGCTACTTGTTGGGGCGGTTGCATTTGACAAATGCAACAACTACATGTGAGAGAAGATGAGGGACAACATTGGAATCACACTAAGACCACCTCAAATGGAGACACTGATGATTTTTTGTGTCCATAAGTGCTTCTCTTTGGGGTTGTCTTGCTTGTGAATTTATCAGACATTTCATTAGAAAACTGCAACTTTTCACGTGACCAGATAAATAGTTTGTCACCAAGATTACCCAAACATAAGCACTGACCTCGGTTCTGAATGCTGTATGTGCTACTTGTTGGGATATTATTGTTGACTTATTCTTCAGGATCATATGAAAGAATTCACCCAGCCAGCTGTTCCTGATCATTTGTTATGATGTGTACAGTAGAATGTAGTTTATCTCCTCTTGGCCCAGATGTGGTCAATATTATTACCCCTACAAAAACACTGACTTTGGTTCTGGTTGCAGCAAGTGCTCTTTGTTGGGCTAGTTATGCTGAGCCCTGCATGTTAAAGTATCACCATTGGTATCACATTAAGATCACCTCAAATGGAGACACTGATGATGTTTGTGTCCATAAGTGCTTCTCTTTGGGGTTGTCTTGCTTGTGAATTCATCAGACATTTCATTAGAAAACTACAAGTTTTCACGTGACCAGCTAAATAGTTTGTCACCAAGATTACCCAAACATAGGCACTGACCTTGGTTCTGAATGCTGTAAGTGCTACTTGTTGGGGTAGTTTTTTTGACCACTTCATCTTCAAGTATCACTTTAAATTATCATTGATGGAGCTGCAGCTGAGGCCACTATGTGGCAAAGATTTTCATGAAGGTCAACTTATTGCTGTCCAATCGGCCACTCATCACATGCTAATGGAATGCATGCATGAGTGTCATCTGTTACCTCCCCTTCTCTTCAAAGTAGGCGGAGTATGCTGAAAATGGCTTTGCTGAGTATTTAAGATGGGCCACTCTCTCCAAGAAGCACTACTTCCACTGCTGCCGGGACAACATAAAGTAGATGCCAGAAACAAGAGGAATACAGAGAAAGCTGTAAGAAAAGAAGATTGCTCAATGTACGTCTTTGTTATTGACCCAACTTTAGCATTGACATGACTCCTGAATTCAGTAAGTGCTACTTGTTGGGGCGGTTGCATTTGACAAATGCAACAACTACATGTGAGAGAAGATGAGGGACAACATTGGAATCACACTAAGATCACCTCAAATGGAGACACTGATGATTTTTGTGTCCATAAGTGCTTCTCTTTGGGGTTGTCTTGCTTGTGAATTTATCAGACATTTCACTAGAAAACTACAACTTTTCACGTGACCAGCTAAATAGTTTGTCACCAAGATTACCCAAACATAAGCACTGACATCGGTTCTGAATGCTGTAAGTGCTACTTGTTGGGGTAGTTTTTTTGACCACTTCATCTTCAAGTATCACTTTAAATTATCATTGATGGAGCTGCAGCTGAGGCCACTATGTGGCAAAGATTTTCATGAAGGCAACTTATTGCTGTCCAATCGGCCACTCATCACATGCTAATGGAATGCATGCATGAGTGTCATCTGTTACCTCCCCTTCTCTTCAAAGTAGGCGGAGTATGCTGAAAATGGCTTTGCTGAGTATTTAAGATGGGCCACTCTCTCCAAGAAGCAATACTTCCACTGCTGCCAGGACAACATAAAGTAGATACCAGAAACAAGAGGAATACAGGGAAAGCTGTAAGAAAAGAAGATTGCTCAATGTACGTCTTTGTTATTGACCCAACTTTAGCATTGACATGACTCCTGAATTCAGTAAGTGCTAATTGTTGGGGCGGTTGCATTTGACAAATGCAACAACTACATGTGAGAGAAGATGAGGGACAACATTGGAATCACACTAAGATCACCTCAAATGGAGACACTGATGATTTTTGTGTCCATAAGTGCTTCTCTTTGGGGTTGTCTTGCTTGTGAATTTATCAGACATTTCACTAGAAAACTACAACTTTTCACGTGACCAGCTAAATAGTTTGTCACCAAGATTACCCAAACATAAGCACTGACCTCGGTTCTGAATGCTGTAAGTGCTACTTGTTGGGGTAGTTTTTTTGACCACTTCATCTTCAAGTATCACTTTAAATTATCATTGATTGAGCTGCAGCTGAGGCCACTATGTGGCAAAGATTTTCATGAAGGCAACTCATTGCTGTCCAATCGGCCACTCATCACATGCTAATGGCATGCATGCATGAGTGTCATCTGTTACCTCCCCTTCTCTTCAAAGTAGGCGGAGTATGCTGAAAATGGCTTTGCTGAGTATTTAAGATGGGCCACTCTCTCCAAGAAGCACTACTTCCACTGCTGCCAGGACAACATAAAGTAGATGCCAGAAACATGAGGAATACAGGGAAAGCTGTAAGAAAAGAAGATTGCTCAATGTACGTCTTTGTTATTGACCCAACTTTAGCATTGACATGACTCCTGAATTCAGTAAGTGCTACTTGTTGGGGCGGTTGCATTTGACAAATGCAACAACTACATGTGAGAGAAGATGAGGGACAACATTGGAATCACACTAAGATCACCTCAAATGGAGACACTGATGATTTTTGTGTCCATAAGTGCATCTCTTTGGGGTTGTCTTGCTTGTGAATTTATCAGACATTTCACTAGAAAACTACAACTTTTCACGTGACCAGCTAAATAGTTTGTCACCAAGATTACCCAAACATAAGCACTGACCTCGGTTCTGAATGCTGTAAGTGCTACTTGTTGGGGTAGTTTTTTTGACCACTTCAGCTTCAAGTATCACTTTAAATTATCATTGATTGAGCTGCAGCTGAGGCCACTATGTGGCAAAGATTTTCATGAAGGCAACTCATTGCTGTCCAATCGGCCACTCATCACATGCTAATGGCATGCATGCATGAGTGTCATCTGTTACCTCCCCTTCTCTTCAAAGTAGGCGGAGTATGCTGAAAATGGCTTTGCTGAGTATTTAAGATGGGCCACTCTCTCCAAGAAGCAATACTTCCACTGCTGCCAGGACAACATAAAGTGGAATACAGAGAAAGCTGTAAGAAAAGAAGATTGCTCAATGTACGTCTTTGTTATTGACCCAACTTTAGCATTGACATGACTCCTGAATTCAGTAAGTGCTACTTGTTGGGGCGGTTGCATTTGACAAATGCAACAACTACATGTGAGAGAAGATGAGGGACAACATTGGAATCACACTAAGACCACCTCAAATGGAGACACTGATGATTTTTTGTGTCCATAAGTGCTTCTCTTTGGGGTTGTCTTGCTTGTGAATTTATCAGACATTTCATTAGAAAACTGCAACTTTTCACGTGACCAGATAAATAGTTTGTCACCAAGATTACCCAAACATAAGCACTGACCTCGGTTCTGAATGCTGTATGTGCTACTTGTTGGGATATTATTGTTGACTTATTCTTCAGGATCATATGAAAGAATTCACCCAGCCAGCTGTTCCTGATCATTTGTTATGATGTGTACAGTAGAATGTAGTTTATCTCCTCTTGGCCCAGATGTGGTCAATATTATTACCCCTACAAAAACACTGACTTTGGTTCTGGTTGCAGCAAGTGCTCTTTGTTGGGCTAGTTATGCTGAGCCCTGCATGTTAAAGTATCACCATTGGTATCACATTAAGATCACCTCAAATGGAGACACTGATGATGTTTGTGTCCATAAGTGCTTCTCTTTGGGGTTGTCTTGCTTGTGAATTCATCAGACATTTCATTAGAAAACTACAAGTTTTCACGTGACCAGCTAAATAGTTTGTCACCAAGATTACCCAAACATAGGCACTGACCTTGGTTCTGAATGCTGTAAGTGCTACTTGTTGGGGTAGTTTTTTTGACCACTTCATCTTCAAGTATCACTTTAAATTATCATTGATGGAGCTGCAGCTGAGGCCACTATGTGGCAAAGATTTTCATGAAGGTCAACTTATTGCTGTCCAATCGGCCACTCATCACATGCTAATGGAATGCATGCATGAGTGTCATCTGTTACCTCCCCTTCTCTTCAAAGTAGGCGGAGTATGCTGAAAATGGCTTTGCTGAGTATTTAAGATGGGCCACTCTCTCCAAGAAGCACTACTTCCACTGCTGCCGGGACAACATAAAGTAGATGCCAGAAACAAGAGGAATACAGAGAAAGCTGTAAGAAAAGAAGATTGCTCAATGTACGTCTTTGTTATTGACCCAACTTTAGCATTGACATGACTCCTGAATTCAGTAAGTGCTACTTGTTGGGGCGGTTGCATTTGACAAATGCAACAACTACATGTGAGAGAAGATGAGGGACAACATTGGAATCACACTAAGATCACCTCAAATGGAGACACTGATGATTTTTGTGTCCAAAAGTGCTTCTCTTTGGGGTTGTCTTGCTTGTGAATTTATCAGACATTTCACTAGAAAACTACAACTTTTCACGTGACCAGCTAAATAGTTTGTCACCAAGATTACCCAAACATAAGCACTGACATCGGTTCTGAATGCTGTAAGTGCTACTTGTTGGGGTAGTTTTTTTGACCACTTCATCTTCAAGTATCACTTTAAATTATCATTGATGGAGCTGCAGCTGAGGCCACTATGTGGCAAAGATTTTCATGAAGGCAACTTATTGCTGTCCAATCGGCCACTCATCACATGCTAATGGAATGCATGCATGAGTGTCATCTGTTACCTCCCCTTCTCTTCAAAGTAGGCGGAGTATGCTGAAAATGGCTTTGCTGAGTATTTAAGATGGGCCACTCTCTCCAAGAAGCAATACTTCCACTGCTGCCAGGACAACATAAAGTAGATACCAGAAACAAGAGGAATACAGGGAAAGCTGTAAGAAAAGAAGATTGCTCAATGTACGTCTTTGTTATTGACCCAACTTTAGCATTGACATAACTCCTGAATTCAGTAAGTGCTAATTGTTGGGGCGGTTGCATTTGACAAATGCAACAACTACATGTGAGAGAAGATGAGGGACAACATTGGAATCACACTAAGATCACCTCAAATGGAGACACTGATGATTTTTGTGTCCATAAGTGCTTCTCTTTGGGGTTGTCTTGCTTGTGAATTTATCAGACATTTCACTAGAAAACTACAACTTTTCACGTGACCAGCTAAATAGTTTGTCACCAAGATTACCCAAACATAAGCACTGACCTCGGTTCTGAATGCTGTAAGTGCTACTTGTTGGGGTAGTTTTTTTGACCACTTCATCTTCAAGTATCACTTTAAATTATCATTGATTGAGCTGCAGCTGAGGCCACTATGTGGCAAAGATTTTCATGAAGGCAACTCATTGCTGTCCAATCGGCCACTCATCACATGCTAATGGCATGCATGCATGAGTGTCATCTGTTTCCTCCCCTTCTCTTCAAAGTAGGCGGAGTATGCTGAAAATGGCTTTGCTGAGTATTTAAGATGGGCCACTCTCTCCAAGAAGCAATACTTCCACTGCTGCCAGGACAACATAAAGTAGATGCCAGAAACATGAGGAATACAGGGAAAGCTGTAAGAAAAGAAGATTGCTCAATGTACGTCTTTGTTATTGACCCAACTTTAGCATTGACATGACTCCTGAATTCAGTAAGTGCTACTTGTTGGGGCGGTTGCATTTGACAAATGCAACAACTACATGTGAGAGAAGATGAGGGACAACATTGGAATCACACTAAGACCGCCTCAAATGGAGACACTGATGATTTTTTGTGTCCATAAGTGCTCCTCTTTGGGGTTGTCTTGCTTGTGAAGTCATCAGACATTTCATTAGAAAACTACAACTTTTCACGTGACCAGATAAATAGTTTGTCACCAAGATTACCCAAATATAAGCACTGACCTGAGTTCTGAATGCTGTAAGTGCTACTTGTTGGGGTATTATTGTTGACTTATTCTTCAGGATCATATGAAAGAATTCACCCAGCCAGCTGTTCCTGATAATTTGTTATGATGTGTACAGTAGAATTGAGTTTATCTCCTCTTGGCCCAGATGTGGTCAATATTATTACCCCTACAAAAACACTGACTTTGGTTCTGGTTGCAGCAAGTGCTCTTTGTTGGGCTAGTTATGCTGAGCCCTGCATGTTAAAGTATCACCATTGGTATCACACTAAGACCACCTCAAATGGAGACACTGATGATTTTTTGTGTCCATAAGTGCTTCTCTTTGGGGTTGTCTTGCTTGTGAATTCATCAGACATTTCATTAGAAAACTACAACTTTTCACGTGACCAGATAAATAGTTTGTCACCAAGATTACCCAAACATAAGCACTGACCTGAGTTCTGAATGCTGTAAGTGCTACTTGTTGGGGTATTATTGTTGACTTATTCTTCAGGATCATATGAAAGAATTCACCCAGCCAGCTGTTCCTGATCATTTGTTATGATGTGTACAGTAGAATGTAGTTTATCTCCTCTTGGCCCAGATGTGGTCAATATTATTACCCCTACAAAAACACTGATTTTGGTTCTGGTTGCAGCAAGTGCTCTTTGTTGGGCTAGTTATGCTGAGCCCTGCATGTTAAAGTATCACCATTGGTATCACATTAAGATCACCTCAAATGGAGACACTGATGATTTTTGTGTCCATAAGTGCTCCTCTTTGGGGTTGTCTTGCTTGTGAAGTCATCAGACATTTCATTAGAAAACTACAACTTTTCACGTGACCAGATAAATAGTTTGTCACCAAGATTACCCAAATATAAGCACTGACCTGAGTTCTGAATGCTGTAAGTGCTACTTGTTGGGGTAGTTTTTTTGACCACTTCATCTTCAAGTATCACTTTAAATTATCATTGATGGAGCTGCAGCTGAGGCCACTATGTGGCAAAGATTTTCATGAAGGCAACTCATTGCTGTCCAATGGGCCACTCATCACATGCTAATGGCATGCATGCATGAGTGTCATCTGTTACCTCCCCTTCTCTTCAAAGTAGGTGGAGTATGCTGAAAATGGCTTTGCTGAGTATTTAAGATGGGCCACTCTCTCCAAGAAGCACTACTTCCACTGCTGCCGGGACAACATAAAGTAGATGCCAGAAACAAGAGGAATACAGAGAAAGCTGTAAGAAAAGGAGATTGCTCAATGTACGTCTTTGTTATTGACCCAACTTTAGCATTGACATGACTCCTGAATTCAGTAAGTGCTACTTGTTGGGGCGGTTGCATTTGACAAATGCAACAACTACATGTGAGAGAAGATGAGGGACAACATTGGAATCACACTAAGATCACCTCAAATGGAGACACTGATGATTTTTGTGTCCATAAGTGCTTCTCTTTGGGGTTGTCTTGCTTGTGAATTTATCAGACATTTCACTAGAAAACTACAACTTTTCACGTGACCAGCTAAATAGTTTGTCACCAAGATTACCCAAACATAAGCACTGACCTCGGTTCTGAATGCTGTAAGTGCTACTTGTTGGGATATTATTGTTGACTTATTCTTCAGGATCATATGAAAGAATTCACCCAGCCAGCTGTTCCTGATCATTTGTTATGATGTGTACAGTAGAATGTAGTTTATCTCCTCTTGGCCCAGATGTGGTCAATATTATTACCCCTACAAAAAAACTGACTTTGGTTCTGGTTGCAGCAAGTGCTCTTTGTTGGACTAGTTATGCTGAGCCCTGCATGTTAAAGTATCACCATTGGTATCACATTAAGATCACCTCAAATGGAGACACTGATGATGTTTGTGTCCATAAGTGCTTCTCTTTGGGGTTGTCTTGCTTGTGAATTTATCAGACATTTCACTAGAAAACTACAACTTTTCACGTGACCAGCTAAATAGTTTGTCACCAAGATTACCCAAACATAAGCACTGACCTCGGTTCTGAATGCTGTAAGTGCTACTTGTTGGGGTAGTTTTTTTGACCACTTCATCTTCAAGTATCACTTTAAATTATCATTGATTGAGCTGCAGCTGAGGCCACTATGTGGCAAAGATTTTCATGAAGGCAACTCATTGCTGTCCAATCGGCCACTCATCACATGCTAATGGCATGCATGCATGAGTGTCATCTGTTACCTCCCCTTCTCTTCAAAGTAGGCGGAGTATGCTGAAAATGGCTTTGCTGAGTATTTAAGATGGGCCACTCTCTCCAAGAAGCAATACTTCCACTGCTGCCAGGACAACATAAAGTAGATGCCAGAAACATGAGGAATACAGGGAAAGCTGTAAGAAAAGAAGATTGCTCAATGTACGTCTTTGTTATTGACCCAACTTTAGCATTGACATGACTCCTGAATTCAGTAAGTGCTACTTGTTGGGGCGGTTGCATTTGACAAATGCAACAACTACATGTGAGAGAAGATGAGGGACAACATTGGAATCACACTAAGACCGCCTCAAATGGAGACACTGATGATTTTTTGTGTCCATAAGTGCTCCTCTTTGGGGTTGTCTTGCTTGTGAAGTCATCAGACATTTCATTAGAAAACTACAACTTTTCACGTGACCAGATAAATAGTTTGTCACCAAGATTACCCAAATATAAGCACTGACCTGAGTTCTGAATGCTGTAAGTGCTACTTGTTGGGGTATTATTGTTGACTTATTCTTCAGGATCATATGAAAGAATTCACCCAGCCAGCTGTTCCTGATAATTTGTTATGATGTGTACAGTAGAATGTAGTTTATCTCCTCTTGGCCCAGATGTGGTCAATATTATTACCCCTACAAAAACACTGACTTTGGTTCTGGTTGCAGCAAGTGCTCTTTGTTGGGCTAGTTATGCTGAGCCCTGCATGTTAAAGTATCACCATTGGTATCACACTAAGACCACCTCAAATGGAGACACTGATGATTTTTTGTGTCCATAAGTGCTTCTCTTTGGGGTTGTCTTGCTTGTGAATTCATCAGACATTTCATTAGAAAACTACAACTTTTCACGTGACCAGATAAATAGTTTGTCACCAAGATTACCCAAACATAAGCACTGACCTGAGTTCTGAATGCTGTAAGTGCTACTTGTTGGGGTATTATTGTTGACTTATTCTTCAGGATCATATGAAAGAATTCACCCAGCCAGCTGTTCCTGATCATTTGTTATGATGTGTACAGTAGAATGTAGTTTATCTCCTCTTGGCCCAGATGTGGTCAATATTATTACCCCTACAAAAACACTGATTTTGGTTCTGGTTGCAGCAAGTGCTCTTTGTTGGGCTAGTTATGCTGAGCCCTGCATGTTAAAGTATCACCATTGGTATCACATTAAGATCACCTCAAATGGAGACACTGATGATTTTTGTGTCCATAAGTGCTCCTCTTTGGGGTTGTCTTGCTTGTGAAGTCATCAGACATTTCATTAGAAAACTACAACTTTTCACGTGACCAGATAAATAGTTTGTCACCAAGATTACCCAAATATAAGCACTGACCTGAGTTCTGAATGCTGTAAGTGCTACTTGTTGGGGTATTATTGTTGACTTATTCTTCAGGATCATATGAAAGAATTCACCCAGCCAGCTGTTCCTGATAATTTGTTATGATGTGTACAGTAGAATTTAGTTTATCTACTCTTGACCCAGATGTGGTCAATATTATTACCCCTACAAAAACACTGACTTTGGTTCTGGTTGCAGCAAGTGCTCTTTGTTGGGCTAGTTATGCTGAGCCCTGCATGTTAAAGTATCACCATTGGTATCACATTAAGATCACCTCAAATGGAGACACTGATGATTTTTGTGTCTATAAGTGCTTCTCTTTGGGGTTGTCTTGCTTGTGAATTTATCAGACATTTCACTAGAAAACTACGACTTTTCACGTGACCAGCTAAATAGTTTGTCACCAAGATTACCCAAACATAAGCACTGACCTCGGTTCTGAATGCTGTAAGTGCTACTTGTTGGGGTAGTTTTTTTGACCACTTCATCTTCAAGTATCACTTTAAATTATCATTGATGGAGCTGCAGCTGAGGCCACTATGTGGCAAAGGCTTTCATGAAGGCAACTCATTGCTGTCCAATGGGCCACTCATCACATGCTAATGGCATGCATGCATGAGTGTCATCTGTTACCTCCCCTTCTCTTCAAAGTAGGTGGAGTATGCTGAAAATGGCTTTGCTGAGTATTTAAGATGGGCCACTCTCTCCAAGAAGCACTACTTCCACTGCTGCCGGGACAACATAAAGTAGATGCCAGAAACAAGAGGAATACAGAGAAAGCTGTAAGAAAAGGAGATTGCTCAATGTACGTCTTTGTTATTGACCCAACTTTAGCATTGACATGACTCCTGAATTCAGTAAGTGCTACTTGTTGGGGCGGTTGCATTTGACAAATGCAACAACTACATGTGAGAGAAGATGAGGGACAACATTGGAATCACATTAAGATCACCTCAAATGGAGACACTGATGATTTTTGTGTCCATAAGTGCTTCTCTTTGGGGTTGTCTTGCTTGTGAATTTATCAGACATTTCACTAGAAAACTACAACTTTTCACGTGACCAGCTAAATAGTTTGTCACCAAGATTACCCAAACATAAGCACTGACCTCGGTTCTGAATGCTGTAAGTGCTACTTGTTGGGATATTATTGTTGACTTATTCTTCAGGATCATATGAAAGAATTCACCCAGCCAGCTGTTCCTGATCATTTGTTATGATGTGTACAGTAGAATGTAGTTTATCTCCTCTTGGCCCAGATGTGGTCAATATTATTACCCCTACAAAAAAACTGACTTTGGTTCTGGTTGCAGCAAGTGCTCTTTGTTGGGCTAGTTATGCTGAGCCCTGCATGTTAAAGTATCACCATTGGTATCACATTAAGATCACCTCAAATGGAGACACTGATGATGTTTGTGTCCATAAGTGCTTCTCTTTAGGGTTGTCTTGCTTGTGAATTTATCAGACATTTCACTAGAAAACTACAACTTTTCACGTGACCAGCTAAATAGTTTGTCACCAAGATTACCCAAACATAAGCACTGACCTCGGTTCTGAATGCTGTAAGTGCTACTTGTTGGGGTAGTTTTTTTGACCACTTCATCTTCAAGTATCACTTTAAATTATCATTGATTGAGCTGCAGCTGAGGCCACTATGTGGCAAAGATTTTCATGAAGGCAACTCATTGCTGTCCAATCGGCCACTCATCACATGCTAATGGCATGCATGCATGAGTGTCATCTGTTTCCTCCCCTTCTCTTCAAAGTAGGCGGAGTATGCTGAAAATGGCTTTGCTGAGTATTTAAGATGGGCCACTCTCTCCAAGAAGCAATACTTCCACTGCTGCCAGGACAACATAAAGTAGATGCCAGAAACATGAGGAATACAGGGAAAGCTGTAAGAAAAGAAGATTGCTCAATGTACGTCTTTGTTATTGACCCAACTTTAGCATTGACATGACTCCTGAATTCAGTAAGTGCTACTTGTTGGGGCGGTTGCATTTGACAAATGCAACAACTACATGTGAGAGAAGATGAGGGACAACATTGGAATCACACTAAGACCACCTCAAATGGAGACACTGATGATTTTTTGTGTCCATAAGTGCTTCTCTTTGGGGTTGTCTTGCTTGTGAATTTATCAGACATTTCACTAGAAAACTACAACTTTTCACGTGACCAGCTAAATAGTTTGTCACCAAGATTACCCAAACATAAGCACTGACCTCGGTTCTGAATGCTGTAAGTGCTACTTGTTGGGATATTATTGTTGACTTATTCTTCAGGATCATATGAAAGAATTCACCCAGCCAGCTGTTCCTGATCATTTGTTATGATGTGTACAGTAGAATGTAGTTTATCTCCTCTTGGCCCAGATGTGGTCAATATTATTACCCCTACAAAAAAACTGACTTTGGTTCTGGTTGCAGCAAGTGCTCTTTGTTGGGCTAGTTATGCTGAGCCCTGCATGTTAAAGTATCACCATTGGTATCACATTAAGATCACCTCAAATGGAGACACTGATGATGTTTGTGTCCATAAGTGCTTCTCTTTAGGGTTGTCTTGCTTGTGAATTTATCAGACATTTCACTAGAAAACTACAACTTTTCACGTGACCAGCTAAATAGTTTGTCACCAAGATTACCCAAACATAAGCACTGACCTCGGTTCTGAATGCTGTAAGTGCTACTTGTTGGGGTAGTTTTTTTGACCACTTCATCTTCAAGTATCACTTTAAATTATCATTGATTGAGCTGCAGCTGAGGCCACTATGTGGCAAAGATTTTCATGAAGGCAACTCATTGCTGTCCAATCGGCCACTCATCACATGCTAATGGCATGCATGCATGAGTGTCATCTGTTTCCTCCCCTTCTCTTCAAAGTAGGCGGAGTATGCTGAAAATGGCTTTGCTGAGTATTTAAGATGGGCCACTCTCTCCAAGAAGCAATACTTCCACTGCTGCCAGGACAACATAAAGTAGATGCCAGAAACATGAGGAATACAGGGAAAGCTGTAAGAAAAGAAGATTGCTCAATGTACGTCTTTGTTATTGACCCAACTTTAGCATTGACATGACTCCTGAATTCAGTAAGTGCTACTTGTTGGGGCGGTTGCATTTGACAAATGCAACAACTACATGTGAGAGAAGATGAGGGACAACATTGGAATCACACTAAGACCACCTCAAATGGAGACACTGATGATTTTTTGTGTCCATAAGTGCTTCTCTTTGGGGTTGTCTTGCTTGTGAATTTATCAGACATTTCACTAGAAAACTACAACTTTTCACGTGACCAGCTAAATAGTTTGTCACCAAGATTACCCAAACATAAGCACTGACCTCGGTTCTGAATGCTGTAAGTGCTACTTGTTGGGGTAGTTTTTTTGACCACTTCATCTTCAAGTATCACTTTAAATTATCATTGATTGAGCTGCAGCTGAGGCCACTATGTGGCAAAGATTTTCATGAAGGCAACTCATTGCTGTCCAATCGGCCACTCATCACATGCTAATGGCATGCATGCATGAGTGTCATCTGTTACCTCCCCTTCTCTTCAAAGTAGGCGGAGAATGCTGAAAATGGCTTTGCTGAGTATTTAAGATGGGCCACTCTCTCCAAGAAGCAATACTTCCCCTGCTGCCAGGACAACATAAAGTAGATGCCAGAAACAAGAGGAATACAGGGAAAGCTGTAAGAAAAGAAGATTGCTCAATGTACGTCTTTGTTATTGACCCAACTTTAGCATTGACATGACTCCTGAATTCAGTAAGTGCTACTTGTTGGGGCGGTTGCATTTGACAAATGCAACAACTACATGTAAGAGAAGATGAGGGACAACATTGGAATCACACTAAGACCACCTCAAATGGAGACACTGATGATTTTTTGTGTCCATAAGTGCTTCTCTTTGGGGTTGTCTTGCTTGTGAATTCATCAGACATTTCATTAGAAAACTACAACTTTTCACGTGACCAGATAAATAGTTTGTCACCAAGATTACCCAAACATAAGCACTGACCTGAGTTCTGAATGCTGTAAGTGCTACTTGTTGGGGTATTATTGTTGACTTATTCTTCAGGATCATATGAAAGAATTCACCCAGCCAGCTGTTCCTGATCATTTGTTATGATGTGTACAGTAGAATGTAGTTTATCTCCTCTTGGCCCAGATGTGGTCAATATTATTACCCCTACAAAAACACTGATTTTGGTTCTGGTTGCAGCAAGTGCTCTTTGTTGGGCTAGTTATGCTGAGCCCTGCATGTTAAAGTATCACCATTGGTATCACATTAAGATCACCTCAAATGGAGACACTGATGATTTTTGTGTCCATAAGTGCTTCTCTTTGGGGTTGTCTTGCTTGTGAATTCATCAGACATTTCATTAGAAAACTACAACTTTTCACGTGACCAGCTAAGTAGTTTGTCACCAAGATTACCCAAACATAGGCACTGACCTTGGTTCTGAATGCTGTAAGTGCTACTTGTTGGGGTAGTTTTTTTGACCACTTCATCTTCAAGTATCACTTTAAATTATCATTGATGGAGCTGCAGCTGAGGCCACTATGTGGCAAAGATTTTCATGAAGGCAACTCATTGCTGTCCAATCGGCCACTCATCACATGCTAATGGCATGCATGCATGAGTGTCATCTGTTACCTCCCCTTCTCTTCATAGTAGGCGGAGTATGCTGAAAATGGCTTTGCTGAGTATTTAAGATGGGCCACTCTCTCCAAGAAGCAATACCTCCACTGCTGCCAGGTCAACATAAAGTAGATGCCAGAAACAAGAGGAATACAGGGAAAGCTGTAAGAAAAGAAGATTGCTCAATGTACGTCTTTGTTATTGACCCAACTTTAGCATTGACATGACTCCTGAATTCAGTAAGTGCTACTTGTTGGGGCGGGTGCATTTGACAAATGCAACAACTACATGTGAGAGAAGATGAGGGACAACATTGGAGTCACACTAAGACCACCTCAAATGGAGACACTGATGATTTTTGTGTCCATAAGTGCTTCTCTTTGGGGTTGTCTTGCTTGTGAATTTATCAGACATTTCACTAGAAAACTACAACTTTTCACGTGACCAGCTAAATAGTTTGTCACCAAGATTACCCAAACATAAGCACTGACCTCGGTTCTGAATGCTGTAAGTGCTACTTGTTGGGGTAGTTTTTTTGACCACTTCATCTTCAAGTATCACTTTAAATTATCATTGATTGAGCTGCAGCTGAGGCCACTATGTGGCAAAGATTTTCATGAAGGCAACTCATTGCTGTCCAATCGGCCACTCATCACATGCTAATGGCATGCATGCATGAGAGTCATCTGTTACCTCCCCTTCTCTTCAAAGTAGGCGGAGAATGCTGAAAATGGCTTTGCTGAGTACTTAAGATGGGCCACTCTCTCCAAGAAGCAATACTTCCCCTGCTGCCAGGACAACATAAAGTAGATGCCAGAAACAAGAGGAATACAGGGAAAGCTGTAAGAAAAGAAGATTGCTCAATGTACGTCTTTGTTATTGACCCAACTTTAGCATTGACATGACTCCTGAATTCAGTAAGTGCTACTTGTTGGGGCGGTTGCATTTGACAAATGCAACAACTACATGTGAGAGAAGATGAGGGACAACATTGGAATCACATTAAGATCACCTCAAATGGAGACACTGATGATTTTTGTGTCCATAAGTGCTTCTCTTTGGGGTTGTCTTGCTTGTGAATTTATCAGACATTTCACTAGAAAACTACAACTTTTCACGTGACCAGATAAATAGTTTGTCACCAAGATTACCCAAACATAAGCACTGACCTGAGTTCTGAATGCTGTAAGTGCTACTTGTTGGGGTATTATTGTTGACTTATTCTTCAGGATCATATGAAAGAATTCACCCAGCCAGCTGTTCCTGATCATTTGTTATGATGTGTACAGTAGAATGTAGTTTATCTCCTCTTGGCCCAGATGTGGTCAATATTATTACCCCTACAAAAACACTGATTTTGGTTCTGGTTGCAGCAAGTGCTCTTTGTTGGGCTAGTTATGCTGAGCCCTGCATGTTAAAGTATCACCATTGGTATCACATTAAGATCACCTCAAATGGAGACACTGATGATTTTTGTGTCCATAAGTGCTTCTCTTTGGGGTTGTCTTGCTTGTGAATTCATCAGACATTTCATTAGAAAACTACAACTTTTCACGTGACCAGCTAAGTAGTTTGTCACCAAGATTACCCAAACATAGGCACTGACCTTGGTTCTGAATGCTGTAAGTGCTACTTGTTGGGGTAGTTTTTTTGACCACTTCATCTTCAAGTATCACTTTAAATTATCATTGATGGAGCTGCAGCTGAGGCCACTATGTGGCAAAGATTTTCATGAAGGCAACTCATTGCTGTCCAATCGGCCACTCATCACATGCTAATGGCATGCATGCATGAGTGTCATCTGTTACCTCCCCTTCTCTTCATAGTAGGCGGAGTATGCTGAAAATGGCTTTGCTGAGTATTTAAGATGGGCCACTCTCTCCAAGAAGCAATACCTCCACTGCTGCCAGGTCAACATAAAGTAGATGCCAGAAACAAGAGGAATACAGGGAAAGCTGTAAGAAAAGAAGATTGCTCAATGTACGTCTTTGTTATTGACCCAACTTTAGCATTGACATGACTCCTGAATTCAGTAAGTGCTACTTGTTGGGGCGGGTGCATTTGACAAATGCAACAACTACATGTGAGAGAAGATGAGGGACAACATTGGAGTCACACTAAGACCACCTCAAATGGAGACACTGATGATTTTTGTGTCCATAAGTGCTTCTCTTTGGGGTTGTCTTGCTTGTGAATTTATCAGACATTTCACTAGAAAACTACAACTTTTCACGTGACCAGCTAAATAGTTTGTCACCAAGATTACCCAAACATAAGCACTGACCTCGGTTCTGAATGCTGTAAGTGCTACTTGTTGGGGTAGTTTTTTTGACCACTTCATCTTCAAGTATCACTTTAAATTATCATTGATTGAGCTGCAGCTGAGGCCACTATGTGGCAAAGATTTTCATGAAGGCAACTCATTGCTGTCCAATCGGCCACTCATCACATGCTAATGGCATGCATGCATGAGTGTCATCTGTTACCTCCCCTTCTCTTCAAAGTAGGCGGAGAATGCTGAAAATGGCTTTGCTGAGTATTTAAGATGGGCCACTCTCTCCAAGAAGCAATACTTCCCCTGCTGCCAGGACAACATAAAGTAGATGCCAGAAACAAGAGGAATACAGGGAAAGCTGTAAGAAAAGAAGATTGCTCAATGTACGTCTTTGTTATTGACCCAACTTTAGCATTGACATGACTCCTGAATTCAGTAAGTGCTACTTGTTGGGGCGGTTGCATTTGACAAATGCAACAACTACATGTGAGAGAAGATGAGGGACAACATTGGAATCACATTAAGATCACCTCAAATGGAGACACTGATGATTTTTGTGTCCATAAGTGCTTCTCTTTGGGGTTGTCTTGCTTGTGAATTTATCAGACATTTCACTAGAAAACTACAACTTTTCACGTGACCAGCTAAATAGTTTGTCACCAAGATTACCCAAACATAAGCACTGACCTCGGTTCTGAATGCTGTAAGTGCTACTTGTTGGGGTAGTTTTTTTGACCACTTCATCTTCAAGTATCACTTTAAATTATCATTGATGGAGCTGCAGCTGAGGCCACTATGTGGCAAAGATTTTCATGAAGGCAACTCATTGCTGTCCAATCGGCCACTCATCACATGCTAATGGCATGCATGCATGAGTGTCATCTGTTACCTCCCCTTCTCTTCATAGTAGGCGGAGTATGCTGAAAATGGCTTTGCTGAGTATTTAAGATGGGCCACTCTCTCCAAGAAGCAATACCTCCACTGCTGCCAGGTCAACATAAAGTAGATGCCAGAAACAAGAGGAATACAGGGAAAGCTGTAAGAAAAGAAGATTGCTCAATGTACGTCTTTGTTATTGACCCAACTTTGGCATTGACATGACTCCTGAATTCAGTAAGTGCTACTTGTTGGGGCGGGTGCATTTGACAAATGCAACAACTACATGTGAGAGAAGATGAGGGACAACATTGGAGTCACACTAAGACCACCTCAAATGGAGACACTGATGATTTTTGTGTCCATAAGTGCTTCTCTTTGGGGTTGTCTTGCTTGTGAATTTATCAGACATTTCACTAGAAAACTACAACTTTTCACGTGACCAGCTAAATAGTTTGTCACCAAGATTACCCAAACATAAGCACTGACCTCGGTTCTGAATGCTGTAAGTGCTACTTGTTGGGGTAGTTTTTTTGACCACTTCATCTTCAAGTATCACTTTAAATTATCATTGATTGAGCTGCAGCTGAGGCCACTATGTGGCAAAGATTTTCATGAAGGCAACTCATTGCTGTCCAATCGGCCACTCATCACATGCTAATGGCATGCATGCATGAGTGTCATCTGTTACCTCCCCTTCTCTTCAAAGTAGGCGGAGAATGCTGAAAATGGCTTTGCTGAGTATTTAAGATGGGCCACTCTCTCCAAGAAGCAATACTTCCCCTGCTGCCAGGACAACATAAAGTAGATGCCAGAAACAAGAGGAATACAGGGAAAGCTGTAAGAAAAGAAGATTGCTCAATGTACGTCTTTGTTATTGACCCAACTTTAGCATTGACATGACTCCTGAATTCAGTAAGTGCTACTTGTTGGGGCGGTTGCATTTGACAAATGCAACAACTACATGTGAGAGAAGATGAGGGACAACATTGGAATCACATTAAGATCACCTCAAATGGAGACACTGATGATTTTTGTGTCCATAAGTGCTTCTCTTTGGGGTTGTCTTGCTTGTGAATTTATCAGACATTTCACTAGAAAACTACAACTTTTCACGTGACCAGATAAATAGTTTGTCACCAAGATTACCCAAACATAAGCACTGACCTGAGTTCTGAATGCTGTAAGTGCTACTTGTTGGGGTATTATTGTTGACTTATTCTTCAGGATCATATGAAAGAATTCACCCAGCCAGCTGTTCCTGATCATTTGTTATGATGTGTACAGTAGAATGTAGTTTATCTCCTCTTGGCCCAGATGTGGTCAATATTATTACCCCTACAAAAACACTGATTTTGGTTCTGGTTGCAGCAAGTGCTCTTTGTTGGGCTAGTTATGCTGAGCCCTGCATGTTAAAGTATCACCATTGGTATCACATTAAGATCACCTCAAATGGAGACACTGATGATTTTTGTGTCCATAAGTGCTTCTCTTTGGGGTTGTCTTGCTTGTGAATTCATCAGACATTTCATTAGAAAACTACAACTTTTCACGTGACCAGCTAAGTAGTTTGTCACCAAGATTACCCAAACATAGGCACTGACCTTGGTTCTGAATGCTGTAAGTGCTACTTGTTGGGGTAGTTTTTTTGACCACTTCATCTTCAAGTATCACTTTAAATTATCATTGATGGAGCTGCAGCTGAGGCCACTATGTGGCAAAGATTTTCATGAAGGCAACTCATTGCTGTCCAATCGGCCACTCATCACATGCTAATGGCATGCATGCATGAGTGTCATCTGTTACCTCCCCTTCTCTTCATAGTAGGCGGAGTATGCTGAAAATGGCTTTGCTGAGTATTTAAGATGGGCCACTCTCTCCAAGAAGCAATACCTCCACTGCTGCCAGGTCAACATAAAGTAGATGCCAGAAACAAGAGGAATACAGGGAAAGCTGTAAGAAAAGAAGATTGCTCAATGTACGTCTTTGTTATTGACCCAACTTTAGCATTGACATGACTCCTGAATTCAGTAAGTGCTACTTGTTGGGGCGGGTGCATTTGACAAATGCAACAACTACATGTGAGAGAAGATGAGGGACAACATTGGAGTCACACTAAGACCACCTCAAATGGAGACACTGATGATTTTTGTGTCCATAAGTGCTTCTCTTTGGGGTTGTCTTGCTTGTGAATTTATCAGACATTTCACTAGAAAACTACAACTTTTCACGTGACCAGCTAAATAGTTTGTCACCAAGATTACCCAAACATAAGCACTGACCTCGGTTCTGAATGCTGTAAGTGCTACTTGTTGGGGTAGTTTTTTTGACCACTTCATCTTCAAGTATCACTTTAAATTATCATTGATTGAGCTGCAGCTGAGGCCACTATGTGGCAAAGATTTTCATGAAGGCAACTCATTGCTGTCCAATCGGCCACTCATCACATGCTAATGGCATGCATGCATGAGTGTCATCTGTTACCTCCCCTTCTCTTCAAAGTAGGCGGAGAATGCTGCAAATGGCTTTGCTGAGTATTTAAGATGGGCCACTCTCTCCAAGAAGCAATACTTCCCCTGCTGCCAGGACAACATAAAGTAGATGCCAGAAACAAGAGGAATACAGGGAAAGCTGTAAGAAAAGAAGATTGCTCAATGTACGTCTTTGTTATTGACCCAACTTTAGCATTGACATGACTCCTGAATTCAGTAAGTGCTACTTGTTGGGGCGGTTGCATTTGACAAATGCAACAACTACATGTGAGAGAAGATGAGGGACAACATTGGAATCACATTAAGATCACCTCAAATGGAGACACTGATGATTTTTGTGTCCATAAGTGCTTCTCTTTGGGGTTGTCTTGCTTGTGAATTTATCAGACATTTCACTAGAAAACTACAACTTTTCACGTGACCAGCTAAATAGTTTGTCACCAAGATTACCCAAACATAAGCACTGACCTGAGTTCTGAATGCTGTAAGTGCTACTTGTTGGGGTATTATTGTTGACTTATTCTTCAGGATCATATGAAAGAATTCACCCAGCCAGCTGTTCCTGATCCTTTGTTATGATGTGTACAGTAGAATGTAGTTTATCTCCTCTTGGCCCAGATGTGGTCAATATTATTACCCCTACAAAAACACTGACTTTGGTTCTGGTTGCAGCAAGTGCTCTTTGTTGAGCTAGTTATGCTGAGCCCTGCATGTTAAAGTATCACCATTGGTATCACATTAAGATCACCTCAAATGGAGACACTGATGATTTTTGTGTCCATAAGTGCTTCTCTTTGGGGTTGTCTTGCTTGTGAATTTATCAGACATTTCACTAGAAAACTACAACTTTTCACGTGACCAGCTAAATAGTTTGTCACCAAGATTACCCAAACATAAGCACTGACCTCGGTTCTGAATGCTGTAAGTGCTACTTGTTGGGGTAGTTTTTTTGACCACTTCATCTTCAAGTATCACTTTAAATTATCATTGATTGAGCTGCAGCTGAGGCCACTATGTGGCAAAGATTTTCATGAAGGCAACTCATTGCTGTCCAATCGGCCACTCATCACATGCTAATGGCATGCATGAGTGTCATCTGTTTCCTCCCCTTCTCTTCAAAGTAGGCGGAGTATGCTGAAAATGGCTTTGCTGAGTATTTAAGATGGGCCACTCTCTCCAAGAAGCAATACTTCCACTGCTGCCAGGACAACATAAAGTAGATGCCAGAAACATGAGGAATACAGGGAAAGCTGTAAGAAAAGAAGATTGCTCAATGTACGTCTTTGTTATTGACCCAACTTTAGCATTGACATGACTCCTGAATTCAGTAAGTGCTACTTGTTGGGGCGGTTGCATTTGACAAATGCAACAACTACATGTGAGAGAAGATGAGGGACAACATTGGAATCACACTAAGACCACCTCAAATGGAGACACTGATGATTTTTTGTGTCCATAAGTGCTTCTCTTTGGGGTTGTCTTGCTTGTGAATTCATCAGACATTTCATTAGAAAACTACAACTTTTCACGTGACCAGATAAATAGTTTGTCACCAAGATTACCCAAACATAAGCACTGACCTGAGTTCTGAATGCTGTAAGTGCTACTTGTTGGGGTATTATTGTTGACTTATTCTTCAGGATCATATGAAAGAATTCACCAAGCCAGCTGTTCCTGATCCTTTGTTATGATGTGTACAGTAGAATGTAGTTTATCTCCTCTTGGCCCAGATGTGGTCAATATTATTACCCCTACAAAAACACTGACTTTGGTTCTGGTTGCAGCAAGTGCTCTTTGTTGAGCTAGTAATGCTGAGCCCTGCATGTTAAAGTATCACCATTGGTATCACATTAAGATCACCTCAAATGGAGACACTGATGATTTTTGTGTCCATAAGTGCTTCTCTTTGGGGTTGTCTTGCTTGTGAATTTATCGGACATTTCACTAGAAAACTACAACTTTTCACGTGACCAGCTAAATAGTTTGTCACCAAGATTACCCAAACATAAGCACTGACCTCGGTTTTGAATGCTGTAAGTGCTACTTGTTGGGGTAGTTTTTTTGACCACTTCATCTTCAAGTATCACTTTAAATTATCATTGATGGAGCTGCAGCTGAGGCCACTATGTGGCAAAGATTTTCATGAAGGCAACTCATTGCTGTCCAATCGGCCACTCATCACATGCTAATGGCATGCATGCATGAGTGTCATCTGTTTCCTCCCCTTCTCTTCAAAGTAGGCGGAGTATGCTGAAAATGGCTTTGCTGAGTATTTAAGATGGGCCACTCTCTCCAAGAAGCAATACTTCCACTGCTGCCAGGACAACATAAAGTAGATGCCAGAAACATGAGGAATACAGGGAAAGCTGTAAGAAAAGAAGATTGCTCAATGTACGTCTTTGTTATTGACCCAACTTTAGCATTGACATGACTCCTGAATTCAGTAAGTGCTACTTGTTGGGGCGGTTGCATTTGACAAATGCAACAACTACATGTGAGAGAAGATGAGGGACAACATTGGAATCACACTAAGACCACCTCAAATGGAGACACTGATGATTTTTTGTGTCCATAAGTGCTTCTCTTTGGGGTTGTCTTGCTTGTGAATTCATCAGACATTTCATTAGAAAACTACAACTTTTCACGTGACCAGATAAATAGTTTGTCACCAAGATTACCCAAACATAAGCACTGACCTGAGTTCTGAATGCTGTAAGTGCTACTTGTTGGGGTATTATTGTTGACTTATTCTTCAGGATCATATGAAAGAATTCACCAAGCCAGCTGTTCCTGATCCTTTGTTATGATGTGTACAGTAGAATGTAGTTTATCTCCTCTTGGCCCAGATGTGGTCAATATTATTACCCCTACAAAAACACTGACTTTGGTTCTGGTTGCAGCAAGTGCTCTTTGTTGAGCTAGTTATGCTGAGCCCTGCATGTTAAAGTATCACCATTGGTATCACATTAAGATCACCTCAAATGGAGACACTGATGATGTTTGTGTCCATAAGTGCTTCTCTTTGGGGTTGTCTTGCTTGTGAATTTATCAGACATTTCACTAGAAAACTACAACTTTTCACGTGACCAGCTAAATAGTTTGTCACCAAGATTACCCAAACATAAGCACTGACCTCGGTTCTGAATGCTGTAAGTGCTACTTGTTGGGGTAGTTTTTTTGACCACTTCATCTACAAGTATCACTTTAAATTATCATTGATTGAGCTGCAGCTGAGGCCACTATGTGGCAAAGATTTTCATGAAGGCAACTCATTGCTGTCCAATCGGCCACTCATCACATGCTAATGGCATGCATGCATGAGTGTCATCTGTTACCTCCCCTTCTCTTCAAAGTAGGCGGAGAATGCTGAAAATGGCTTTGCTGAGTATTTAAGATGGGCCACTCTCTCCAAGAAGCAATACTTCCCCTGCTGCCAGGACAACATAAAGTAGATGCCAGAAACAAGAGGAATACAGGGAAAGCTGTAAGAAAAGAAGATTGCTCAATGTACGTCTTTGTTATTGACCCAACTTTAGCATTGACATGACTCCTGAATTCAGTAAGTGCTACTTGTTGGGGCGGTTGCATTTGACAAATGCAACAACTACATGTGAGAGAAGATGAGGGACAACATTGGAATCACATTAAGATCACCTCAAATGGAGACACTGATGATTTTTGTGTCCATAAGTGCTTCTCTTTGGGGTTGTCTTGCTTGTGAATTTATCGGACATTTCACTAGAAAACTACAACTTTTCACGTGACCAGCTAAATAGTTTGTCACCAAGATTAGCCAAACATAAGCACTGACCTCGGTTCTGAATGCTGTAAGTGCTACTTGTTGGGATATTATTGTTGACTTATTCTTCAGGATCATATGAAAGAATTCACCCAGCCAGCTGTTCCTGATCATTTGTTATGATGTGTACAGTAGAATGTAGTTTATCTCCTCTTGGCCCAGATGTGGTCAATATTATTACCCCTACAAAAAAACTGACTTTGGTTCTGGTTGCAGCAAGTGCTCTTTGTTGGGCTAGTTATGCTGAGCCCTGCATGTTAAAGTATCACCATTGGTATCACATTAAGATCACCTCAAATGGAGACACTGATGATTTTTGTGTCCATAAGTGCTTCTCTTTGGGGTTGTCTTGCTTGTGAATTTATCAGACATTTCACTAGAAAACTACAACTTTTCACGTGACCAGCTAAATAGTTTGTCACCAAGATTACCCAAACATAAGCACTGACCTCGGTTCTGAATGCTGTAAGTGCTACTTGTTGGGGTAGTTTTTTTGACCACTTCATCTTCAAGTATCACTTTAAATTATCATTGATTGAGCTGCAGCTGAGGCCACTATGTGGCAAAGATTTTCATGAAGGCAACTCATTGCTGTCCAATGGGCCACTCATCACATGCTAATGGCATGCATGCATGAGTGTCATCTGTTACCTCCGCTTCTCTTCTAAGTAGGCGGAGAATGCTGAAAATTGCTTTGCTGAGTATTTAAGATGGGCCACTCTCTCCAAGAAGCAATACTTCCCCTGCTGCCAGGACAACATAAAGTAGATGCCAGAAACAAGAGGAATACAGGGAAAGCTGTAAGAAAAGAAGATTGCTCAATGTACGTCTTTGTTATTGACCCAACTTTAGCATTGACATGACTCCTGAATTCAGTAAGTGCTACTTGTTGGGGCGGTTGCATTTGACAAATGCAACAACTACATGTGAGAGAAGATGAGGGACAACATTGGAATCACATTAAGATCACCTCAAATGGAGACACTGATGATTTTTGTGTCCATAAGTGCTTCTCTTTGGGGTTGTCTTGCTTGTGAATTTATCAGACATTTCACTAGAAAACTACAACTTTTCACGTGACCAGCTAAATAGTTTGTCACCAAGATTACCCAAACATAAGCACTGACCTCGGTTCTGAATGCTGTAAGTGCTACTTGTTGGGGTAGTTTTTTTGACCACTTCATCTTCAAGTATCACTTTAAATTATCATTGATTGAGCTGCAGCTGAGGCCACTATGTGGCAAAGATTTTCATGAAGGCAACTCATTGCTGTCCAATCGGCCACTCATCACATGCTAATGGCATGCATGCATGAGTGTCATCTGTTACCTCCCCTTCTCTTCAAAGTAGGCGGAGAATGCTGAAAATGGCTTTGCTGAGTATTTAAGATGGGCCACTCTCTCCAAGAAGCAATACTTCCCCTGCTGCCAGGACAACATAAAGTAGATGCCAGAAACAAGAGGAATACAGGGAAAGCTGTAAGAAAAGAAGATTGCTCAATGTACGTCTTTGTTATTGACCCAACTTTAGCATTGACATGACTCCTGAATTCAGTAAGTGCTACTTGTTGGGGCGGTTGCATTTGACAAATGCAACAACTACATGTAAGAGAAGATGAGGGACAACATTGGAATCACACTAAGACCACCTCAAATGGAGACACTGATGATTTTTTGTGTCCATAAGTGCTTCTCTTTGGGGTTGTCTTGCTTGTGAATTCATCAGACATTTCATTAGAAAACTACAACTTTTCACGTGACCAGATAAATAGTTTGTCACCAAGATTACCCAAACATAAGCACTGACCTGAGTTCTGAATGCTGTAAGTGCTACTTGTTGGGGTATTATTGTTGACTTATTCTTCAGGATCATATGAAAGAATTCACCCAGCCAGCTGTTCCTGATCATTTGTTATGATGTGTACAGTAGAATGTAGTTTATCTCCTCTTGGCCCAGATGTGGTCAATATTATTACCCCTACAAAAACACTGATTTTGGTTCTGGTTGCAGCAAGTGCTCTTTGTTGGGCTAGTTATGCTGAGCCCTGCATGTTAAAGTATCACCATTGGTATCACATTAAGATCACCTCAAATGGAGACACTGATGATTTTTGTGTCCATAAGTGCTTCTCTTTGGGGTTGTCTTGCTTGTGAATTCATCAGACATTTCATTAGAAAACTACAACTTTTCACGTGACCAGCTAAATAGTTTGTCACCAAGATTACCCAAACATAGGCACTGACCTTGGTTCTGAATGCTGTAAGTGCTACTTGTTGGGGTAGTTTTTTTGACCACTTCATCTTCAAGTATCACTTTAAATTATCATTGATTGAGCTGCAGCTGAGGCCACTATGTGGCAAAGATTTTCATGAAGGCAACTCATTGCTGTCCAATCGGCCACTCATCACATGCTAATGGCATGCATGCATGAGTGTCATCTGTTACCTCCCCTTCTCTTCAAAGTAGGCGGAGAATGCTGAAAATGGCTTTGCTGAGTATTTAAGATGGGCCACTCTCTCCAAGAAGCAATACTTCCCCTGCTGCCAGGACAACATAAAGTAGATGCCAGAAACAAGAGGAATACAGGGAAAGCTGTAAGAAAAGAAGATTGCTCAATGTACGTCTTTGTTATTGACCCAACTTTAGCATTGACATGACTCCTGAATTCAGTAAGTGCTACTTGTTGGGGCGGTTGCATTTGACAAATGCAACAACTACATGTAAGAGAAGATGAGGGACAACATTGGAATCACACTAAGACCACCTCAAATGGAGACACTGATGATTTTTTGTGTCCATAAGTGCTTCTCTTTGGGGTTGTCTTGCTTGTGAATTCATCAGACATTTCATTAGAAAACTACAACTTTTCACGTGACCAGATAAATAGTTTGTCACCAAGATTACCCAAACATAAGCACTGACCTGAGTTCTGAATGCTGTAAGTGCTACTTGTTGGGGTATTATTGTTGACTTATTCTTCAGGATCATATGAAAGAATTCACCCAGCCAGCTGTTCCTGATCATTTGTTATGATGTGTACAGTAGAATGTAGTTTATCTCCTCTTGGCCCAGATGTGGTCAATATTATTACCCCTACAAAAACACTGATTTTGGTTCTGGTTGCAGCAAGTGCTCTTTGTTGGGCTAGTTATGCTGAGCCCTGCATGTTAAAGTATCACCATTGGTATCACATTAAGATCACCTCAAATGGAGACACTGATGATTTTTGTGTCCATAAGTGCTTCTCTTTGGGGTTGTCTTGCTTGTGAATTCATCAGACATTTCATTAGAAAACTACAACTTTTCACGTGACCAGCTAAATAGTTTGTCACCAAGATTACCCAAACATAGGCACTGACCTTGGTTCTGAATGCTGTAAGTGCTACTTGTTGGGGTAGTTTTTTTGACCACTTCATCTTCAAGTATCACTTTAAATTATCATTGATGGAGCTGCAGCTGAGGCCACTATGTGGCAAAGATTTTCATGAAGGCAACTCATTGCTGTCCAATCGGCCACTCATCACATGCTAATGGCATGCATGCATGAGTGTCATCTGTTACCTCCCCTTCTCTTCATAGTAGGCGGAGTATGCTGAAAATGGCTTTGCTGAGTATTTAAGATGGGCCACTCTCTCCAAGAAGCAATACCTCCACTGCTGCCAGGTCAACATAAAGTAGATGCCAGAAACATGAGGAATACAGGGAAAGCTGTAAGAAAAGAAGATTGCTCAATGTACGTCTTTGTTATTGACCCAACTTTAGCATTGACATGACTCCTGAATTCAGTAAGTGCTACTTGTTGGGGCGGGTGCATTTGACAAATGCAACAACTACATGTGAGAGAAGATGAGGGACAACATTGGAATCACACTAAGACCACCTCAAATGGAGACACTGATGATTTTTGTGTCCATAAGTGCTTCTCTTTGGGGTTGTCTTGCTTGTGAATTTATCAGACATTTCACTAGAAAACTACAACTTTTCACGTGACCAGCTAAATAGTTTGTCACCAAGATTACCCAAACATAAGCACTGACCTTGGTTCTGAATGCTGTAAGTGCTACTTGTTGGGGTAGTTTTTTTGACCACTTCATCTTCAAGTATCACTTTAAATTATCATTGATTGAGCTGCAGCTGAGGCCACTATGTGGCAAAGATTTTCATGAAGGCAACTCATTGCTGTCCAATCGGCCACTCATCACATGCTAATGGCATGCATGCATGAGTGTCATCTGTTTCCTCCCCTTCTCTTCAAAGTAGGCGGAGTATGCTGAAAATGGCTTTGCTGAGTATTTAAGATGGGCCACTCTCTCCAAGAAGCAATACCTCCACTGCTGCCAGGTCAACATAAAGTAGATGCCAGAAACAAGAGGAATACAGGGAAAGCTGTAAGAAAAGAAGATTGCTCAATGTACGTCTTTGTTATTGACCCAACTTTAGCATTGACATGACTCCTGAATTCAGTAAGTGCTACTTGTTGGGGCGGGTGCATTTGACAAATGCAACAACTACATGTGAGAGAAGATGAGGGACAACATTGGAATCACACTAAGACCACCTCAAATGGAGACACTGATGATTTTTGTGTCCATAAGTGCTTCTCTTTGGGGTTGTCTTGCTTGTGAATTTATCAGACATTTCACTAGAAAACTACAACTTTTCACGTGACCAGCTAAATAGTTTGTCACCAAGATTACCCAAACATAAGCACTGACCTCGGTTCTGAATGCTGTAAGTGCTACTTGTTGGGGTAGTTTTTTTGACCACTTCATCTTCAAGTATCACTTTAAATTATCATTGATTGAGCTGCAGCTGAGGCCACTATGTGGCAAAGATTTTCATGAAGGCAACTCATTGCTGTCCAATCGGCCACTCATCACATGCTAATGGCATGCATGCATGAGTGTCATCTGTTTCCTCCCCTTCTCTTCAAAGTAGGCGGAGTATGCTGCAAATGGCTTTGCTGAGTATTTAAGATGGGCCACTCTCTCCAAGAAGCAATACTTCCACTGCTGCCAGGACAACATAAAGTAGATGCCAGAAACATGAGGAATACAGGGAAAGCTGTAAGAAAAGAAGATTGCTCAATGTACGTCTTTGTTATTGACCCAACTTTAGCATTGACGTGACTCCTGAATTCAGTAAGTGCTACTTGTTGGGGCGGTTGCATTTGACAAATGCAACAACTACATGTGAGAGAAGATGAGGGACAACATTGGAATCACACTAAGACCACCTCAAATGGAGACACTGATGATTTTTTGTGTCCATAAGTGCTTCTCTTTGGGGTTGTCTTGCTTGTGAATTCATCAGACATTTCATTAGAAAACTACAACTTTTCACGTGACCAGATAAATAGTTTGTCACCAAGATTACCCAAACATAAGCACTGACCTGAGTTCTGAATGCTGTAAGTGCTACTTGTTGGGGTATTATTGTTGACTTATTCTTCAGGATCATATGAAAGAATTCACCCAGCCAGCTGTTCCTGATCATCATCAATCATCATTGTTGGGGTATTATTGTTGACTTATTCTTCAGGATCATATGAAAGAATTCACCCAGCCAGCTGTTCCTGATCCTTTGTTATGATGTGTACAGTAGAATGTAGTTTATCTCCTCTTGGCCCAGATGTGGTCAATATTATTACCCCTACAAAAACACTGACTTTGGTTCTGGTTGCAGCAAGTGCTCTTTGTTGGGCTAGTTATGCTGAGCCCTGCATGTTAAAGTATCACCATTGGTATCACATTAAGATCACCTCAAATGGAGACACTGATGATTTTTGTGTCCATAAGTGCTTCTCTTTGGGGTTGTCTTGCTTGTGAATTCATCAGACATTTCATTAGAAAACTACAACTTTTCACGTGACCAGCTAAGTAGTTTGTCACCAAGATTACCCAAACATAGGCACTGACCTTGGTTCTGAATGCTGTAAGTGCTACTTGTTGGGGTAGTTTTTTTGACCACTTCATCTTCAAGTATCACTTTAAATTATCATTGACGGAGCTGCAGCTGAGGCCACTATGTGGCAAAGATTTTCATGAAGGCAACTCATTGCTGTCCAATCGGCCACTCATCACATGCTAATGGCATGCATGCATGAGTGTCATCTGTTTCCTCCCCTTCTCTTCAAAGTAGGCGGAGTATGCTGAAAATGGCTTTGCTGAGTATTTAAGATGGGCCACTCTCTCCAAGAAGCAATACTTCCACTGCTGCCAGGACAACATAAAGTAGATGCCAGAAACATGAGGAATACAGGGAAAGCTGTAAGAAAAGAAGATTGCTCAATGTACGTCTTTGTTATTGACCCAACTTTAGCATTGACATGACTCCTGAATTCAGTAAGTGCTACTTGTTGGGGCGGTTGCATTTGACAAATGCAACAACTACATGTGAGAGAAGATGAGGGACAACATTGGAATCACACTAAGACCACCTCAAATGGAGACACTGATGATTTTTTGTGTCCATAAGTGCTTCTCTTTGGGGTTGTCTTGCTTGTGAATTCATCAGACATTTCATTAGAAAACTACAACTTTTCACGTGACCAGATAAATAGTTTGTCACCAAGATTACCCAAACATAAGCACTGACCTGAGTTCTGAATGCTGTAAGTGCTACTTGTTGGGGTATTATTGTTGACTTATTCTTCAGGATCATATGAAAGAATTCACCCAGCCAGCTGTCCCTGATCCTTTGTTATGATGTGTACAGTAGAATGTAGTTTATCTCCTCTTGGCCCAGATGTGGTCAATATTATTACCCCTAAAAAAACACTGACTTTGGTTCTGGTTGCAGCAAGTGCTCTTTGTTGAGCTAGTTATGCTGAGCCCTGCATGTTAAAGTATCACCATTGGTATTACATTAAGATCACCTCAAATGGAGACACTGATGATTTTTGTGTCCATAAGTGCTTCTCTTTGGGGTTGTCTTGCTTGTGAATTCATCAGACATTTCATTAGAAAACTACAACTTTTCACGTGACCAGCTAAATAGTTTGTCACCAAGATTACCCAAACATAGGCACTGACCTTGGTTCTGAATGCTGTAAGTGCTACTTGTTGGGGTAGTTTTTTTGACCACTTCATCTTCAAGTATCACTTTAAATTATCATTGATGGAGCTGCAGCTGAGGCCACTATGTGGCAAAGATTTTCATGAAGGCAACTCATTGCTGTCCAATCGGCCACTCATCACATGCTAATGGCATGCATGCATGAGTGTCATCTGTTACCTCCCCTTCTCTTCATAGTAGGCGGAGTATGCTGAAAATGGCTTTGCTGAGTATTTAAGATGGGCCACTCTCTCCAAGAAGCAATACTTCCACTGCTGCCAGGACAACATAAAGTAGATGCCAGAAACATGAGGAATACAGGGAAAGCTGTAAGAAAAGAAGATTGCTCAATGTACGTCTTTGTTATTGACCCAACTTTAGCATTGACATGACTCCTGAATTCAGTAAGTGCTACTTGTTGGGGCGGTTGCATTTGACAAATGCAACAACTACATGTGAGAGAAGATGAGGGACAACATTGGAATCACACTAAGACCACCTCAAATGGAGACACTGATGATTTTTTGTGTCCATAAGTGCTTCTCTTTGGGGTTGTCTTGCTTGTGAATTTATCAGACATTTCACTAGAAAACTACAACTTTTCACGTGACCAGATAAATAGTTTGTCACCAAGATTACCCAAACATAAGCACTGACCTCGGTTCTGAATGCTGTAAGTGCTACTTGTTGGGATATTATTGTTGACTTATTCTTCAGGATCATATGAAAGAATTCACCCAGCCAGCTGTTCCTGATCATTTGTTATGATGTGTACAGTAGAATGTAGTTTATCTCCTCTTGGCCCAGATGTGGTCAAAATTACCCTTACAAAAACACTGACTTTGGTTCTGGTTGCAGCAAGTGCTCTTTGTTGAGCTAGTTATGCTGAGCCCTGCATGTTAAAGTATCACCATTGGTATCACATTAAGATCACCTCAAATGGAGACACTGATGATTTTTGTGTCCATAAGTGCTTCTCTTTGGGGTTGTCTTGCTTGTGAATTCATCAGACATTTCACTAGAAAACTACAACTTTTCACGTGACCAGCTAAATAGTTTGTCACCAAGATTACCCAAACATAAGCACTGACCTCGGTTCTGAATGCTGTAAGTGCTACTTGTTGGGGTAGTTTTTTTGACCACTTCATCTTCAAGTATCACTTTAAATTATCATTGATTGAGCTGCAGCTGAGGCCGCTATGTGGCAAAGATTTTCATGAAGGCAACTCATTGCTGTCCAATCGGCCACTCATCACATGCTAATGGCATGCATGCATGAGTGTCATCTGTTACCTCCCCTTCTCTTCATAGTAGGCGGAGTATGCTGAAAATGGCTTTGCTGAGTATTTAAGATGGGCCACTCTCTCCAAGAAGCAATACCTCCACTGCTGCCAGGTCAACATAAAGTAGATGCCAGAAACAAGAGGAATACAGGGAAAGCTGTAAGAAAAGAAGATTGCTCAATGTACGTCTTTGTTATTGACCCAACTTTAGCATTGACATGACTCCTGAATTCAGTAAGTGCTACTTGTTGGGGCGGTTGCATTTGACAAATGCAACAACTACATGTGAGAGAAGATGAGGGACAACATTGGAATCACACTAAGATCACCTCAAATGGAGACACTGATGATTTTTTGTGTCCATAAGTGCTTCTCTTTGGGGTTGTCTTGCTTGTGAATTTATCAGACATTTCACTAGAAAACTACAACTTTTCACGTGACCAGATAAATAGTTTGTCACCAAGATTACCCAAACATAAGCACTGACCTCGGTTCTGAATGCTGTAAGTGCTACTTGTTGGGATATTATTGTTGACTTATTCTTCAGGATCATATGAAAGAATTCACCCAGCCAGCTGTTCCTGATCATTTGTTATGATGTGTACAGTAGAATGTAGTTTATCTCCTCTTGGCCCAGATGTGGTCAATATTATTACCCCTACAAAAAAACTGACTTTGGTTCTGGTTGCAGCAAGTGCTCTTTGTTGGGCTAGTTATGCTGAGCCCTGCATGTTAAAGTATCACCATTGGGATCACATTAAGATCACCTCAAATGGAGACACTGATGATTTTTGTGTCCATAAGTGCTTCTCTTTGGGGTTGTCTTGCTTGTGAATTTATCAGACATTTCACTAGAAAACTACAACTTTTCACGTGACCAGCTAAATAGTTTGTCACCAAGATTACCCAAACATAAGCACTGACCTCGGTTCTGAATGCTGTAAGTGCTACTTGTTGGGGTAGTTTTTTTGACCACTTCATCTTCAAGTATCACTTTAAATTATCATTGATTGAGCTGCAGCTGAGGCCACTATGTGGCAAAGATTTTCATGAAGGCAACTCATTGCTGTCCAATCGGCCACTCATCACATGCTAATGGCATGCATGCATGAGTGTCATCTATTTCCTCCCCTTCTCTTCAAAGTAGGCGGAGTATGCTGAAAATGGCTTTGCTGAGTATTTAAGATGGGCCACTCTCTCCAAGAAGCAATACTTCCACTGCTGCCAGGACAACATAAAGTAGATGCCAGAAACATGAGGAATACAGGGAAAGCTGTAAGAAAAGAAGATTGCTCAATGTACGTCTTTGTTATTGACCCAACTTTAGCATTGACATGACTCCTGAATTCAGTAAGTGCTACTTGTTGGGGCGGTTGCATTTGACAAATGCAACAACTACATGTGAGAGAAGATGAGGGACAACATTGGAATCACACTAAGACCACCTCAAATGGAGACACTGATGATTTTTTGTGTCCATAAGTGCTTCTCTTTGGGGTTGTCTTGCTTGTGAATTCATCAGACATTTCATTAGAAAACTACAACTTTTCACGTGACCAGCTAAATAGTTTGTCACCAAGATTACCCAAACATAGGCACTGACCTTGGTTCTGAATGCTGTAAGTGCTACTTGTTGGGGTAGTTTTTTTGACCACTTCATCTTCAAGTATCACTTTAAATTATCATTGATTGAGCTGCAGCTGAGGCCACTATGTGGCAAAGATTTTCATGAAGGCAACTCATTGCTGTCCAATCGGCCACTCATCACATGCTAATGGCATGCATGCATGAGTGTCATCTGTTTCCTCCCCTTCTCTTCATAGTAGGCGGAGTATGCTGAAAATGGCTTTGCTGAGTATTTAAGATGGGCCACTCTCTCCAAGAAGCAATACCTCCACTGCTGCCAGGTCAACATAAAGTAGATGCCAGAAACATGAGGAATACAGGGAAAGCTGTAAGAAAAGAAGATTGCTCAATGTACGTCTTTGTTATTGACCCAACTTTAGCATTGACATGACTCCTGAATTCAGTAAGTGCTACTTGTTGGGGCGGGTGCATTTGACAAATGCAACAACTACATGTGAGAGAAGATGAGGGACAACATTGGAATCACACTAAGACCACCTCAAATGGAGACACTGATGATTTTTGTGTCCATAAGTGCTTCTCTTTGGGGTTGTCTTGCTTGTGAATTTATCAGACATTTCACTAGAAAACTACAACTTTTCACGTGACCAGCTAAATAGTTTGTCACCAAGATTACCCAAACATAAGCACTGACCTTGGTTCTGAATGCTGTAAGTGCTACTTGTTGGGGTAGTTTTTTTGACCACTTCATCTTCAAGTATCACTTTAAATTATCATTGATTGAGCTGCAGCTGAGGCCACTATGTGGCAAAGATTTTCATGAAGGCAACTCATTGCTGTCCAATCGGCCACTCATCACATGCTAATGGCATGCATGCATGAGTGTCATCTGTTTCCTCCCCTTCTCTTCAAAGTAGGCGGAGTATGCTGAAAATGGCTTTGCTGAGTATTTAAGATGGGCCACTCTCTCCAAGAAGCAATACCTCCACTGCTGCCAGGTCAACATAAAGTAGATGCCAGAAACAAGAGGAATACAGGGAAAGCTGTAAGAAAAGAAGATTGCTCAATGTACGTCTTTGTTATTGACCCAACTTTAGCATTGACATGACTCCTGAATTCAGTAAGTGCTACTTGTTGGGGCGGGTGCATTTGACAAATGCAACAACTACATGTGAGAGAAGATGAGGGACAACATTGGAATCACACTAAGACCACCTCAAATGGAGACACTGATGATTTTTGTGTCCATAAGTGCTTCTCTTTGGGGTTGTCTTGCTTGTGAATTTATCAGACATTTCACTAGAAAACTACAACTTTTCACGTGACCAGCTAAATAGTTTGTCACCAAGATTACCCAAACATAAGCACTGACCTCGGTTCTGAATGCTGTAAGTGCTACTTGTTGGGGTAGTTTTTTTGACCACTTCATCTTCAAGTATCACTTTAAATTATCATTGATTGAGCTGCAGCTGAGGCCACTATGTGGCAAAGATTTTCATGAAGGCAACTCATTGCTGTCCAATCGGCCACTCATCACATGCTAATGGCATGCATGCATGAGTGTCATCTGTTTCCTCCCCTTCTCTTCAAAGTAGGCGGAGTATGCTGCAAATGGCTTTGCTGAGTATTTAAGATGGGCCACTCTCTCCAAGAAGCAATACTTCCACTGCTGCCAGGACAACATAAAGTAGATGCCAGAAACATGAGGAATACAGGGAAAGCTGTAAGAAAAGAAGATTGCTCAATGTACGTCTTTGTTATTGACCCAACTTTAGCATTGACGTGACTCCTGAATTCAGTAAGTGCTACTTGTTGGGGCGGTTGCATTTGACAAATGCAACAACTACATGTGAGAGAAGATGAGGGACAACATTGGAATCACACTAAGACCACCTCAAATGGAGACACTGATGATTTTTTGTGTCCATAAGTGCTTCTCTTTGGGGTTGTCTTGCTTGTGAATTCATCAGACATTTCATTAGAAAACTACAACTTTTCACGTGACCAGATAAATAGTTTGTCACCAAGATTACCCAAACATAAGCACTGACCTGAGTTCTGAATGCTGTAAGTGCTACTTGTTGGGGTATTATTGTTGACTTATTCTTCAGGATCATATGAAAGAATTCACCCAGCCAGCTGTTCCTGATCATCATCAATCATCATTGTTGGGGTATTATTGTTGACTTATTCTTCAGGATCATATGAAAGAATTCACCCAGCCAGCTGTTCCTGATCCTTTGTTATGATGTGTACAGTAGAATGTAGTTTATCTCCTCTTGGCCCAGATGTGGTCAATATTATTACCCCTACAAAAACACTGACTTTGGTTCTGGTTGCAGCAAGTGCTCTTTGTTGGGCTAGTTATGCTGAGCCCTGCATGTTAAAGTATCACCATTGGTATCACATTAAGATCACCTCAAATGGAGACACTGATGATTTTTGTGTCCATAAGTGCTTCTCTTTGGGGTTGTCTTGCTTGTGAATTCATCAGACATTTCATTAGAAAACTACAACTTTTCACGTGACCAGCTAAGTAGTTTGTCACCAAGATTACCCAAACATAGGCACTGACCTTGGTTCTGAATGCTGTAAGTGCTACTTGTTGGGGTAGTTTTTTTGACCACTTCATCTTCAAGTATCACTTTAAATTATCATTGACGGAGCTGCAGCTGAGGCCACTATGTGGCAAAGATTTTCATGAAGGCAACTCATTGCTGTCCAATCGGCCACTCATCACATGCTAATGGCATGCATGCATGAGTGTCATCTGTTTCCTCCCCTTCTCTTCAAAGTAGGCGGAGTATGCTGAAAATGGCTTTGCTGAGTATTTAAGATGGGCCACTCTCTCCAAGAAGCAATACTTCCACTGCTGCCAGGACAACATAAAGTAGATGCCAGAAACATGAGGAATACAGGGAAAGCTGTAAGAAAAGAAGATTGCTCAATGTACGTCTTTGTTATTGACCCAACTTTAGCATTGACATGACTCCTGAATTCAGTAAGTGCTACTTGTTGGGGCGGTTGCATTTGACAAATGCAACAACTACATGTGAGAGAAGATGAGGGACAACATTGGAATCACACTAAGACCACCTCAAATGGAGACACTGATGATTTTTTGTGTCCATAAGTGCTTCTCTTTGGGGTTGTCTTGCTTGTGAATTCATCAGACATTTCATTAGAAAACTACAACTTTTCACGTGACCAGATAAATAGTTTGTCACCAAGATTACCCAAACATAAGCACTGACCTGAGTTCTGAATGCTGTAAGTGCTACTTGTTGGGGTATTATTGTTGACTTATTCTTCAGGATCATATGAAAGAATTCACCCAGCCAGCTGTCCCTGATCCTTTGTTATGATGTGTACAGTAGAATGTAGTTTATCTCCTCTTGGCCCAGATGTGGTCAATATTATTACCCCTAAAAAAACACTGACTTTGGTTCTGGTTGCAGCAAGTGCTCTTTGTTGAGCTAGTTATGCTGAGCCCTGCATGTTAAAGTATCACCATTGGTATTACATTAAGATCACCTCAAATGGAGACACTGATGATTTTTGTGTCCATAAGTGCTTCTCTTTGGGGTTGTCTTGCTTGTGAATTCATCAGACATTTCATTAGAAAACTACAACTTTTCACGTGACCAGCTAAATAGTTTGTCACCAAGATTACCCAAACATAGGCACTGACCTTGGTTCTGAATGCTGTAAGTGCTACTTGTTGGGGTAGTTTTTTTGACCACTTCATCTTCAAGTATCACTTTAAATTATCATTGATGGAGCTGCAGCTGAGGCCACTATGTGGCAAAGATTTTCATGAAGGCAACTCATTGCTGTCCAATCGGCCACTCATCACATGCTAATGGCATGCATGCATGAGTGTCATCTGTTACCTCCCCTTCTCTTCATAGTAGGCGGAGTATGCTGAAAATGGCTTTGCTGAGTATTTAAGATGGGCCACTCTCTCCAAGAAGCAATACTTCCACTGCTGCCAGGACAACATAAAGTAGATGCCAGAAACATGAGGAATACAGGGAAAGCTGTAAGAAAAGAAGATTGCTCAATGTACGTCTTTGTTATTGACCCAACTTTAGCATTGACATGACTCCTGAATTCAGTAAGTGCTACTTGTTGGGGCGGTTGCATTTGACAAATGCAACAACTACATGTGAGAGAAGATGAGGGACAACATTGGAATCACACTAAGACCACCTCAAATGGAGACACTGATGATTTTTTGTGTCCATAAGTGCTTCTCTTTGGGGTTGTCTTGCTTGTGAATTTATCAGACATTTCACTAGAAAACTACAACTTTTCACGTGACCAGATAAATAGTTTGTCACCAAGATTACCCAAACATAAGCACTGACCTCGGTTCTGAATGCTGTAAGTGCTACTTGTTGGGATATTATTGTTGACTTATTCTTCAGGATCATATGAAAGAATTCACCCAGCCAGCTGTTCCTGATCATTTGTTATGATGTGTACAGTAGAATGTAGTTTATCTCCTCTTGGCCCAGATGTGGTCAATATTATTACCCCTACAAAAACACTGACTTTGGTTCTGGTTGCAGCAAGTGCTCTTTGTTGAGCTAGTTATGCTGAGCCCTGCATGTTAAAGTATCACCATTGGTATCACATTAAGATCACCTCAAATGGAGACACTGATGATTTTTGTGTCCATAAGTGCTTCTCTTTGGGGTTGTCTTGCTTGTGAATTCATCAGACATTTCACTAGAAAACTACAACTTTTCACGTGACCAGCTAAATAGTTTGTCACCAAGATTACCCAAACATAAGCACTGACCTCGGTTCTGAATGCTGTAAGTGCTACTTGTTGGGGTAGTTTTTTTGACCACTTCATCTTCAAGTATCACTTTAAATTATCATTGATTGAGCTGCAGCTGAGGCCGCTATGTGGCAAAGATTTTCATGAAGGCAACTCATTGCTGTCCAATCGGCCACTCATCACATGCTAATGGCATGCATGCATGAGTGTCATCTGTTACCTCCCCTTCTCTTCATAGTAGGCGGAGTATGCTGAAAATGGCTTTGCTGAGTATTTAAGATGGGCCACTCTCTCCAAGAAGCAATACCTCCACTGCTGCCAGGTCAACATAAAGTAGATGCCAGAAACAAGAGGAATACAGGGAAAGCTGTAAGAAAAGAAGATTGCTCAATGTACGTCTTTGTTATTGACCCAACTTTAGCATTGACATGACTCCTGAATTCAGTAAGTGCTACTTGTTGGGGCGGTTGCATTTGACAAATGCAACAACTACATGTGAGAGAAGATGAGGGACAACATTGGAATCACACTAAGATCACCTCAAATGGAGACACTGATGATTTTTTGTGTCCATAAGTGCTTCTCTTTGGGGTTGTCTTGCTTGTGAATTTATCAGACATTTCACTAGAAAACTACAACTTTTCACGTGACCAGATAAATAGTTTGTCACCAAGATTACCCAAACATAAGCACTGACCTCGGTTCTGAATGCTGTAAGTGCTACTTGTTGGGATATTATTGTTGACTTATTCTTCAGGATCATATGAAAGAATTCACCCAGCCAGCTGTTCCTGATCATTTGTTATGATGTGTACAGTAGAATGTAGTTTATCTCCTCTTGGCCCAGATGTGGTCAATATTATTACCCCTACAAAAAAACTGACTTTGGTTCTGGTTGCAGCAAGTGCTCTTTGTTGGGCTAGTTATGCTGAGCCCTGCATGTTAAAGTATCACCATTGGGATCACATTAAGATCACCTCAAATGGAGACACTGATGATTTTTGTGTCCATAAGTGCTTCTCTTTGGGGTTGTCTTGCTTGTGAATTTATCAGACATTTCACTAGAAAACTACAACTTTTCACGTGACCAGCTAAATAGTTTGTCACCAAGATTACCCAAACATAAGCACTGACCTCGGTTCTGAATGCTGTAAGTGCTACTTGTTGGGGTAGTTTTTTTGACCACTTCATCTTCAAGTATCACTTTAAATTATCATTGATTGAGCTGCAGCTGAGGCCACTATGTGGCAAAGATTTTCATGAAGGCAACTCATTGCTGTCCAATCGGCCACTCATCACATGCTAATGGCATGCATGCATGAGTGTCATCTATTTCCTCCCCTTCTCTTCAAAGTAGGCGGAGTATGCTGAAAATGGCTTTGCTGAGTATTTAAGATGGGCCACTCTCTCCAAGAAGCAATACTTCCACTGCTGCCAGGACAACATAAAGTAGATGCCAGAAACATGAGGAATACAGGGAAAGCTGTAAGAAAAGAAGATTGCTCAATGTACGTCTTTGTTATTGACCCAACTTTAGCATTGACATGACTCCTGAATTCAGTAAGTGCTACTTGTTGGGGCGGTTGCATTTGACAAATGCAACAACTACATGTGAGAGAAGATGAGGGACAACATTGGAATCACACTAAGACCACCTCAAATGGAGACACTGATGATTTTTTGTGTCCATAAGTGCTTCTCTTTGGGGTTGTCTTGCTTGTGAATTCATCAGACATTTCATTAGAAAACTACAACTTTTCACGTGACCAGATAAATAGTTTGTCACCAAGATTACCCAAACATAAGCACTGACCTGAGTTCTGAATGCTGTAAGTGCTACTTGTTGGGGTAGTTTTTTTGACCACTTCATCTTCAAGTATCACTTTAAATTATCATTGATTGAGCTGCAGCTGAGGCCACTATGTGGCAAAGATTTTCATGAAGGCAACTCATTGCTGTCCAATCGGCCACTCATCACATGCTAATGGCATGCATGCATGAGTGTCATCTGTTTCCTCCCCTTCTCTTCAAAGTAGGCGGAGTATGCTGAAAATGGCTTTGCTGAGTATTTAAGATGGGCCACTCTCTCCAAGAAGCAATACCTCCACTGCTGCCAGGTCAACATAAAGTAGATGCCAGAAACAAGAGGAATACAGGGAAAGCTGTAAGAAAAGAAGATTGCTCAATGTACGTCTTTGTTATTGACCCAACTTTAGCATTGACATGACTCCTGAATTCAGTAAGTGCTACTTGTTGGGGCGGGTGCATTTGACAAATGCAACAACTACATGTGAGAGAAGATGAGGGACAACATTGGAATCACACTAAGACCACCTCAAATGGAGACACTGATGATTTTTGTGTCCATAAGTGCTTCTCTTTGGGGTTGTCTTGCTTGTGAATTTATCAGACATTTCATTAGAAAACTACAACTTTTCACTTGACCAGCTAAATAGTTTGTCACCAAGATTACCCAAACATAAGCACTGACCTCGGTTCTGAATGCTGTAAGTGCTACTTGTTGGGGTAGTTTTTTTGACCACTTCATCTTCAAGTATCACTTTAAATTATCATTGATTGAGCTGCAGCTGAGGCCACTATGTGGCAAAGATTTTCATGAAGGCAACTCATTGCTGTCCAATCGGCCACTCATCACATGCTAATGGCATGCATGCATGAGTGTCATCTGTTTCCTCCCCTTCTCTTCAAAGTAGGCGGAGTATGCTGAAAATGGCTTTGCTGAGTATTTAAGATGGGCCACTCTCTCCAAGAAGCAATACTTCCACTGCTGCCAGGACAACATAAAGTAGATGCCAGAAACAAGAGGAATACAGGGAAAGCTGTAAGAAAAGAAGATTGCTCAATGTACGTCTTTGTTATTGACCCAACTTTAGCATTGACATGACTCCTGAATTCAGTAAGTGCTACTTGTTGGGGCGGGTGCATTTGACAAATGCAACAACTACATGTGAGAGAAGATGAGGGACAACATTGGAATCACACTAAGACCACCTCAAATGGAGACACTGATGATTTTTGTGTCCATAAGTGCTTCTCTTTGGGGTTGTCTTGCTTGTGAATTTATCAGACATTTCATTAGAAAACTACAACTTTTCACGTGACCAGCTAAATAGTTTGTCACCAAGATTACCCAAACATAAGCACTGACCTCGGTTCTGAATGCTGTAAGTGCTACTTGTTGGGGTAGTTTTTTTGACCACTTCATCTTCAAGTATCACTTTAAATTATCATTGATTGAGCTGCAGCTGAGGCCACTATGTGGCAAAGATTTTCATGAAGGCAACTCATTGCTGTCCAATCGGCCACTCATCACATGCTAATGGCATGCATGCATGAGTGTCATCTGTTTCCTCCCCTTCTCTTCAAAGTAGGCGGAGTATGCTGAAAATGGCTTTGCTGAGTATTTAAGATGGGCCACTCTCTCCAAGAAGCAATACCTCCACTGCTGCCAGGTCAACATAAAGTAGATGCCAGAAACAAGAGGAATACAGGGAAAGCTGTAAGAAAAGAAGATTGCTCAATGTACGTCTTTGTTATTGACCCAACTTTAGCATTGACATGACTCCTGAATTCAGTAAGTGCTACTTGTTGGGGCGGGTGCATTTGACAAATGCAACAACTACATGTGAGAGAAGATGAGGGACAACATTGGAATCACACTAAGACCACCTCAAATGGAGACACTGATGATTTTTGTGTCCATAAGTGCTTCTCTTTGGGGTTGTCTTGCTTGTGAATTTATCAGACATTTCATTAGAAAACTACAACTTTTCACGTGACCAGCTAAATAGTTTGTCACCAAGATTACCCAAACATAAGCACTGACCTCGGTTCTGAATGCTGTAAGTGCTACTTGTTGGGGTAGTTTTTTTGACCACTTCATCTTCAAGTATCACTTTAAATTATCATTGATTGAGCTGCAGCTGAGGCCACTATGTGGCAAAGATTTTCATGAAGGCAACTCATTGCTGTCCAATCGGCCACTCATCACATGCTAATGGCATGCATGCATGAGTGTCATCTGTTTCCTCCCCTTCTCTTCAAAGTAGGCGGAGTATGCTGAAAATGGCTTTGCTGAGTATTTAAGATGGGCCACTCTCTCCAAGAAGCAATACTTCCACTGCTGCCAGGACAACATAAAGTAGATGCCAGAAACAAGAGGAATACAGGGAAAGCTGTAAGAAAAGAAGATTGCTCAATGTACGTCTTTGTTATTGACCCAACTTTAGCATTGACATGACTCCTGAATTCAGTAAGTGCTACTTGTTGGGGCGGGTGCATTTGACAAATGCAACAACTACATGTGAGAGAAGATGAGGGACAACATTGGAATCACACTAAGACCACCTCAAATGGAGACACTGATGATTTTTGTGTCCATAAGTGCTTCTCTTTGGGGTTGTCTTGCTTGTGAATTTATCAGACATTTCATTAGAAAACTACAACTTTTCACGTGACCAGCTAAATAGTTTGTCACCAAGATTACCCAAACATAAGCACTGACCTCGGTTCTGAATGCTGTAAGTGCTACTTGTTGGGGTAGTTTTTTTGACCACTTCATCTTCAAGTATCACTTTAAATTATCATTGATTGAGCTGCAGCTGAGGCCACTATGTGGCAAAGATTTTCATGAAGGCAACTCATTGCTGTCCAATCGGCCACTCATCACATGCTAATGGCATGCATGCATGAGTGTCATCTGTTTCCTCCCCTTCTCTTCAAAGTAGGCGGAGTATGCTGAAAATGGCTTTGCTGAGTATTTAAGATGGGCCACTCTCTCCAAGAAGCAATACTTCCACTGCTGCCAGGACAACATAAAGTAGATGCCAGAAACATGAGGAATACAGGGAAAGCTGTAAGAAAAGAAGATTGCTCAATGTACGTCTTTGTTATTGACCCAACTTTAGCATTGACATGACTCCTGAATTCAGTAAGTGCTACTTGTTGGGGCGGGTGCATTTGACAAATGCAACAACTACATGTGAGAGAAGATGAGGGACAACATTGGAATCACACTAAGACCACCTCAAATGGAGACACTGATGATTTTTGTGTCCATAAGTGCTTCTCTTTGGGGTTGTCTTGCTTGTGAATTTATCAGACATTTCACTAGAAAACTACAACTTTTCACGTGACCAGCTAAATAGTTTGTCACCAAGATTACCCAAACATAAGCACTGACCTCGGTTCTGAATGCTGTAAGTGCTACTTGTTGGGGTAGTTTTTTTGACCACTTCATCTTCAAGTATCACTTTAAATTATCATTGATTGAGCTGCAGCTGAGGCCACTATGTGGCAAAGATTTTCATGAAGGCAACTCATTGCTGTCCAATCGGCCACTCATCACATGCTAATGGCATGCATGCATGAGTGTCATCTGTTACCTCCCCTTCTCTTCAAAGTAGGCGGAGAATGCTGAAAATGGCTTTGCTGAGTATTTAAGATGGGCCACTCTCTCCAAGAAGCAATACTTCCCCTGCTGCCAGGACAACATAAAGTAGATGCCAGAAACAAGAGGAATACAGGGAAAGCTGTAAGAAAAGAAGATTGCTCAATGTACGTCTTTGTTATTGACCCAACTTTAGCATTGACATGACTCCTGAATTCAGTAAGTGCTACTTGTTGGGGCGGTTGCATTTGACAAATGCAACAACTACATGTGAGAGAAGATGAGGGACAACATTGGAATCACACTAAGACCACCTCAAATGGAGACACTGATGATTTTTTGTGTCCATAAGTGCTTCTCTTTGGGGTTGTCTTGCTTGTGAATTTATCAGACATTTCACTAGAAAACTACAACTTTTCACGTGACCAGATAAATAGTTTGTCACCAAGATTACCCAAACATAAGCACTGACCTCGGTTCTGAATGCTGTAAGTGCTACTTGTTGGGATATTATTGTTGACTTATTCTTCAGGATCATATGAAAGAATTCACCCAGCCAGCTGTTCCTGATCATTTGTTATGATGTGTACAGTAGAATGTAGTTTATCTCCTCTTGGCCCAGATGTGGTCAATATTATTACCCCTACAAAAAAACTGACTTTGGTTCTGGTTGCAGCAAGTGCTCTTTGTTGAGCTAGTTATGCTGAGCCCTGCATGTTAAAGTATCACCATTGGTATCACATTAAGATCACCTCAAATGGAGACACTGATGATTTTTGTGTCCATAAGTGCTTCTCTTTGGGGTTGTCTTGCTTGTGAATTTATCAGACATTTCACTAGAAAACTACAACTTTTCACGTGACCAGCTAAATAGTTTGTCACCAAGATTACCCAAACATAAGCACTGACCTCGGTTCTGAATGCTGTAAGTGCTACTTGTTGGGGTAGTTTTTTTGACCACTTCATCTTCAAGTATCACTTTAAATTATCATTGATTGAGCTGCAGCTGAGGCCACTATGTGGCAAAGATTTTCATGAAGGCAACTCATTGCTGTCCAATCGGCCACTCATCACATGCTAATGGCATGCATGCATGAGTGTCATCTGTTTCCTCCCCTTCTCTTCAAAGTAGGCGGAGTATGCTGAAAATGGCTTTGCTGAGTATTTAAGATGGGCCACTCTCTCCAAGAAGCAATACTTCCACTGCTGCCAGGACAACATAAAGTAGATGCCAGAAACATGAGGAATACAGGGAAAGCTGTAAGAAAAGAAGATTGCTCAATGTACGTCTTTGTTATTGACCCAACTTTAGCATTGACATGACTCCTGAATTCAGTAAGTGCTACTTGTTGGGGCGGTTGCATTTGACAAATGCAACAACTACATGTGAGAGAAGATGAGGGACAACATTGGAATCACACTAAGACCACCTCAAATGGAGACACTGATGATTTTTTGTGTCCATAAGTGCTTCTCTTTGGGGTTGTCTTGCTTGTGAATTCATCAGACATTTCATTAGAAAACTACAACTTTTCACGTGACCAGATAAATAGTTTGTCACCAAGATTACCCAAACATAAGCACTGACCTGAGTTCTGAATGCTGTAAGTGCTACTTGTTGGGGTATTATTGTTGACTTATTCTTCAGGATCATATGAAAGAATTCACCCAGCCAGCTGTTCCTGATCCTTTGTTATGATGTGTACAGTAGAATGTAGTTTATCTCCTCTTGGCCCAGATGTGGTCAATATTATTACCCCTACAAAAACACTGACTTTGGTTCTGGTTGCAGCAAGTGCTCTTTGTTGAGCTAGTTATGCTGAGCCCTGCATGTTAAAGTATCACCATTGGTATCACATTAAGATCACCTCAAATGGAGACACTGATGATTTTTGTGTCCATAAGTGCTTCTCTTTGGGGTTGTCTTGCTTGTGAATTTATCAGACATTTCACTAGAAAACTACAACTTTTCACGTGACCAGCTAAATAGTTTGTCACCAAGATTACCCAAACATAAGCACTTACCTCGGTTCTGAATGCTGTAAGTGCTACTTGTTGGGGTAGTTTTTTTGACCACTTCATCTTCAAGTATCACTTTAAATTATCATTGATTGAGCTGCAGCTGAGGCCACTATGTGGCAAAGATTTTCATGAAGGCAACTCATTGCTGTCCAATCGGCCACTCATCACATGCTAATGGCATGCATGCATGAGTGTCATCTGTTTCCTCCCCTTCTCTTCAAAGTAGGCGGAGTATGCTGAAAATGGCTTTGCTGAGTATTTAAGATGGGCCACTCTCTCCAAGAAGCAATACTTCCACTGCTGCCAGGACAACATAAAGTAGATGCCAGAAACATGAGGAATACAGGGAAAGCTGTAAGAAAAGAAGATTGCTCAATGTACGTCTTTGTTATTGACCCAACTTTAGCATTGACATGACTCCTGAATTCAGTAAGTGCTACTTGTTGGGGCGGTTGCATTTGACAAATGCAACAACTACATGTGAGAGAAGATGAGGGACAACATTGGAATCACACTAAGACCACCTCAAATGGAGACACTGATGATTTTTTGTGTCCATAAGTGCTTCTCTTTGGGGTTGTCTTGCTTGTGAATTCATCAGACATTTCATTAGAAAACTACAACTTTTCACGTGACCAGATAAATAGTTTGTCACCAAGATTACCCAAACATAAGCACTGACCTGAGTTCTGAATGCTGCAAGTGCTACTTGTTGGGGTATTATTGTTGACTTATTCTTCAGGATCATATGAAAGAATTCACCCAGCCAGCTGTTCCTGATCCTTTGTTATGATGTGTACAGTAGAATGTAGTTTATCTCCTCTTGGCCCAGATGTGGTCAATATTATTACCCCTACAAAAACACTGACTTTGGTTCTGGTTGCAGCAAGTGCTCTTTGTTGAGCTAGTTATGCTGAGCCCTGCATGTTAAAGTATCACCATTGGTATCACATTAAGATCACCTCAAATGGAGACACTGATGATTTTTGTGTCCATAAGTGCTTCTCTTTGGGGTTGTCTTGCTTGTGAATTTATCAGACATTTCACTAGAAAACTACAACTTTTCACGTGACCAGCTAAATAGTTTGTCACCAAGATTACCCAAACATAAGCACTGACCTCGGTTCTGAATGCTGTAAGTGCTACTTGTTGGGGTAGTTTTTTTGACCACTTCATCTTCAAGTATCACTTTAAATTATCATTGATTGAGCTGCAGCTGAGGCCACTATGTGGCAAAGATTTTCATGAAGGCAACTCATTGCTGTCCAATCGGCCACTCATCACATGCTAATGGCATGCATGCATGAGTGTCATCTGTTTCCTCCCCTTCTCTTCAAAGTAGGCGGAGTATGCTGAAAATGGCTTTGCTGAGTATTTAAGATGGGCCACTCTCTCCAAGAAGCAATACTTCCACTGCTGCCAGGACAACATAAAGTAGATGCCAGAAACATGAGGAATACAGGGAAAGCTGTAAGAAAAGAAGATTGCTCAATGTACGTCTTTGTTATTGACCCAACTTTAGCATTGACATGACTCCTGAATTCAGTAAGTGCTACTTGTTGGGGCGGTTGCATTTGACAAATGCAACAACTACATGTGAGAGAAGATGAGGGACAACATTGGAATCACACTAAGACCACCTCAAATGGAGACACTGATGATTTTTTGTGTCCATAAGTGCTTCTCTTTGGGGTTGTCTTGCTTGTGAATTTATCAGACATTTCACTAGAAAACTACAACTTTTCACGTGACCAGATAAATAGTTTGTCACCAAGATTACCCAAACATAAGCACTGACCTCGGTTCTGAATGCTGTAAGTGCTACTTGTTGGGATATTATTGTTGACTTATTCTTCAGGATCATATGAAAGAATTCACCCAGCCAGCTGTTCCTGATCATTTGTTATGATGTGTACAGTAGAATGTAGTTTATCTCCTCTTGGCCCAGATGTGGTCAATATTATTACCCCTACAAAAAAACTGACTTTGGTTCTGGTTGCAGCAAGTGCTCTTTGTTGGGCTAGTTATGCTGAGCCCTGCATGTTAAAGTATCACCATTGGTATCACATTAAGATCACCTCAAATGGAGACACTGATGATGTTTGTGTCCATAAGTGCTTCTCTTTGGGGTTGTCTTGCTTGTGAATTTATCAGACATTTCACTAGAAAACTACAACTTTTCACGTGACCAGCTAAATAGTTTGTCACCAAGATTACCCAAACATAAGCACTGACCTCGGTTCTGAATGCTGTAAGTGCTACTTGTTGGGGTAGTTTTTTTGACCACTTCATCTTCAAGTATCACTTTAAATTATCATTGATTGAGCTGCAGCTGAGGCCACTATGTGGCAAAGATTTTCATGAAGGCAACTCATTGCTGTCCAATCGGCCACTCATCACATGCTAATGGCATGCATGCATGAGTGTCATCTGTTTCCTCCCCTTCTCTTCAAAGTAGGCGGAGTATGCTGAAAATGGCTTTGCTGAGTATTTAAGATGGGCCACTCTCTCCAAGAAGCAATACTTCCACTGCTGCCAGGACAACATAAAGTAGATGCCAGAAACATGAGGAATACAGGGAAAGCTGTAAGAAAAGAAGATTGCTCAATGTACGTCTTTGTTATTGACCCAACTTTAGCATTGACATGACTCCTGAATTCAGTAAGTGCTACTTGTTGGGGCGGTTGCATTTGACAAATGCAACAACTACATGTGAGAGAAGATGAGGGACAACATTGGAATCACACTAAGACCACCTCAAATGGAGACACTGATGATTTTTTGTGTCCATAAGTGCTTCTCTTTGGGGTTGTCTTGCTTGTGAATTCATCAGACATTTCATTAGAAAACTACAACTTTTCACGTGACCAGATAAATAGTTTGTCACCAAGATTACCCAAACATAAGCACTGACCTGAGTTCTGAATGCTGTAAGTGCTACTTGTTGGGGTATTATTGTTGACTTATTCTTCAGGATCATATGAAAGAATTCACCCAGCCAGCTGTTCCTGATCCTTTGTTATGATGTGTACAGTAGAATGTAGTTTATCTCCTCTTGGCCCAGATGTGGTCAATATTATTACCCCTACAAAAACACTGACTTTGGTTCTGGTTGCAGCAAGTGCTCTTTGTTGAGCTAGTTATGCTGAGCCCTGCATGTTAAAGTATCACCATTGGTATCACATTAAGATCACCTCAAATGGAGACACTGATGATTTTTGTGTCCATAAGTGCTTCTCTTTGGGGTTGTCTTGCTTGTGAATTTATCAGACATTTCACTAGAAAACTACAACTTTTCACGTGACCAGCTAAATAGTTTGTCACCAAGATTACCCAAACATAAGCACTTACCTCGGTTCTGAATGCTGTAAGTGCTACTTGTTGGGGTAGTTTTTTTGACCACTTCATCTTCAAGTATCACTTTAAATTATCATTGATTGAGCTGCAGCTGAGGCCACTATGTGGCAAAGATTTTCATGAAGGCAACTCATTGCTGTCCAATCGGCCACTCATCACATGCTAATGGCATGCATGCATGAGTGTCATCTGTTTCCTCCCCTTCTCTTCAAAGTAGGCGGAGTATGCTGAAAATGGCTTTGCTGAGTATTTAAGATGGGCCACTCTCTCCAAGAAGCAATACTTCCACTGCTGCCAGGACAACATAAAGTAGATGCCAGAAACATGAGGAATACAGGGAAAGCTGTAAGAAAAGAAGATTGCTCAATGTACGTCTTTGTTATTGACCCAACTTTAGCATTGACATGACTCCTGAATTCAGTAAGTGCTACTTGTTGGGGCGGTTGCATTTGACAAATGCAACAACTACATGTGAGAGAAGATGAGGGACAACATTGGAATCACACTAAGACCACCTCAAATGGAGACACTGATGATTTTTTGTGTCCATAAGTGCTTCTCTTTGGGGTTGTCTTGCTTGTGAATTTATCAGACATTTCACTAGAAAACTACAACTTTTCACGTGACCAGATAAATAGTTTGTCACCAAGATTACCCAAACATAAGCACTGACCTCGGTTCTGAATGCTGTAAGTGCTACTTGTTGGGATATTATTGTTGACTTATTCTTCAGGATCATATGAAAGAATTCACCCAGCCAGCTGTTCCTGATCATTTGTTATGATGTGTACAGTAGAATGTAGTTTATCTCCTCTTGGCCCAGATGTGGTCAATATTATTACCCCTACAAAAAAACTGACTTTGGTTCTGGTTGCAGCAAGTGCTCTTTGTTGGGCTAGTTATGCTGAGCCCTGCATGTTAAAGTATCACCATTGGTATCACATTAAGATCACCTCAAATGGAGACACTGATGATGTTTGTGTCCATAAGTGCTTCTCTTTGGGGTTGTCTTGCTTGTGAATTTATCAGACATTTCACTAGAAAACTACAACTTTTCACGTGACCAGCTAAATAGTTTGTCACCAAGATTACCCAAACATAAGCACTGACCTCGGTTCTGAATGCTGTAAGTGCTACTTGTTGGGGTAGTTTTTTTGACCACTTCATCTTCAAGTATCACTTTAAATTATCATTGATTGAGCTGCAGCTGAGGCCACTATGTGGCAAAGATTTTCATGAAGGCAACTCATTGCTGTCCAATCGGCCACTCATCACATGCTAATGGCATGCATGCATGAGTGTCATCTGTTTCCTCCCCTTCTCTTCAAAGTAGGCGGAGTATGCTGAAAATGGCTTTGCTGAGTATTTAAGATGGGCCACTCTCTCCAAGAAGCAATACTTCCACTGCTGCCAGGACAACATAAAGTAGATGCCAGAAACATGAGGAATACAGGGAAAGCTGTAAGAAAAGAAGATTGCTCAATGTACGTCTTTGTTATTGACCCAACTTTAGCATTGACATGACTCCTGAATTCAGTAAGTGCTACTTGTTGGGGCGGTTGCATTTGACAAATGCAACAACTACATGTGAGAGAAGATGAGGGACAACATTGGAATCACACTAAGACCACCTCAAATGGAGACACTGATGATTTTTTGTGTCCATAAGTGCTTCTCTTTGGGGTTGTCTTGCTTGTGAATTCATCAGACATTTCATTAGAAAACTACAACTTTTCACGTGACCAGATAAATAGTTTGTCACCAAGATTACCCAAACATAAGCACTGACCTGAGTTCTGAATGCTGTAAGTGCTACTTGTTGGGGTATTATTGTTGACTTATTCTTCAGGATCATATGAAAGAATTCACCCAGCCAGCTGTTCCTGATCCTTTGTTATGATGTGTACAGTAGAATGTAGTTTATCTCCTCTTGGCCCAGATGTGGTCAATATTATTACCCCTACAAAAACACTGACTTTGGTTCTGGTTGCAGCAAGTGCTCTTTGTTGAGCTAGTTATGCTGAGCCCTGCATGTTAAAGTATCACCATTGGTATCACATTAAGATCACCTCAAATGGAGACACTGATGATTTTTGTGTCCATAAGTGCTTCTCTTTGGGGTTGTCTTGCTTGTGAATTTATCAGACATTTCACTAGAAAACTACAACTTTTCACGTGACCAGCTAAATAGTTTGTCACCAAGATTACCCAAACATAAGCACTTACCTCGGTTCTGAATGCTGTAAGTGCTACTTGTTGGGGTAGTTTTTTTGACCACTTCATCTTCAAGTATCACTTTAAATTATCATTGATTGAGCTGCAGCTGAGGCCACTATGTGGCAAAGATTTTCATGAAGGCAACTCATTGCTGTCCAATCGGCCACTCATCACATGCTAATGGCATGCATGCATGAGTGTCATCTGTTTCCTCCCCTTCTCTTCAAAGTAGGCGGAGTATGCTGAAAATGGCTTTGCTGAGTATTTAAGATGGGCCACTCTCTCCAAGAAGCAATACTTCCACTGCTGCCAGGACAACATAAAGTAGATGCCAGAAACATGAGGAATACAGGGAAAGCTGTAAGAAAAGAAGATTGCTCAATGTACGTCTTTGTTATTGACCCAACTTTAGCATTGACATGACTCCTGAATTCAGTAAGTGCTACTTGTTGGGGCGGTTGCATTTGACAAATGCAACAACTACATGTGAGAGAAGATGAGGGACAACATTGGAATCACACTAAGACCACCTCAAATGGAGACACTGATGATTTTTTGTGTCCATAAGTGCTTCTCTTTGGGGTTGTCTTGCTTGTGAATTCATCAGACATTTCATTAGAAAACTACAACTTTTCACGTGACCAGATAAATAGTTTGTCACCAAGATTACCCAAACATAAGCACTGACCTGAGTTCTGAATGCTGCAAGTGCTACTTGTTGGGGTATTATTGTTGACTTATTCTTCAGGATCATATGAAAGAATTCACCCAGCCAGCTGTTCCTGATCCTTTGTTATGATGTGTACAGTAGAATGTAGTTTATCTCCTCTTGGCCCAGATGTGGTCAATATTATTACCCCTACAAAAACACTGACTTTGGTTCTGGTTGCAGCAAGTGCTCTTTGTTGAGCTAGTTATGCTGAGCCCTGCATGTTAAAGTATCACCATTGGTATCACATTAAGATCACCTCAAATGGAGACACTGATGATTTTTGTGTCCATAAGTGCTTCTCTTTGGGGTTGTCTTGCTTGTGAATTTATCAGACATTTCACTAGAAAACTACAACTTTTCACGTGACCAGCTAAATAGTTTGTCACCAAGATTACCCAAACATAAGCACTGACCTCGGTTCTGAATGCTGTAAGTGCTACTTGTTGGGGTAGTTTTTTTGACCACTTCATCTTCAAGTATCACTTTAAATTATCATTGATTGAGCTGCAGCTGAGGCCACTATGTGGCAAAGATTTTCATGAAGGCAACTCATTGCTGTCCAATCGGCCACTCATCACATGCTAATGGCATGCATGCATGAGTGTCATCTGTTTCCTCCCCTTCTCTTCAAAGTAGGCGGAGTATGCTGAAAATGGCTTTGCTGAGTATTTAAGATGGGCCACTCTCTCCAAGAAGCAATACTTCCACTGCTGCCAGGACAACATAAAGTAGATGCCAGAAACATGAGGAATACAGGGAAAGCTGTAAGAAAAGAAGATTGCTCAATGTACGTCTTTGTTATTGACCCAACTTTAGCATTGACATGACTCCTGAATTCAGTAAGTGCTACTTGTTGGGGCGGTTGCATTTGACAAATGCAACAACTACATGTGAGAGAAGATGAGGGACAACATTGGAATCACACTAAGACCACCTCAAATGGAGACACTGATGATTTTTTGTGTCCATAAGTGCTTCTCTTTGGGGTTGTCTTGCTTGTGAATTTATCAGACATTTCACTAGAAAACTACAACTTTTCACGTGACCAGATAAATAGTTTGTCACCAAGATTACCCAAACATAAGCACTGACCTCGGTTCTGAATGCTGTAAGTGCTACTTGTTGGGATATTATTGTTGACTTATTCTTCAGGATCATATGAAAGAATTCACCCAGCCAGCTGTTCCTGATCATTTGTTATGATGTGTACAGTAGAATGTAGTTTATCTCCTCTTGGCCCAGATGTGGTCAATATTATTACCCCTACAAAAAAACTGACTTTGGTTCTGGTTGCAGCAAGTGCTCTTTGTTGGGCTAGTTATGCTGAGCCCTGCATGTTAAAGTATCACCATTGGTATCACATTAAGATCACCTCAAATGGAGACACTGATGATGTTTGTGTCCATAAGTGCTTCTCTTTGGGGTTGTCTTGCTTGTGAATTTATCAGACATTTCACTAGAAAACTACAACTTTTCACGTGACCAGCTAAATAGTTTGTCACCAAGATTACCCAAACATAAGCACTGACCTCGGTTCTGAATGCTGTAAGTGCTACTTGTTGGGGTAGTTTTTTTGACCACTTCATCTTCAAGTATCACTTTAAATTATCATTGATTGAGCTGCAGCTGAGGCCACTATGTGGCAAAGATTTTCATGAAGGCAACTCATTGCTGTCCAATCGGCCACTCATCACATGCTAATGGCATGCATGCATGAGTGTCATCTGTTTCCTCCCCTTCTCTTCAAAGTAGGCGGAGTATGCTGAAAATGGCTTTGCTGAGTATTTAAGATGGGCCACTCTCTCCAAGAAGCAATACTTCCACTGCTGCCAGGACAACATAAAGTAGATGCCAGAAACATGAGGAATACAGGGAAAGCTGTAAGAAAAGAAGATTGCTCAATGTACGTCTTTGTTATTGACCCAACTTTAGCATTGACATGACTCCTGAATTCAGTAAGTGCTACTTGTTGGGGCGGTTGCATTTGACAAATGCAACAACTACATGTGAGAGAAGATGAGGGACAACATTGGAATCACACTAAGACCACCTCAAATGGAGACACTGATGATTTTTTGTGTCCATAAGTGCTTCTCTTTGGGGTTGTCTTGCTTGTGAATTCATCAGACATTTCATTAGAAAACTACAACTTTTCACGTGACCAGATAAATAGTTTGTCACCAAGATTACCCAAACATAAGCACTGACCTGAGTTCTGAATGCTGCAAGTGCTACTTGTTGGGGTATTATTGTTGACTTATTCTTCAGGATCATATGAAAGAATTCACCCAGCCAGCTGTTCCTGATCCTTTGTTATGATGTGTACAGTAGAATGTAGTTTATCTCCTCTTGGCCCAGATGTGGTCAATATTATTACCCCTACAAAAAAACTGACTTTGGTTCTGGTTGCAGCAAGTGCTCTTTGTTGGGCTAGTTATGCTGAGCCCTGCATGTTAAAGTATCACCATTGGTATCACATTAAAATCACCTCAAATGGAGACACTGATGATGTTTGTGTCCATAAGTGCTTCTCTTTGGGGTTGTCTTGCTTGTGAATTTATCAGACATTTCACTAGAAAACTACAACTTTTCACGTGACCAGCTAAATAGTTTGTCACCAAGATTACCCAAACATAAGCACTGACCTCGGTTCTGAATGCTGTAAGTGCTACTTGTTGGGGTAGTTTTTTTGACCACTTCATCTTCAAGTATCACTTTAAATTATCATTGATTGAGCTGCAGCTGAGGCCACTATGTGGCAAAGATTTTCATGAAGGCAACTCATTGCTGTCCAATCGGCCACTCATCACATGCTAATGGCATGCATGCATGAGTGTCATCTGTTTCCTCCCCTTCTCTTCAAAGTAGGCGGAGTATGCTGAAAATGGCTTTGCTGAGTATTTAAGATGGGCCACTCTCTCCAAGAAGCAATACTTCCACTGCTGCCAGGACAACATAAAGTAGATGCCAGAAACATGAGGAATACAGGGAAAGCTGTAAGAAAAGAAGATTGCTCAATGTACGTCTTTGTTATTGACCCAACTTTAGCATTGACATGACTCCTGAATTCAGTAAGTGCTACTTGTTGGGGCGGTTGCATTTGACAAATGCAACAACTACATGTGAGAGAAGATGAGGGACAACATTGGAATCACACTAAGACCACCTCAAATGGAGACACTGATGATTTTTTGTGTCCATAAGTGCTTCTCTTTGGGGTTGTCTTGCTTGTGAATTCATCAGACATTTCATTAGAAAACTACAACTTTTCACGTGACCAGATAAATAGTTTGTCACCAAGATTACCCAAACATAAGCACTGACCTGAGTTCTGAATGCTGCAAGTGCTACTTGTTGGGGTATTATTGTTGACTTATTCTTCAGGATCATATGAAAGAATTCACCCAGCCAGCTGTTCCTGATCCTTTGTTATGATGTGTACAGTAGAATGTAGTTTATCTCCTCTTGGCCCAGATGTGGTCAATATTATTACCCCTACAAAAACACTGACTTTGGTTCTGGTTGCAGCAAGTGCTCTTTGTTGAGCTAGTTATGCTGAGCCCTGCATGTTAAAGTATCACCATTGGTATCACATTAAGATCACCTCAAATGGAGACACTGATGATTTTTGTGTCCATAAGTGCTTCTCTTTGGGGTTGTCTTGCTTGTGAATTTATCAGACATTTCACTAGAAAACTACAACTTTTCACGTGACCAGCTAAATAGTTTGTCACCAAGATTACCCAAACATAAGCACTGACCTCGGTTCTGAATGCTGTAAGTGCTACTTGTTGGGGTAGTTTTTTTGACCACTTCATCTTCAAGTATCACTTTAAATTATCATTGATTGAGCTGCAGCTGAGGCCACTATGTGGCAAAGATTTTCATGAAGGCAACTCATTGCTGTCCAATCGGCCACTCATCACATGCTAATGGCATGCATGCATGAGTGTCATCTGTTACCTCCCCTTCTCTTCAAAGTAGGCGGAGAATGCTGAAAATGGCTTTGCTGAGTATTTAAGATGGGCCACTCTCTCCAAGAAGCAATACTTCCCCTGCTGCCAGGACAACATAAAGTAGATGCCAGAAACAAGAGGAATACAGGGAAAGCTGTAAGAAAAGAAGATTGCTCAATGTACGTCTTTGTTATTGACCCAACTTTAGCATTGACATGACTCCTGAATTCAGTAAGTGCTACTTGTTGGGGCGGTTGCATTTGACAAATGCAACAACTACATGTGAGAGAAGATGAGGGACAACATTGGAATCACACTAAGACCACCTCAAATGGAGACACTGATGATTTTTTGTGTCCATAAGTGCTTCTCTTTGGGGTTGTCTTGCTTGTGAATTTATCAGACATTTCACTAGAAAACTACAACTTTTCACGTGACCAGATAAATAGTTTGTCACCAAGATTACCCAAACATAAGCACTGACCTCGGTTCTGAATGCTGTAAGTGCTACTTGTTGGGATATTATTGTTGACTTATTCTTCAGGATCATATGAAAGAATTCACCCAGCCAGCTGTTCCTGATCATTTGTTATGATGTGTACAGTAGAATGTAGTTTATCTCCTCTTGGCCCAGATGTGGTCAATATTATTACCCCTACAAAAAAACTGACTTTGGTTCTGGTTGCAGCAAGTGCTCTTTGTTGAGCTAGTTATGCTGAGCCCTGCATGTTAAAGTATCACCATTGGTATCACATTAAGATCACCTCAAATGGAGACACTGATGATTTTTGTGTCCATAAGTGCTTCTCTTTGGGGTTGTCTTGCTTGTGAATTTATCAGACATTTCACTAGAAAACTACAACTTTTCACGTGACCAGCTAAATAGTTTGTCACCAAGATTACCCAAACATAAGCACTGACCTCGGTTCTGAATGCTGTAAGTGCTACTTGTTGGGGTAGTTTTTTTGACCACTTCATCTTCAAGTATCACTTTAAATTATCATTGATTGAGCTGCAGCTGAGGCCACTATGTGGCAAAGATTTTCATGAAGGCAACTCATTGCTGTCCAATCGGCCACTCATCACATGCTAATGGCATGCATGCATGAGTGTCATCTGTTTCCTCCCCTTCTCTTCAAAGTAGGCGGAGTATGCTGAAAATGGCTTTGCTGAGTATTTAAGATGGGCCACTCTCTCCAAGAAGCAATACTTCCACTGCTGCCAGGACCACATAAAGTAGATGCCAGAAACATGAGGAATACAGGGAAAGCTGTAAGAAAAGAAGATTGCTCAATGTACGTCTTTGTTATTGACCCAACTTTAGCATTGACATGACTCCTGAATTCAGTAAGTGCTACTTGTTGGGGCGGTTGCATTTGACAAATGCAACAACTACATGTGAGAGAAGATGAGGGACAACATTGGAATCACACTAAGACCACCTCAAATGGAGACACTGATGATTTTTTGTGTCCATAAGTGCTTCTCTTTGGGGTTGTCTTGCTTGTGAATTCATCAGACATTTCATTAGAAAACTACAACTTTTCACGTGACCAGATAAATAGTTTGTCACCAAGATTACCCAAACATAAGCACTGACCTGAGTTCTGAATGCTGCAAGTGCTACTTGTTGGGGTATTATTGTTGACTTATTCTTCAGGATCATATGAAAGAATTCACCCAGCCAGCTGTTCCTGATCCTTTGTTATGATGTGTACAGTAGAATGTAGTTTATCTCCTCTTGGCCCAGATGTGGTCAATATTATTACCCCTACAAAAAAACTGACTTTGGTTCTGGTTGCAGCAAGTGCTCTTTGTTGGGCTAGTTATGCTGAGCCCTGCATGTTAAAGTATCACCATTGGTATCACATTAAAATCACCTCAAATGGAGACACTGATGATGTTTGTGTCCATAAGTGCTTCTCTTTGGGGTTGTCTTGCTTGTGAATTTATCAGACATTTCACTAGAAAACTACAACTTTTCACGTGACCAGCTAAATAGTTTGTCACCAAGATTACCCAAACATAAGCACTGACCTCGGTTCTGAATGCTGTAAGTGCTACTTGTTGGGGTAGTTTTTTTGACCACTTCATCTTCAAGTATCACTTTAAATTATCATTGATTGAGCTGCAGCTGAGGCCACTATGTGGCAAAGATTTTCATGAAGGCAACTCATTGCTGTCCAATCGGCCACTCATCACATGCTAATGGCATGCATGCATGAGTGTCATCTGTTTCCTCCCCTTCTCTTCAAAGTAGGCGGAGTATGCTGAAAATGGCTTTGCTGAGTATTTAAGATGGGCCACTCTCTCCAAGAAGCAATACTTCCACTGCTGCCAGGACAACATAAAGTAGATGCCAGAAACATGAGGAATACAGGGAAAGCTGTAAGAAAAGAAGATTGCTCAATGTACGTCTTTGTTATTGACCCAACTTTAGCATTGACATGACTCCTGAATTCAGTAAGTGCTACTTGTTGGGGCGGTTGCATTTGACAAATGCAACAACTACATGTGAGAGAAGATGAGGGACAACATTGGAATCACACTAAGACCACCTCAAATGGAGACACTGATGATTTTTTGTGTCCATAAGTGCTTCTCTTTGGGGTTGTCTTGCTTGTGAATTCATCAGACATTTCATTAGAAAACTACAACTTTTCACGTGACCAGATAAATAGTTTGTCACCAAGATTACCCAAACATAAGCACTGACCTGAGTTCTGAATGCTGCAAGTGCTACTTGTTGGGGTATTATTGTTGACTTATTCTTCAGGATCATATGAAAGAATTCACCCAGCCAGCTGTTCCTGATCCTTTGTTATGATGTGTACAGTAGAATGTAGTTTATCTCCTCTTGGCCCAGATGTGGTCAATATTATTACCCCTACAAAAACACTGACTTTGGTTCTGGTTGCAGCAAGTGCTCTTTGTTGAGCTAGTTATGCTGAGCCCTGCATGTTAAAGTATCACCATTGGTATCACATTAAGATCACCTCAAATGGAGACACTGATGATTTTTGTGTCCATAAGTGCTTCTCTTTGGGGTTGTCTTGCTTGTGAATTTATCAGACATTTCACTAGAAAACTACAACTTTTCACGTGACCAGCTAAATAGTTTGTCACCAAGATTACCCAAACATAAGCACTGACCTCGGTTCTGAATGCTGTAAGTGCTACTTGTTGGGGTAGTTTTTTTGACCACTTCATCTTCAAGTATCACTTTAAATTATCATTGATTGAGCTGCAGCTGAGGCCACTATGTGGCAAAGATTTTCATGAAGGCAACTCATTGCTGTCCAATCGGCCACTCATCACATGCTAATGGCATGCATGCATGAGTGTCATCTGTTACCTCCCCTTCTCTTCAAAGTAGGCGGAGAATGCTGAAAATGGCTTTGCTGAGTATTTAAGATGGGCCACTCTCTCCAAGAAGCAATACTTCCCCTGCTGCCAGGACAACATAAAGTAGATGCCAGAAACAAGAGGAATACAGGGAAAGCTGTAAGAAAAGAAGATTGCTCAATGTACGTCTTTGTTATTGACCCAACTTTAGCATTGACATGACTCCTGAATTCAGTAAGTGCTACTTGTTGGGGCGGTTGCATTTGACAAATGCAACAACTACATGTGAGAGAAGATGAGGGACAACATTGGAATCACACTAAGACCACCTCAAATGGAGACACTGATGATTTTTTGTGTCCATAAGTGCTTCTCTTTGGGGTTGTCTTGCTTGTGAATTTATCAGACATTTCACTAGAAAACTACAACTTTTCACGTGACCAGATAAATAGTTTGTCACCAAGATTACCCAAACATAAGCACTGACCTCGGTTCTGAATGCTGTAAGTGCTACTTGTTGGGATATTATTGTTGACTTATTCTTCAGGATCATATGAAAGAATTCACCCAGCCAGCTGTTCCTGATCATTTGTTATGATGTGTACAGTAGAATGTAGTTTATCTCCTCTTGGCCCAGATGTGGTCAATATTATTACCCCTACAAAAAAACTGACTTTGGTTCTGGTTGCAGCAAGTGCTCTTTGTTGAGCTAGTTATGCTGAGCCCTGCATGTTAAAGTATCACCATTGGTATCACATTAAGATCACCTCAAATGGAGACACTGATGATTTTTGTGTCCATAAGTGCTTCTCTTTGGGGTTGTCTTGCTTGTGAATTTATCAGACATTTCACTAGAAAACTACAACTTTTCACGTGACCAGCTAAATAGTTTGTCACCAAGATTACCCAAACATAAGCACTGACCTCGGTTCTGAATGCTGTAAGTGCTACTTGTTGGGGTAGTTTTTTTGACCACTTCATCTTCAAGTATCACTTTAAATTATCATTGATTGAGCTGCAGCTGAGGCCACTATGTGGCAAAGATTTTCATGAAGGCAACTCATTGCTGTCCAATCGGCCACTCATCACATGCTAATGGCATGCATGCATGAGTGTCATCTGTTTCCTCCCCTTCTCTTCAAAGTAGGCGGAGTATGCTGAAAATGGCTTTGCTGAGTATTTAAGATGGGCCACTCTCTCCAAGAAGCAATACTTCCACTGCTGCCAGGACAACATAAAGTAGATGCCAGAAACATGAGGAATACAGGGAAAGCTGTAAGAAAAGAAGATTGCTCAATGTACGTCTTTGTTATTGACCCAACTTTAGCATTGACATGACTCCTGAATTCAGTAAGTGCTACTTGTTGGGGCGGTTGCATTTGACAAATGCAACAACTACATGTGAGAGAAGATGAGGGACAACATTGGAATCACACTAAGACCACCTCAAATGGAGACACTGATGATTTTTTGTGTCCATAAGTGCTTCTCTTTGGGGTTGTCTTGCTTGTGAATTCATCAGACATTTCATTAGAAAACTACAACTTTTCACGTGACCAGATAAATAGTTTGTCACCAAGATTACCCAAACATAAGCACTGACCTGAGTTCTGAATGCTGCAAGTGCTACTTGTTGGGGTATTATTGTTGACTTATTCTTCAGGATCATATGAAAGAATTCACCCAGCCAGCTGTTCCTGATCCTTTGTTATGATGTGTACAGTAGAATGTAGTTTATCTCCTCTTGGCCCAGATGTGGTCAATATTATTACCCCTACAAAAACACTGACTTTGGTTCTGGTTGCAGCAAGTGCTCTTTGTTGAGCTAGTTATGCTGAGCCCTGCATGTTAAAGTATCACCATTGGTATCACATTAAGATCACCTCAAATGGAGACACTGATGATTTTTGTGTCCATAAGTGCTTCTCTTTGGGGTTGTCTTGCTTGTGAATTTATCAGACATTTCACTAGAAAACTACAACTTTTCACGTGACCAGCTAAATAGTTTGTCACCAAGATTACCCAAACATAAGCACTGACCTCGGTTCTGAATGCTGTAAGTGCTACTTGTTGGGGTAGTTTTTTTGACCACTTCATCTTCAAGTATCACTTTAAATTATCATTGATTGAGCTGCAGCTGAGGCCACTATGTGGCAAAGATTTTCATGAAGGCAACTCATTGCTGTCCAATCGGCCACTCATCACATGCTAATGGCATGCATGCATGAGTGTCATCTGTTTCCTCCCCTTCTCTTCAAAGTAGGCGGAGTATGCTGAAAATGGCTTTGCTGAGTATTTAAGATGGGCCACTCTCTCCAAGAAGCAATACTTCCACTGCTGCCAGGACAACATAAAGTAGATGCCAGAAACATGAGGAATACAGGGAAAGCTGTAAGAAAAGAAGATTGCTCAATGTACGTCTTTGTTATTGACCCAACTTTAGCATTGACATGACTCCTGAATTCAGTAAGTGCTACTTGTTGGGGCGGTTGCATTTGACAAATGCAACAACTACATGTGAGAGAAGATGAGGGACAACATTGGAATCACACTAAGACCACCTCAAATGGAGACACTGATGATTTTTTGTGTCCATAAGTGCTTCTCTTTGGGGTTGTCTGGCTTGTGAATTTATCAGACATTTCACTAGAAAACTACAACTTTTCACGTGACCAGATAAATAGTTTGTCACCAGGATTACCCAAACATAAGCACTGACCTCGGTCCTGAATGCTGTAAGTGCTACTTGTTGGGATATTATTGTTGACTTATTCTTCAGGATCATATGAAAGAATTCACCCAGCCAGCTGTTCCTGATCATTTGTTATGATGTGTACAGTAGAATGTAGTTTATCTCCTCTTGGCCCAGATGTGGTCAATATTATTACCCCTACAAAAAAACTGACTTTGGTTCTGGTTGCAGCAAGTGCTCTTTGTTGGGCTAGTTATGCTGAGCCCTGCATGTTAAAGTATCACCATTGGTATCACATTAAAATCACCTCAAATGGAGACACTGATGATGTTTGTGTCCATAAGTGCTTCTCTTTGGGGTTGTCTTGCTTGTGAATTTATCAGACATTTCACTAGAAAACTACAACTTTTCACGTGACCAGCTAAATAGTTTGTCACCAAGATTACCCAAACATAAGCACTGACCTCGGTTCTGAATGCTGTAAGTGCTACTTGTTGGGGTAGTTTTTTTGACCACTTCATCTTCAAGTATCACTTTAAATTATCATTGATTGAGCTGCAGCTGAGGCCACTATGTGGCAAAGATTTTCATGAAGGCAACTCATTGCTGTCCAATCGGCCACTCATCACATGCTAATGGCATGCATGCATGAGTGTCATCTGTTTCCTCCCCTTCTCTTCAAAGTAGGCGGAGTATGCTGAAAATGGCTTTGCTGAGTATTTAAGATGGGCCACTCTCTCCAAGAAGCAATACTTCCACTGCTGCCAGGACAACATAAAGTAGATGCCAGAAACATGAGGAATACAGGGAAAGCTGTAAGAAAAGAAGATTGCTCAATGTACGTCTTTGTTATTGACCCAACTTTAGCATTGACATGACTCCTGAATTCAGTAAGTGCTACTTGTTGGGGCGGTTGCATTTGACAAATGCAACAACTACATGTGAGAGAAGATGAGGGACAACATTGGAATCACACTAAGACCACCTCAAATGGAGACACTGATGATTTTTTGTGTCCATAAGTGCTTCTCTTTGGGGTTGTCTTGCTTGTGAATTCATCAGACATTTCATTAGAAAACTACAACTTTTCACGTGACCAGATAAATAGTTTGTCACCAAGATTACCCAAACATAAGCACTGACCTGAGTTCTGAATGCTGCAAGTGCTACTTGTTGGGGTATTATTGTTGACTTATTCTTCAGGATCATATGAAAGAATTCACCCAGCCAGCTGTTCCTGATCCTTTGTTATGATGTGTACAGTAGAATGTAGTTTATCTCCTCTTGGCCCAGATGTGGTCAATATTATTACCCCTACAAAAACACTGACTTTGGTTCTGGTTGCAGCAAGTGCTCTTTGTTGAGCTAGTTATGCTGAGCCCTGCATGTTAAAGTATCACCATTGGTATCACATTAAGATCACCTCAAATGGAGACACTGATGATTTTTGTGTCCATAAGTGCTTCTCTTTGGGGTTGTCTTGCTTGTGAATTTATCAGACATTTCACTAGAAAACTACAACTTTTCACGTGACCAGCTAAATAGTTTGTCACCAAGATTACCCAAACATAAGCACTGACCTCGGTTCTGAATGCTGTAAGTGCTACTTGTTGGGGTAGTTTTTTTGACCACTTCATCTTCAAGTATCACTTTAAATTATCATTGATTGAGCTGCAGCTGAGGCCACTATGTGGCAAAGATTTTCATGAAGGCAACTCATTGCTGTCCAATCGGCCACTCATCACATGCTAATGGCATGCATGCATGAGTGTCATCTGTTACCTCCCCTTCTCTTCAAAGTAGGCGGAGAATGCTGAAAATGGCTTTGCTGAGTATTTAAGATGGGCCACTCTCTCCAAGAAGCAATACTTCCCCTGCTGCCAGGACAACATAAAGTAGATGCCAGAAACAAGAGGAATACAGGGAAAGCTGTAAGAAAAGAAGATTGCTCAATGTACGTCTTTGTTATTGACCCAACTTTAGCATTGACATGACTCCTGAATTCAGTAAGTGCTACTTGTTGGGGCGGTTGCATTTGACAAATGCAACAACTACATGTGAGAGAAGATGAGGGACAACATTGGAATCACACTAAGACCACCTCAAATGGAGACACTGATGATTTTTTGTGTCCATAAGTGCTTCTCTTTGGGGTTGTCTTGCTTGTGAATTTATCAGACATTTCACTAGAAAACTACAACTTTTCACGTGACCAGATAAATAGTTTGTCACCAAGATTACCCAAACATAAGCACTGACCTCGGTTCTGAATGCTGTAAGTGCTACTTGTTGGGATATTATTGTTGACTTATTCTTCAGGATCATATGAAAGAATTCACCCAGCCAGCTGTTCCTGATCCTTTGTTATGATGTGTACAGTAGAATGTAGTTTATCTCCTCTTGGCCCAGATGTGGTCAATATTATTACCCCTACAAAAACACTGACTTTGGTTCTGGTTGCAGCAAGTGCTCTTTGTTGAGCTAGTTATGCTGAGCCCTGCATGTTAAAGTATCACCATTGGTATCACATTAAGATCACCTCAAATGGAGACACTGATGATTTTTGTGTCCATAAGTGCTTCTCTTTGGGGTTGTCTTGCTTGTGAATTTATCAGACATTTCACTAGAAAACTACAACTTTTCACGTGACCAGCTAAATAGTTTGTCACCAAGATTACCCAAACATAAGCACTGACCTCGGTTCTGAATGCTGTAAGTGCTACTTGTTGGGGTAGTTTTTTTGACCACTTCATCTTCAAGTATCACTTTAAATTATCATTGATTGAGCTGCAGCTGAGGCCACTATGTGGCAAAGATTTTCATGAAGGCAACTCATTGCTGTCCAATCGGCCACTCATCACATGCTAATGGCATGCATGCATGAGTGTCATCTGTTACCTCCCCTTCTCTTCAAAGTAGGCGGAGAATGCTGAAAATGGCTTTGCTGAGTATTTAAGATGGGCCACTCTCTCCAAGAAGCAATACTTCCCCTGCTGCCAGGACAACATAAAGTAGATGCCAGAAACAAGAGGAATACAGGGAAAGCTGTAAGAAAAGAAGATTGCTCAATGTACGTCTTTGTTATTGACCCAACTTTAGCATTGACATGACTCCTGAATTCAGTAAGTGCTACTTGTTGGGGCGGTTGCATTTGACAAATGCAACAACTACATGTGAGAGAAGATGAGGGACAACATTGGAATCACACTAAGACCACCTCAAATGGAGACACTGATGATTTTTTGTGTCCATAAGTGCTTCTCTTTGGGGTTGTCTTGCTTGTGAATTTATCAGACATTTCACTAGAAAACTACAACTTTTCACGTGACCAGATAAATAGTTTGTCACCAAGATTACCCAAACATAAGCACTGACCTCGGTTCTGAATGCTGTAAGTGCTACTTGTTGGGATATTATTGTTGACTTATTCTTCAGGATCATATGAAAGAATTCACCCAGCCAGCTGTTCCTGATCATTTGTTATGATGTGTACAGTAGAATGTAGTTTATCTCCTCTTGGCCCAGATGTGGTCAATATTATTACCCCTACAAAAAAACTGACTTTGGTTCTGGTTGCAGCAAGTGCTCTTTGTTGAGCTAGTTATGCTGAGCCCTGCATGTTAAAGTATCACCATTGGTATCACATTAAGATCACCTCAAATGGAGACACTGATGATTTTTGTGTCCATAAGTGCTTCTCTTTGGGGTTGTCTTGCTTGTGAATTTATCAGACATTTCACTAGAAAACTACAACTTTTCACGTGACCAGCTAAATAGTTTGTCACCAAGATTACCCAAACATAAGCACTGACCTCGGTTCTGAATGCTGTAAGTGCTACTTGTTGGGGTAGTTTTTTTGACCACTTCATCTTCAAGTATCACTTTAAATTATCATTGATTGAGCTGCAGCTGAGGCCACTATGTGGCAAAGATTTTCATGAAGGCAACTCATTGCTGTCCAATCGGCCACTCATCACATGCTAATGGCATGCATGCATGAGTGTCATCTGTTTCCTCCCCTTCTCTTCAAAGTAGGCGGAGTATGCTGAAAATGGCTTTGCTGAGTATTTAAGATGGGCCACTCTCTCCAAGAAGCAATACTTCCACTGCTGCCAGGACAACATAAAGTAGATGCCAGAAACATGAGGAATACAGGGAAAGCTGTAAGAAAAGAAGATTGCTCAATGTACGTCTTTGTTATTGACCCAACTTTAGCATTGACATGACTCCTGAATTCAGTAAGTGCTACTTGTTGGGGCGGTTGCATTTGACAAATGCAACAACTACATGTGAGAGAAGATGAGGGACAACATTGGAATCACACTAAGACCACCTCAAATGGAGACACTGATGATTTTTTGTGTCCATAAGTGCTTCTCTTTGGGGTTGTCTTGCTTGTGAATTCATCAGACATTTCATTAGAAAACTACAACTTTTCACGTGACCAGATAAATAGTTTGTCACCAAGATTACCCAAACATAAGCACTGACCTGAGTTCTGAATGCTGCAAGTGCTACTTGTTGGGGTATTATTGTTGACTTATTCTTCAGGATCATATGAAAGAATTCACCCAGCCAGCTGTTCCTGATCCTTTGTTATGATGTGTACAGTAGAATGTAGTTTATCTCCTCTTGGCCCAGATGTGGTCAATATTATTACCCCTACAAAAACACTGACTTTGGTTCTGGTTGCAGCAAGTGCTCTTTGTTGAGCTAGTTATGCTGAGCCCTGCATGTTAAAGTATCACCATTGGTATCACATTAAGATCACCTCAAATGGAGACACTGATGATTTTTGTGTCCATAAGTGCTTCTCTTTGGGGTTGTCTTGCTTGTGAATTTATCAGACATTTCACTAGAAAACTACAACTTTTCACGTGACCAGCTAAATAGTTTGTCACCAAGATTACCCAAACATAAGCACTGACCTCGGTTCTGAATGCTGTAAGTGCTACTTGTTGGGGTAGTTTTTTTGACCACTTCATCTTCAAGTATCACTTTAAATTATCATTGATTGAGCTGCAGCTGAGGCCACTATGTGGCAAAGATTTTCATGAAGGCAACTCATTGCTGTCCAATCGGCCACTCATCACATGCTAATGGCATGCATGCATGAGTGTCATCTGTTTCCTCCCCTTCTCTTCAAAGTAGGCGGAGTATGCTGAAAATGGCTTTGCTGAGTATTTAAGATGGGCCACTCTCTCCAAGAAGCAATTGTTGGGGCGGTTGCATTTGACAAATGCAACAACTACATGTGAGAGAAGATGAGGGACAACATTGGAATCACATTAAGATCACCTCAAATGGAGACACTGATGATTTTTGTGTCCATAAGTGCTTCTCTTTGGGGTTGTCTTGCTTGTGAATTTATCAGACATTTCACTAGAAAACTACAACTTTTCACGTGACCAGATAAATAGTTTGTCACCAAGATTACCCAAACATAAGCACTGACCTGAGTTCTGAATGCTGTAAGTGCTACTTGTTGGGGTATTATTGTTGACTTATTCTTCAGGATCATATGAAAGAATTCACCCAGCCAGCTGTTCCTGATCATTTGTTATGATGTGTACAGTAGAATGTAGTTTATCTCCTCTTGGCCCAGATGTGGTCAATATTATTACCCCTACAAAAACACTGATTTTGGTTCTGGTTGCAGCAAGTGCTCTTTGTTGGGCTAGTTATGCTGAGCCCTGCATGTTAAAGTATCACCATTGGTATCACATTAAGATCACCTCAAATGGAGACACTGATGATTTTTGTGTCCATAAGTGCTTCTCTTTGGGGTTGTCTTGCTTGTGAATTCATCAGACATTTCATTAGAAAACTACAACTTTTCACGTGACCAGCTAAGTAGTTTGTCACCAAGATTACCCAAACATAGGCACTGACCTTGGTTCTGAATGCTGTAAGTGCTACTTGTTGGGGTAGTTTTTTTGACCACTTCATCTTCAAGTATCACTTTAAATTATCATTGATGGAGCTGCAGCTGAGGCCACTATGTGGCAAAGATTTTCATGAAGGCAACTCATTGCTGTCCAATCGGCCACTCATCACATGCTAATGGCATGCATGCATGAGTGTCATCTGTTACCTCCCCTTCTCTTCATAGTAGGCGGAGTATGCTGAAAATGGCTTTGCTGAGTATTTAAGATGGGCCACTCTCTCCAAGAAGCAATACCTCCACTGCTGCCAGGTCAACATAAAGTAGATGCCAGAAACAAGAGGAATACAGGGAAAGCTGTAAGAAAAGAAGATTGCTCAATGTACGTCTTTGTTATTGACCCAACTTTAGCATTGACATGACTCCTGAATTCAGTAAGTGCTACTTGTTGGGGCGGGTGCATTTGACAAATGCAACAACTACATGTGAGAGAAGATGAGGGACAACATTGGAGTCACACTAAGACCACCTCAAATGGAGACACTGATGATTTTTGTGTCCATAAGTGCTTCTCTTTGGGGTTGTCTTGCTTGTGAATTTATCAGACATTTCACTAGAAAACTACAACTTTTCACGTGACCAGCTAAATAGTTTGTCACCAAGATTACCCAAACATAAGCACTGACCTCGGTTCTGAATGCTGTAAGTGCTACTTGTTGGGGTAGTTTTTTTGACCACTTCATCTTCAAGTATCACTTTAAATTATCATTGATTGAGCTGCAGCTGAGGCCACTATGTGGCAAAGATTTTCATGAAGGCAACTCATTGCTGTCCAATCGGCCACTCATCACATGCTAATGGCATGCATGCATGAGTGTCATCTGTTACCTCCCCTTCTCTTCAAAGTAGGCGGAGAATGCTGCAAATGGCTTTGCTGAGTATTTAAGATGGGCCACTCTCTCCAAGAAGCAATACTTCCCCTGCTGCCAGGACAACATAAAGTAGATGCCAGAAACAAGAGGAATACAGGGAAAGCTGTAAGAAAAGAAGATTGCTCAATGTACGTCTTTGTTATTGACCCAACTTTAGCATTGACATGACTCCTGAATTCAGTAAGTGCTACTTGTTGGGGCGGTTGCATTTGACAAATGCAACAACTACATGTGAGAGAAGATGAGGGACAACATTGGAATCACATTAAGATCACCTCAAATGGAGACACTGATGATTTTTGTGTCCATAAGTGCTTCTCTTTGGGGTTGTCTTGCTTGTGAATTTATCAGACATTTCACTAGAAAACTACAACTTTTCACGTGACCAGCTAAATAGTTTGTCACCAAGATTACCCAAACATAAGCACTGACCTGAGTTCTGAATGCTGTAAGTGCTACTTGTTGGGGTATTATTGTTGACTTATTCTTCAGGATCATATGAAAGAATTCACCCAGCCAGCTGTTCCTGATCCTTTGTTATGATGTGTACAGTAGAATGTAGTTTATCTCCTCTTGGCCCAGATGTGGTCAATATTATTACCCCTACAAAAACACTGACTTTGGTTCTGGTTGCAGCAAGTGCTCTTTGTTGAGCTAGTTATGCTGAGCCCTGCATGTTAAAGTATCACCATTGGTATCACATTAAGATCACCTCAAATGGAGACACTGATGATTTTTGTGTCCATAAGTGCTTCTCTTTGGGGTTGTCTTGCTTGTGAATTTATCAGACATTTCACTAGAAAACTACAACTTTTCACGTGACCAGCTAAATAGTTTGTCACCAAGATTACCCAAACATAAGCACTGACCTCGGTTCTGAATGCTGTAAGTGCTACTTGTTGGGGTAGTTTTTTTGACCACTTCATCTTCAAGTATCACTTTAAATTATCATTGATTGAGCTGCAGCTGAGGCCACTATGTGGCAAAGATTTTCATGAAGGCAACTCATTGCTGTCCAATCGGCCACTCATCACATGCTAATGGCATGCATGAGTGTCATCTGTTTCCTCCCCTTCTCTTCAAAGTAGGCGGAGTATGCTGAAAATGGCTTTGCTGAGTATTTAAGATGGGCCACTCTCTCCAAGAAGCAATACTTCCACTGCTGCCAGGACAACATAAAGTAGATGCCAGAAACATGAGGAATACAGGGAAAGCTGTAAGAAAAGAAGATTGCTCAATGTACGTCTTTGTTATTGACCCAACTTTAGCATTGACATGACTCCTGAATTCAGTAAGTGCTACTTGTTGGGGCGGTTGCATTTGACAAATGCAACAACTACATGTGAGAGAAGATGAGGGACAACATTGGAATCACACTAAGACCACCTCAAATGGAGACACTGATGATTTTTTGTGTCCATAAGTGCTTCTCTTTGGGGTTGTCTTGCTTGTGAATTCATCAGACATTTCATTAGAAAACTACAACTTTTCACGTGACCAGATAAATAGTTTGTCACCAAGATTACCCAAACATAAGCACTGACCTGAGTTCTGAATGCTGTAAGTGCTACTTGTTGGGGTATTATTGTTGACTTATTCTTCAGGATCATATGAAAGAATTCACCAAGCCAGCTGTTCCTGATCCTTTGTTATGATGTGTACAGTAGAATGTAGTTTATCTCCTCTTGGCCCAGATGTGGTCAATATTATTACCCCTACAAAAACACTGACTTTGGTTCTGGTTGCAGCAAGTGCTCTTTGTTGAGCTAGTAATGCTGAGCCCTGCATGTTAAAGTATCACCATTGGTATCACATTAAGATCACCTCAAATGGAGACACTGATGATTTTTGTGTCCATAAGTGCTTCTCTTTGGGGTTGTCTTGCTTGTGAATTTATCGGACATTTCACTAGAAAACTACAACTTTTCACGTGACCAGCTAAATAGTTTGTCACCAAGATTACCCAAACATAAGCACTGACCTCGGTTTTGAATGCTGTAAGTGCTACTTGTTGGGGTAGTTTTTTTGACCACTTCATCTTCAAGTATCACTTTAAATTATCATTGATGGAGCTGCAGCTGAGGCCACTATGTGGCAAAGATTTTCATGAAGGCAACTCATTGCTGTCCAATCGGCCACTCATCACATGCTAATGGCATGCATGCATGAGTGTCATCTGTTTCCTCCCCTTCTCTTCAAAGTAGGCGGAGTATGCTGAAAATGGCTTTGCTGAGTATTTAAGATGGGCCACTCTCTCCAAGAAGCAATACTTCCACTGCTGCCAGGACAACATAAAGTAGATGCCAGAAACATGAGGAATACAGGGAAAGCTGTAAGAAAAGAAGATTGCTCAATGTACGTCTTTGTTATTGACCCAACTTTAGCATTGACATGACTCCTGAATTCAGTAAGTGCTACTTGTTGGGGCGGTTGCATTTGACAAATGCAACAACTACATGTGAGAGAAGATGAGGGACAACATTGGAATCACACTAAGACCACCTCAAATGGAGACACTGATGATTTTTTGTGTCCATAAGTGCTTCTCTTTGGGGTTGTCTTGCTTGTGAATTCATCAGACATTTCATTAGAAAACTACAACTTTTCACGTGACCAGATAAATAGTTTGTCACCAAGATTACCCAAACATAAGCACTGACCTGAGTTCTGAATGCTGTAAGTGCTACTTGTTGGGGTATTATTGTTGACTTATTCTTCAGGATCATATGAAAGAATTCACCAAGCCAGCTGTTCCTGATCCTTTGTTATGATGTGTACAGTAGAATGTAGTTTATCTCCTCTTGGCCCAGATGTGGTCAATATTATTACCCCTACAAAAACACTGACTTTGGTTCCTGGTTGCAGCAAGTGCTCTTTGTTGAGCTAGTTATGCTGAGCCCTGCATGTTAAAGTATCACCATTGGTATCACATTAAGATCACCTCAAATGGAGACACTGATGATGTTTGTGTCCATAAGTGCTTCTCTTTGGGGTTGTCTTGCTTGTGAATTTATCAGACATTTCACTAGAAAACTACAACTTTTCACGTGACCAGCTAAATAGTTTGTCACCAAGATTACCCAAACATAAGCACTGACCTCGGTTCTGAATGCTGTAAGTGCTACTTGTTGGGGTAGTTTTTTTGACCACTTCATCTACAAGTATCACTTTAAATTATCATTGATTGAGCTGCAGCTGAGGCCACTATGTGGCAAAGATTTTCATGAAGGCAACTCATTGCTGTCCAATCGGCCACTCATCACATGCTAATGGCATGCATGCATGAGTGTCATCTGTTACCTCCCCTTCTCTTCAAAGTAGGCGGAGAATGCTGAAAATGGCTTTGCTGAGTATTTAAGATGGGCCACTCTCTCCAAGAAGCAATACTTCCCCTGCTGCCAGGACAACATAAAGTAGATGCCAGAAACAAGAGGAATACAGGGAAAGCTGTAAGAAAAGAAGATTGCTCAATGTACGTCTTTGTTATTGACCCAACTTTAGCATTGACATGACTCCTGAATTCAGTAAGTGCTACTTGTTGGGGCGGTTGCATTTGACAAATGCAACAACTACATGTGAGAGAAGATGAGGGACAACATTGGAATCACATTAAGATCACCTCAAATGGAGACACTGATGATTTTTGTGTCCATAAGTGCTTCTCTTTGGGGTTGTCTTGCTTGTGAATTTATCGGACATTTCACTAGAAAACTACAACTTTTCACGTGACCAGCTAAATAGTTTGTCACCAAGATTACCCAAACATAAGCACTGACCTCGGTTCTGAATGCTGTAAGTGCTACTTGTTGGGATATTATTGTTGACTTATTCTTCAGGATCATATGAAAGAATTCACCCAGCCAGCTGTTCCTGATCATTTGTTATGATGTGTACAGTAGAATGTAGTTTATCTCCTCTTGGCCCAGATGTGGTCAATATTATTACCCCTACAAAAAAACTGACTTTGGTTCTGGTTGCAGCAAGTGCTCTTTGTTGGGCTAGTTATGCTGAGCCCTGCATGTTAAAGTATCACCATTGGTATCACATTAAGATCACCTCAAATGGAGACACTGATGATTTTTGTGTCCATAAGTGCTTCTCTTTGGGGTTGTCTTGCTTGTGAATTTATCAGACATTTCACTAGAAAACTACAACTTTTCACGTGACCAGCTAAATAGTTTGTCACCAAGATTACCCAAACATAAGCACTGACCTCGGTTCTGAATACTGTAAGTGCTACTTGTTGGGGTAGTTTTTTTGACCACTTCATCTTCAAGTATCACTTTAAATTATCATTGATTGAGCTGCAGCTGAGGCCACTATGTGGCAAAGATTTTCATGAAGGCAACTCATTGCTGTCCAATGGGCCACTCATCACATGCTAATGGCATGCATGCATGAGTGTCATCTGTTACCTCCGCTTCTCTTCTAAGTAGGCGGAGAATGCTGAAAATTGCTTTGCTGAGTATTTAAGATGGGCCACTCTCTCCAAGAAGCAATACTTCCCCTGCTGCCAGGACAACATAAAGTAGATGCCAGAAACAAGAGGAATACAGGGAAAGCTGTAAGAAAAGAAGATTGCTCAATGTACGTCTTTGTTATTGACCCAACTTTAGCATTGACATGACTCCTGAATTCAGTAAGTGCTACTTGTTGGGGCGGTTGCATTTGACAAATGCAACAACTACATGTGAGAGAAGATGAGGGACAACATTGGAATCACATTAAGATCACCTCAAATGGAGACACTGATGATTTTTGTGTCCATAAGTGCTTCTCTTTGGGGTTGTCTTGCTTGTGAATTTATCAGACATTTCACTAGAAAACTACAACTTTTCACGTGACCAGCTAAATAGTTTGTCACCAAGATTACCCAAACATAAGCACTGACCTCGGTTCTGAATGCTGTAAGTGCTACTTGTTGGGGTAGTTTTTTTGACCACTTCATCTTCAAGTATCACTTTAAATTATCATTGATTGAGCTGCAGCTGAGGCCACTATGTGGCAAAGATTTTCATGAAGGCAACTCATTGCTGTCCAATCGGCCACTCATCACATGCTAATGGCATGCATGCATGAGTGTCATCTGTTACCTCCCCTTCTCTTCAAAGTAGGCGGAGAATGCTGAAAATGGCTTTGCTGAGTATTTAAGATGGGCCACTCTCTCCAAGAAGCAATACTTCCCCTGCTGCCAGGACAACATAAAGTAGATGCCAGAAACAAGAGGAATACAGGGAAAGCTGTAAGAAAAGAAGATTGCTCAATGTACGTCTTTGTTATTGACCCAACTTTAGCATTGACATGACTCCTGAATTCAGTAAGTGCTACTTGTTGGGGCGGTTGCATTTGACAAATGCAACAACTACATGTAAGAGAAGATGAGGGACAACATTGGAATCACACTAAGACCACCTCAAATGGAGACACTGATGATTTTTTGTGTCCATAAGTGCTTCTCTTTGGGGTTGTCTTGCTTGTGAATTCATCAGACATTTCATTAGAAAACTACAACTTTTCACGTGACCAGATAAATAGTTTGTCACCAAGATTACCCAAACATAAGCACTGACCTGAGTTCTGAATGCTGTAAGTGCTACTTGTTGGGGTATTATTGTTGACTTATTCTTCAGGATCATATGAAAGAATTCACCCAGCCAGCTGTTCCTGATCATTTGTTATGATGTGTACAGTAGAATGTAGTTTATCTCCTCTTGGCCCAGATGTGGTCAATATTATTACCCCTACAAAAACACTGATTTTGGTTCTGGTTGCAGCAAGTGCTCTTTGTTGGGCTAGTTATGCTGAGCCCTGCATGTTAAAGTATCACCATTGGTATCACATTAAGATCACCTCAAATGGAGACACTGATGATTTTTGTGTCCATAAGTGCTTCTCTTTGGGGTTGTCTTGCTTGTGAATTCATCAGACATTTCATTAGAAAACTACAACTTTTCACGTGACCAGCTAAATAGTTTGTCACCAAGATTACCCAAACATAGGCACTGACCTTGGTTCTGAATGCTGTAAGTGCTACTTGTTGGGGTAGTTTTTTTGACCACTTCATCTTCAAGTATCACTTTAAATTATCATTGATGGAGCTGCAGCTGAGGCCACTATGTGGCAAAGATTTTCATGAAGGCAACTCATTGCTGTCCAATCGGCCACTCATCACATGCTAATGGCATGCATGCATGAGTGTCATCTGTTACCTCCCCTTCTCTTCATAGTAGGCGGAGTATGCTGAAAATGGCTTTGCTGAGTATTTAAGATGGGCCACTCTCTCCAAGAAGCAATACCTCCACTGCTGCCAGGTCAACATAAAGTAGATGCCAGAAACATGAGGAATACAGGGAAAGCTGTAAGAAAAGAAGATTGCTCAATGTACGTCTTTGTTATTGACCCAACTTTAGCATTGACATGACTCCTGAATTCAGTAAGTGCTACTTGTTGGGGCGGGTGCATTTGACAAATGCAACAACTACATGTGAGAGAAGATGAGGGACAACATTGGAATCACACTAAGACCACCTCAAATGGAGACACTGATGATTTTTGTGTCCATAAGTGCTTCTCTTTGGGGTTGTCTTGCTTGTGAATTTATCAGACATTTCACTAGAAAACTACAACTTTTCACGTGACCAGCTAAATAGTTTGTCACCAAGATTACCCAAACATAAGCACTGACCTTGGTTCTGAATGCTGTAAGTGCTACTTGTTGGGGTAGTTTTTTTGACCACTTCATCTTCAAGTATCACTTTAAATTATCATTGATTGAGCTGCAGCTGAGGCCACTATGTGGCAAAGATTTTCATGAAGGCAACTCATTGCTGTCCAATCGGCCACTCATCACATGCTAATGGCATGCATGCATGAGTGTCATCTGTTTCCTCCCCTTCTCTTCAAAGTAGGCGGAGTATGCTGCAAATGGCTTTGCTGAGTATTTAAGATGGGCCACTCTCTCCAAGAAGCAATACTTCCACTGCTGCCAGGACAACATAAAGTAGATGCCAGAAACATGAGGAATACAGGGAAAGCTGTAAGAAAAGAAGATTGCTCAATGTACGTCTTTGTTATTGACCCAACTTTAGCATTGACGTGACTCCTGAATTCAGTAAGTGCTACTTGTTGGGGCGGTTGCATTTGACAAATGCAACAACTACATGTGAGAGAAGATGAGGGACAACATTGGAATCACACTAAGACCACCTCAAATGGAGACACTGATGATTTTTTGTGTCCATAAGTGCTTCTCTTTGGGGTTGTCTTGCTTGTGAATTCATCAGACATTTCATTAGAAAACTACAACTTTTCACGTGACCAGATAAATAGTTTGTCACCAAGATTACCCAAACATAAGCACTGACCTGAGTTCTGAATGCTGTAAGTGCTACTTGTTGGGGTATTATTGTTGACTTATTCTTCAGGATCATATGAAAGAATTCACCCAGCCAGCTGTTCCTGATCATCATCAATCATCATTGTTGGGGTATTATTGTTGACTTATTCTTCAGGATCATATGAAAGAATTCACCCAGCCAGCTGTTCCTGATCCTTTGTTATGATGTGTACAGTAGAATGTAGTTTATCTCCTCTTGGCCCAGATGTGGTCAATATTATTACCCCTACAAAAACACTGACTTTGGTTCTGGTTGCAGCAAGTGCTCTTTGTTGGGCTAGTTATGCTGAGCCCTGCATGTTAAAGTATCACCATTGGTATCACATTAAGATCACCTCAAATGGAGACACTGATGATTTTTGTGTCCATAAGTGCTTCTCTTTGGGGTTGTCTTGCTTGTGAATTCATCAGACATTTCATTAGAAAACTACAACTTTTCACGTGACCAGCTAAGTAGTTTGTCACCAAGATTACCCAAACATAGGCACTGACCTTGGTTCTGAATGCTGTAAGTGCTACTTGTTGGGGTAGTTTTTTTGACCACTTCATCTTCAAGTATCACTTTAAATTATCATTGATGGAGCTGCAGCTGAGGCCACTATGTGGCAAAGATTTTCATGAAGGCAACTCATTGCTGTCCAATCGGCCACTCATCACATGCTAATGGCATGCATGCATGAGTGTCATCTGTTTCCTCCCCTTCTCTTCAAAGTAGGCGGAGTATGCTGAAAATGGCTTTGCTGAGTATTTAAGATGGGCCACTCTCTCCAAGAAGCAATACTTCCACTGCTGCCAGGACAACATAAAGTAGATGCCAGAAACATGAGGAATACAGGGAAAGCTGTAAGAAAAGAAGATTGCTCAATGTACGTCTTTGTTATTGACCCAACTTTAGCATTGACATGACTCCTGAATTCAGTAAGTGCTACTTGTTGGGGCGGTTGCATTTGACAAATGCAACAACTACATGTGAGAGAAGATGAGGGACAACATTGGAATCACACTAAGACCACCTCAAATGGAGACACTGATGATTTTTTGTGTCCATAAGTGCTTCTCTTTGGGGTTGTCTTGCTTGTGAATTCATCAGACATTTCATTAGAAAACTACAACTTTTCACGTGACCAGATAAATAGTTTGTCACCAAGATTACCCAAACATAAGCACTGACCTGAGTTCTGAATGCTGTAAGTGCTACTTGTTGGGGTATTATTGTTGACTTATTCTTCAGGATCATATGAAAGAATTCACCCAGCCAGCTGTCCCTGGTCCTTTGTTATGATGTGTACAGTAGAATGTAGTTTATCTCCTCTTGGCCCAGATGTGGTCAATATTATTACCCCTAAAAAAACACTGACTTTGGTTCTGGTTGCAGCAAGTGCTCTTTGTTGAGCTAGTTATGCTGAGCCCTGCATGTTAAAGTATCACCATTGGTATCACATTAAGATCACCTCAAATGGAGACACTGATGATTTTTGTGTCCATAAGTGCTTCTCTTTGGGGTTGTCTTGCTTGTGAATTTATCAGACATTTCACTAGAAAACTACAACTTTTCACGTGACCAGCTAAATAGTTTGTCACCAAGATTACCCAAACATAGGCACTGACCTTGGTTCTGAATGCTGTAAGTGCTACTTGTTGGGGTAGTTTTTTTGACCACTTCATCTTCAAGTATCACTTTAAATTATCATTGATGGAGCTGCAGCTGAGGCCACTATGTGGCAAAGATTTTCATGAAGGCAACTCATTGCTGTCCAATCGGCCACTCATCACATGCTAATGGCATGCATGCATGAGTGTCATCTGTTACCTCCCCTTCTCTTCATAGTAGGCGGAGTATGCTGAAAATGGCTTTGCTGAGTATTTAAGATGGGCCACTCTCTCCAAGAAGCAATACTTCCACTGCTGCCAGGACAACATAAAGTAGATGCCAGAAACATGAGGAATACAGGGAAAGCTGTAAGAAAAGAAGATTGCTCAATGTACGTCTTTGTTATTGACCCAACTTTAGCATTGACATGACTCCTGAATTCAGTAAGTGCTACTTGTTGGGGCGGTTGCATTTGACAAATGCAACAACTACATGTGAGAGAAGATGAGGGACAACATTGGAATCACACTAAGACCACCTCAAATGGAGACACTGATGATTTTTTGTGTCCATAAGTGCTTCTCTTTGGGGTTGTCTTGCTTGTGAATTTATCAGACATTTCACTAGAAAACTACAACTTTTCACGTGACCAGATAAATAGTTTGTCACCAAGATTACCCAAACATAAGCACTGACCTCGGTTCTGAATGCTGTAAGTGCTACTTGTTGGGATATTATTGTTGACTTATTCTTCAGGATCATATGAAAGAATTCACCCAGCCAGCTGTTCCTGATCATTTGTTATGATGTGTACAGTAGAATGTAGTTTATCTCCTCTTGGCCCAGATGTGGTCAATATTATTACCCCTACAAAAAAACTGACTTTGGTTCTGGTTGCAGCAAGTGCTCTTTGTTGGGCTAGTTATGCTGAGCCCTGCATGTTAAAGTATCACCATTGGTATCACATTAAGATCACCTCAAATGGAGACACTGATGATTTTTGTGTCCATAAGTGCTTCTCTTTGGGGTTGTCTTGCTTGTGAATTTATCAGACATTTCACTAGAAAACTACAACTTTTCACGTGACCAGCTAAATAGTTTGTCACCAAGATTACCCAAACATAAGCACTGACCTCGGTTCTGAATGCTGTAAGTGCTACTTGTTGGGGTAGTTTTTTTGACCACTTCATCTTCAAGTATCACTTTAAATTATCATTGATTGAGCTGCAGCTGAGGCCACTATGTGGCAAAGATTTTCATGAAGGCAACTCATTGCTGTCCAATCGGCCACTCATCACATGCTAATGGCATGCATGCATGAGTGTCATCTATTTCCTCCCCTTCTCTTCAAAGTAGGCGGAGTATGCTGAAAATGGCTTTGCTGAGTATTTAAGATGGGCCACTCTCTCCAAGAAGCAATACTTCCACTGCTGCCAGGACAACATAAAGTAGATGCCAGAAACATGAGGAATACAGGGAAAGCTGTAAGAAAAGAAGATTGCTCAATGTACGTCTTTGTTATTGACCCAACTTTAGCATTGACATGACTCCTGAATTCAGTAAGTGCTACTTGTTGGGGCGGTTGCATTTGACAAATGCAACAACTACATGTGAGAGAAGATGAGGGACAACATTGGAATCACACTAAGACCACCTCAAATGGAGACACTGATGATTTTTTGTGTCCATAAGTGCTTCTCTTTGGGGTTGTCTTGCTTGTGAATTCATCAGACATTTCATTAGAAAACTACAACTTTTCACGTGACCAGATAAATAGTTTGTCACCAAGATTACCCAAACATAAGCACTGACCTGAGTTCTGAATGCTGTAAGTGCTACTTGTTGGGGTAGTTTTTTTGACCACTTCATCTTCAAGTATCACTTTAAATTATCATTGATTGAGCTGCAGCTGAGGCCACTATGTGGCAAAGATTTTCATGAAGGCAACTCATTGCTGTCCAATCGGCCACTCATCACATGCTAATGGCATGCATGCATGAGTGTCATCTGTTTCCTCCCCTTCTCTTCAAAGTAGGCGGAGTATGCTGCAAATGGCTTTGCTGAGTATTTAAGATGGGCCACTCTCTCCAAGAAGCAATACTTCCACTGCTGCCAGGACAACATAAAGTAGATGCCAGAAACATGAGGAATACAGGGAAAGCTGTAAGAAAAGAAGATTGCTCAATGTACGTCTTTGTTATTGACCCAACTTTAGCATTGACATGACTCCTGAATTCAGTAAGTGCTACTTGTTGGGGCGGTTGCATTTGACAAATGCAACAACTACATGTGAGAGAAGATGAGGGACAACATTGGAATCACACTAAGACCACCTCAAATGGAGACACTGATGATTTTTTGTGTCCATAAGTGCTTCTCTTTGGGGTTGTCTTGCTTGTGAATTCATCAGACATTTCATTAGAAAACTACAACTTTTCACGTGACCAGATAAATAGTTTGTCACCAAGATTACCCAAACATAAGCACTGACCTGAGTTCTGAATGCTGTAAGTGCTACTTGTTGGGGTATTATTGTTGACTTATTCTTCAGGATCATATGAAAGAATTCACCCAGCCAGCTGTCCCTGATCCTTTGTTATGATGTGTACAGTAGAATGTAGTTTATCTCCTCTTGGCCCAGATGTGGTCAATATTATTACCCCTAAAAAAACACTGACTTTGGTTCTGGTTGCAGCAAGTGCTCTTTGTTGAGCTAGTTATGCTGAGCCCTGCATGTTAAAGTATCACCATTGGTATCACATTAAGATCACCTCAAATGGAGACACTGATGATTTTTGTGTCCATAAGTGCTTCTCTTTGGGGTTGTCTTGCTTGTGAATTCATCAGACATTTCATTAGAAAACTACAACTTTTCACGTGACCAGCTAAATAGTTTGTCACCAAGATTACCCAAACATAGGCACTGACCTTGGTTCTGAATGCTGTAAGTGCTACTTGTTGGGGTAGTTTTTTTGACCACTTCATCTTCAAGTATCACTTTAAATTATCATTGATGGAGCTGCAGCTGAGGCCACTATGTGGCAAAGATTTTCATGAAGGCAACTCATTGCTGTCCAATCGGCCACTCATCACATGCTAATGGCATGCATGCATGAGTGTCATCTGTTACCTCCCCTTCTCTTCATAGTAGGCGGAGTATGCTGAAAATGGCTTTGCTGAGTATTTAAGATGGGCCACTCTCTCCAAGAAGCAATACTTCCACTGCTGCCAGGACAACATAAAGTAGATGCCAGAAACATGAGGAATACAGGGAAAGCTGTAAGAAAAGAAGATTGCTCAATGTACGTCTTTGTTATTGACCCAACTTTAGCATTGACATGACTCCTGAATTCAGTAAGTGCTACTTGTTGGGGCGGTTGCATTTGACAAATGCAACAACTACATGTGAGAGAAGATGAGGGACAACATTGGAATCACACTAAGACCACCTCAAATGGAGACACTGATGATTTTTTGTGTCCATAAGTGCTTCTCTTTGGGGTTGTCTTGCTTGTGAATTTATCAGACATTTCACTAGAAAACTACAACTTTTCACGTGACCAGATAAATAGTTTGTCACCAAGATTACCCAAACATAAGCACTGACCTCGGTTCTGAATGTTGTAAGTGCTACTTGTTGGGATATTATTGTTGACTTATTCTTCAGGATCATATGAAAGAATTCACCCAGCCAGCTGTTCCTGATCATTTGTTATGATGTGTACAGTAGAATGTAGTTTATCTCCTCTTGGCCCAGATGTGGTCAATATTATTACCCCTACAAAAACACTGACTTTGGTTCTGGTTGCAGCAAGTGCTCTTTGTTGAGCTAGTTATGCTGAGCCCTGCATGTTAAAGTATCACCATTGGTATCACATTAAGATCACCTCAAATGGAGACACTGATGATTTTTGTGTCCATAAGTGCTTCTCTTTGGGGTTGTCTTGCTTGTGAATTCATCAGACATTTCACTAGAAAACTACAACTTTTCACGTGACCAGCTAAATAGTTTGTCACCAAGATTACCCAAACATAAGCACTGACCTCGGTTCTGAATGCTGTAAGTGCTACTTGTTGGGGTAGTTTTTTTGACCACTTCATCTTCAAGTATCACTTTAAATTATCATTGATTGAGCTGCAGCTGAGGCCGCTATGTGGCAAAGATTTTCATGAAGGCAACTCATTGCTGTCCAATCGGCCACTCATCACATGCTAATGGCATGCATGCATGAGTGTCATCTGTTACCTCCCCTTCTCTTCATAGTAGGCGGAGTATGCTGAAAATGGCTTTGCTGAGTATTTAAGATGGGCCACTCTCTCCAAGAAGCAATACCTCCACTGCTGCCAGGTCAACATAAAGTAGATGCCAGAAACAAGAGGAATACAGGGAAAGCTGTAAGAAAAGAAGATTGCTCAATGTACGTCTTTGTTATTGACCCAACTTTAGCATTGACATGACTCCTGAATTCAGTAAGTGCTACTTGTTGGGGCGGTTGCATTTGACAAATGCAACAACTACATGTGAGAGAAGATGAGGGACAACATTGGAATCACACTAAGATCACCTCAAATGGAGACACTGATGATTTTTTGTGTCCATAAGTGCTTCTCTTTGGGGTTGTCTTGCTTGTGAATTTATCAGACATTTCACTAGAAAACTACAACTTTTCACGTGACCAGATAAATAGTTTGTCACCAAGATTACCCAAACATAAGCACTGACCTCGGTTCTGAATGCTGTAAGTGCTACTTGTTGGGATATTATTGTTGACTTATTCTTCAGGATCATATGAAAGAATTCACCCAGCCAGCTGTTCCTGATCATTTGTTATGATGTGTACAGTAGAATGTAGTTTATCTCCTCTTGGCCCAGATGTGGTCAATATTATTACCCCTACAAAAAAACTGACTTTGGTTCTGGTTGCAGCAAGTGCTCTTTGTTGGGCTAGTTATGCTGAGCCCTGCATGTTAAAGTATCACCATTGGTATCACATTAAGATCACCTCAAATGGAGACACTGATGATTTTTGTGTCCATAAGTGCTTCTCTTTGGGGTTGTCTTGCTTGTGAATTTATCAGACATTTCACTAGAAAACTACAACTTTTCACGTGACCAGCTAAATAGTTTGTCACCAAGATTACCCAAACATAAGCACTGACCTCGGTTCTGAATGCTGTAAGTGCTACTTGTTGGGGTAGTTTTTTTGACCACTTCATCTTCAAGTATCACTTTAAATTATCATTGATTGAGCTGCAGCTGAGGCCACTATGTGGCAAAGATTTTCATGAAGGCAACTCATTGCTGTCCAATCGGCCACTCATCACATGCTAATGGCATGCATGCATGAGTGTCATCTATTTCCTCCCCTTCTCTTCAAAGTAGGCGGAGTATGCTGAAAATGGCTTTGCTGAGTATTTAAGATGGGCCACTCTCTCCAAGAAGCAATACTTCCACTGCTGCCAGGACAACATAAAGTAGATGCCAGAAACATGAGGAATACAGGGAAAGCTGTAAGAAAAGAAGATTGCTCAATGTACGTCTTTGTTATTGACCCAACTTTAGCATTGACATGACTCCTGAATTCAGTAAGTGCTACTTGTTGGGGCGGTTGCATTTGACAAATGCAACAACTACATGTGAGAGAAGATGAGGGACAACATTGGAATCACACTAAGACCACCTCAAATGGAGACACTGATGATTTTTTGTGTCCATAAGTGCTTCTCTTTGGGGTTGTCTTGCTTGTGAATTTATCAGACATTTCATTAGAAAACTACAACTTTTCACTTGACCAGCTAAATAGTTTGTCACCAAGATTACCCAAACATAAGCACTGACCTCGGTTCTGAATGCTGTAAGTGCTACTTGTTGGGGTAGTTTTTTTGACCACTTCATCTTCAAGTATCACTTTAAATTATCATTGATTGAGCTGCAGCTGAGGCCACTATGTGGCAAAGATTTTCATGAAGGCAACTCATTGCTGTCCAATCGGCCACTCATCACATGCTAATGGCATGCATGCATGAGTGTCATCTGTTTCCTCCCCTTCTCTTCAAAGTAGGCGGAGTATGCTGAAAATGGCTTTGCTGAGTATTTAAGATGGGCCACTCTCTCCAAGAAGCAATACTTCCACTGCTGCCAGGACAACATAAAGTAGATGCCAGAAACAAGAGGAATACAGGGAAAGCTGTAAGAAAAGAAGATTGCTCAATGTACGTCTTTGTTATTGACCCAACTTTAGCATTGACATGACTCCTGAATTCAGTAAGTGCTACTTGTTGGGGCGGGTGCATTTGACAAATGCAACAACTACATGTGAGAGAAGATGAGGGACAACATTGGAATCACACTAAGACCACCTCAAATGGAGACACTGATGATTTTTGTGTCCATAAGTGCTTCTCTTTGGGGTTGTCTTGCTTGTGAATTTATCAGACATTTCATTAGAAAACTACAACTTTTCACGTGACCAGCTAAATAGTTTGTCACCAAGATTACCCAAACATAAGCACTGACCTCGGTTCTGAATGCTGTAAGTGCTACTTGTTGGGGTAGTTTTTTTGACCACTTCATCTTCAAGTATCACTTTAAATTATCATTGATTGAGCTGCAGCTGAGGCCACTATGTGGCAAAGATTTTCATGAAGGCAACTCATTGCTGTCCAATCGGCCACTCATCACATGCTAATGGCATGCATGCATGAGTGTCATCTGTTTCCTCCCCTTCTCTTCAAAGTAGGCGGAGTATGCTGAAAATGGCTTTGCTGAGTATTTAAGATGGGCCACTCTCTCCAAGAAGCAATACCTCCACTGCTGCCAGGTCAACATAAAGTAGATGCCAGAAACAAGAGGAATACAGGGAAAGCTGTAAGAAAAGAAGATTGCTCAATGTACGTCTTTGTTATTGACCCAACTTTAGCATTGACATGACTCCTGAATTCAGTAAGTGCTACTTGTTGGGGCGGGTGCATTTGACAAATGCAACAACTACATGTGAGAGAAGATGAGGGACAACATTGGAATCACACTAAGACCACCTCAAATGGAGACACTGATGATTTTTGTGTCCATAAGTGCTTCTCTTTGGGGTTGTCTTGCTTGTGAATTTATCAGACATTTCATTAGAAAACTACAACTTTTCACGTGACCAGCTAAATAGTTTGTCACCAAGATTACCCAAACATAAGCACTGACCTCGGTTCTGAATGCTGTAAGTGCTACTTGTTGGGGTAGTTTTTTTGACCACTTCATCTTCAAGTATCACTTTAAATTATCATTGATTGAGCTGCAGCTGAGGCCACTATGTGGCAAAGATTTTCATGAAGGCAACTCATTGCTGTCCAATCGGCCACTCATCACATGCTAATGGCATGCATGCATGAGTGTCATCTGTTTCCTCCCCTTCTCTTCAAAGTAGGCGGAGTATGCTGAAAATGGCTTTGCTGAGTATTTAAGATGGGCCACTCTCTCCAAGAAGCAATACTTCCACTGCTGCCAGGACAACATAAAGTAGATGCCAGAAACAAGAGGAATACAGGGAAAGCTGTAAGAAAAGAAGATTGCTCAATGTACGTCTTTGTTATTGACCCAACTTTAGCATTGACATGACTCCTGAATTCAGTAAGTGCTACTTGTTGGGGCGGGTGCATTTGACAAATGCAACAACTACATGTGAGAGAAGATGAGGGACAACATTGGAATCACACTAAGACCACCTCAAATGGAGACACTGATGATTTTTGTGTCCATAAGTGCTTCTCTTTGGGGTTGTCTTGCTTGTGAATTTATCAGACATTTCATTAGAAAACTACAACTTTTCACGTGACCAGCTAAATAGTTTGTCACCAAGATTACCCAAACATAAGCACTGACCTCGGTTCTGAATGCTGTAAGTGCTACTTGTTGGGGTAGTTTTTTTGACCACTTCATCTTCAAGTATCACTTTAAATTATCATTGATTGAGCTGCAGCTGAGGCCACTATGTGGCAAAGATTTTCATGAAGGCAACTCATTGCTGTCCAATCGGCCACTCATCACATGCTAATGGCATGCATGCATGAGTGTCATCTGTTTCCTCCCCTTCTCTTCAAAGTAGGCGGAGTATGCTGAAAATGGCTTTGCTGAGTATTTAAGATGGGCCACTCTCTCCAAGAAGCAATACTTCCACTGCTGCCAGGACAACATAAAGTAGATGCCAGAAACATGAGGAATACAGGGAAAGCTGTAAGAAAAGAAGATTGCTCAATGTACGTCTTTGTTATTGACCCAACTTTAGCATTGACATGACTCCTGAATTCAGTAAGTGCTACTTGTTGGGGCGGGTGCATTTGACAAATGCAACAACTACATGTGAGAGAAGATGAGGGACAACATTGGAATCACACTAAGACCACCTCAAATGGAGACACTGATGATTTTTGTGTCCATAAGTGCTTCTCTTTGGGGTTGTCTTGCTTGTGAATTTATCAGACATTTCACTAGAAAACTACAACTTTTCACGTGACCAGCTAAATAGTTTGTCACCAAGATTACCCAAACATAAGCACTGACCTCGGTTCTGAATGCTGTAAGTGCTACTTGTTGGGGTAGTTTTTTTGACCACTTCATCTTCAAGTATCACTTTAAATTATCATTGATTGAGCTGCAGCTGAGGCCACTATGTGGCAAAGATTTTCATGAAGGCAACTCATTGCTGTCCAATCGGCCACTCATCACATGCTAATGGCATGCATGCATGAGTGTCATCTGTTACCTCCCCTTCTCTTCAAAGTAGGCGGAGAATGCTGAAAATGGCTTTGCTGAGTATTTAAGATGGGCCACTCTCTCCAAGAAGCAATACTTCCCCTGCTGCCAGGACAACATAAAGTAGATGCCAGAAACAAGAGGAATACAGGGAAAGCTGTAAGAAAAGAAGATTGCTCAATGTACGTCTTTGTTATTGACCCAACTTTAGCATTGACATGACTCCTGAATTCAGTAAGTGCTACTTGTTGGGGCGGTTGCATTTGACAAATGCAACAACTACATGTGAGAGAAGATGAGGGACAACATTGGAATCACACTAAGACCACCTCAAATGGAGACACTGATGATTTTTTGTGTCCATAAGTGCTTCTCTTTGGGGTTGTCTTGCTTGTGAATTTATCAGACATTTCACTAGAAAACTACAACTTTTCACGTGACCAGATAAATAGTTTGTCACCAAGATTACCCAAACATAAGCACTGACCTCGGTTCTGAATGCTGTAAGTGCTACTTGTTGGGATATTATTGTTGACTTATTCTTCAGGATCATGTGAAAGAATTCACCCAGCCAGCTGTTCCTGATCATTTGTTATGATGTGTACAGTAGAATGTAGTTTATCTCCTCTTGGCCCAGATGTGGTCAATATTATTACCCCTACAAAAAAACTGACTTTGGTTCTGGTTGCAGCAAGTGCTCTTTGTTGAGCTAGTTATGCTGAGCCCTGCATATTAAAGTATCACCATTGGTATCACATTAAGATCACCTCAAATGGAGACACTGATGATTTTTGTGTCCATAAGTGCTTCTCTTTGGGGTTGTCTTGCTTGTGAATTTATCAGACATTTCACTAGAAAACTACAACTTTTCACGTGACCAGCTAAATAGTTTGTCACCAAGATTACCCAAACATAAGCACTGACCTCGGTTCTGAATGCTGTAAGTGCTACTTGTTGGGGTAGTTTTTTTGACCACTTCATCTTCAAGTATCACTTTAAATTATCATTGATTGAGCTGCAGCTGAGGCCACTATGTGGCAAAGATTTTCATGAAGGCAACTCATTGCTGTCCAATCGGCCACTCATCACATGCTAATGGCATGCATGCATGAGTGTCATCTGTTTCCTCCCCTTCTCTTCAAAGTAGGCGGAGTATGCTGAAAATGGCTTTGCTGAGTATTTAAGATGGGCCACTCTCTCCAAGAAGCAATACTTCCACTGCTGCCAGGACAACATAAAGTAGATGCCAGAAACATGAGGAATACAGGGAAAGCTGTAAGAAAAGAAGATTGCTCAATGTACGTCTTTGTTATTGACCCAACTTTAGCATTGACATGACTCCTGAATTCAGTAAGTGCTACTTGTTGGGGCGGTTGCATTTGACAAATGCAACAACTACATGTGAGAGAAGATGAGGGACAACATTGGAATCACACTAAGACCACCTCAAATGGAGACACTGATGATTTTTTGTGTCCATAAGTGCTTCTCTTTGGGGTTGTCTTGCTTGTGAATTCATCAGACATTTCATTAGAAAACTACAACTTTTCACGTGACCAGATAAATAGTTTGTCACCAAGATTACCCAAACATAAGCACTGACCTGAGTTCTGAATGCTGTAAGTGCTACTTGTTGGGGTATTATTGTTGACTTATTCTTCAGGATCATATGAAAGAATTCACCCAGCCAGCTGTTCCTGATCCTTTGTTATGATGTGTACAGTAGAATGTAGTTTATCTCCTCTTGGCCCAGATGTGGTCAATATTATTACCCCTACAAAAACACTGACTTTGGTTCTGGTTGCAGCAAGTGCTCTTTGTTGAGCTAGTTATGCTGAGCCCTGCATGTTAAAGTATCACCATTGGTATCACATTAAGATCACCTCAAATGGAGACACTGATGATTTTTGTGTCCATAAGTGCTTCTCTTTGGGGTTGTCTTGCTTGTGAATTTATCAGACATTTCACTAGAAAACTACAACTTTTCACGTGACCAGCTAAATAGTTTGTCACCAAGATTACCCAAACATAAGCACTTACCTCGGTTCTGAATGCTGTAAGTGCTACTTGTTGGGGTAGTTTTTTTGACCACTTCATCTTCAAGTATCACTTTAAATTATCATTGATTGAGCTGCAGCTGAGGCCACTATGTGGCAAAGATTTTCATGAAGGCAACTCATTGCTGTCCAATCGGCCACTCATCACATGCTAATGGCATGCATGCATGAGTGTCATCTGTTTCCTCCCCTTCTCTTCAAAGTAGGCGGAGTATGCTGAAAATGGCTTTGCTGAGTATTTAAGATGGGCCACTCTCTCCAAGAAGCAATACTTCCACTGCTGCCAGGACAACATAAAGTAGATGCCAGAAACATGAGGAATACAGGGAAAGCTGTAAGAAAAGAAGATTGCTCAATGTACGTCTTTGTTATTGACCCAACTTTAGCATTGACATGACTCCTGAATTCAGTAAGTGCTACTTGTTGGGGCGGTTGCATTTGACAAATGCAACAACTACATGTGAGAGAAGATGAGGGACAACATTGGAATCACACTAAGACCACCTCAAATGGAGACACTGATGATTTTTTGTGTCCATAAGTGCTTCTCTTTGGGGTTGTCTTGCTTGTGAATTCATCAGACATTTCATTAGAAAACTACAACTTTTCACGTGACCAGATAAATAGTTTGTCACCAAGATTACCCAAACATAAGCACTGACCTGAGTTCTGAATGCTGCAAGTGCTACTTGTTGGGGTATTATTGTTGACTTATTCTTCAGGATCATATGAAAGAATTCACCCAGCCAGCTGTTCCTGATCCTTTGTTATGATGTGTACAGTAGAATGTAGTTTATCTCCTCTTGGCCCAGATGTGGTCAATATTATTACCCCTACAAAAACACTGACTTTGGTTCTGGTTGCAGCAAGTGCTCTTTGTTGAGCTAGTTATGCTGAGCCCTGCATGTTAAAGTATCACCATTGGTATCACATTAAGATCACCTCAAATGGAGACACTGATGATTTTTGTGTCCATAAGTGCTTCTCTTTGGGGTTGTCTTGCTTGTGAATTTATCAGACATTTCACTAGAAAACTACAACTTTTCACGTGACCAGCTAAATAGTTTGTCACCAAGATTACCCAAACATAAGCACTGACCTCGGTTCTGAATGCTGTAAGTGCTACTTGTTGGGGTAGTTTTTTTGACCACTTCATCTTCAAGTATCACTTTAAATTATCATTGATTGAGCTGCAGCTGAGGCCACTATGTGGCAAAGATTTTCATGAAGGCAACTCATTGCTGTCCAATCGGCCACTCATCACATGCTAATGGCATGCATGCATGAGTGTCATCTGTTTCCTCCCCTTCTCTTCAAAGTAGGCGGAGTATGCTGAAAATGGCTTTGCTGAGTATTTAAGATGGGCCACTCTCTCCAAGAAGCAATACTTCCACTGCTGCCAGGACAACATAAAGTAGATGCCAGAAACATGAGGAATACAGGGAAAGCTGTAAGAAAAGAAGATTGCTCAATGTACGTCTTTGTTATTGACCCAACTTTAGCATTGACATGACTCCTGAATTCAGTAAGTGCTACTTGTTGGGGCGGTTGCATTTGACAAATGCAACAACTACATGTGAGAGAAGATGAGGGACAACATTGGAATCACACTAAGACCACCTCAAATGGAGACACTGATGATTTTTTGTGTCCATAAGTGCTTCTCTTTGGGGTTGTCTTGCTTGTGAATTTATCAGACATTTCACTAGAAAACTACAACTTTTCACGTGACCAGATAAATAGTTTGTCACCAAGATTACCCAAACATAAGCACTGACCTCGGTTCTGAATGCTGTAAGTGCTACTTGTTGGGATATTATTGTTGACTTATTCTTCAGGATCATATGAAAGAATTCACCCAGCCAGCTGTTCCTGATCATTTGTTATGATGTGTACAGTAGAATGTAGTTTATCTCCTCTTGGCCCAGATGTGGTCAATATTATTACCCCTACAAAAAAACTGACTTTGGTTCTGGTTGCAGCAAGTGCTCTTTGTTGGGCTAGTTATGCTGAGCCCTGCATGTTAAAGTATCACCATTGGTATCACATTAAGATCACCTCAAATGGAGACACTGATGATGTTTGTGTCCATAAGTGCTTCTCTTTGGGGTTGTCTTGCTTGTGAATTTATCAGACATTTCACTAGAAAACTACAACTTTTCACGTGACCAGCTAAATAGTTTGTCACCAAGATTACCCAAACATAAGCACTGACCTCGGTTCTGAATGCTGTAAGTGCTACTTGTTGGGGTAGTTTTTTTGACCACTTCATCTTCAAGTATCACTTTAAATTATCATTGATTGAGCTGCAGCTGAGGCCACTATGTGGCAAAGATTTTCATGAAGGCAACTCATTGCTGTCCAATCGGCCACTCATCACATGCTAATGGCATGCATGCATGAGTGTCATCTGTTTCCTCCCCTTCTCTTCAAAGTAGGCGGAGTATGCTGAAAATGGCTTTGCTGAGTATTTAAGATGGGCCACTCTCTCCAAGAAGCAATACTTCCACTGCTGCCAGGACAACATAAAGTAGATGCCAGAAACATGAGGAATACAGGGAAAGCTGTAAGAAAAGAAGATTGCTCAATGTACGTCTTTGTTATTGACCCAACTTTAGCATTGACATGACTCCTGAATTCAGTAAGTGCTACTTGTTGGGGCGGTTGCATTTGACAAATGCAACAACTACATGTGAGAGAAGATGAGGGACAACATTGGAATCACACTAAGACCACCTCAAATGGAGACACTGATGATTTTTTGTGTCCATAAGTGCTTCTCTTTGGGGTTGTCTTGCTTGTGAATTCATCAGACATTTCATTAGAAAACTACAACTTTTCACGTGACCAGATAAATAGTTTGTCACCAAGATTACCCAAACATAAGCACTGACCTGAGTTCTGAATGCTGCAAGTGCTACTTGTTGGGGTATTATTGTTGACTTATTCTTCAGGATCATATGAAAGAATTCACCCAGCCAGCTGTTCCTGATCCTTTGTTATGATGTGTACAGTAGAATGTAGTTTATCTCCTCTTGGCCCAGATGTGGTCAATATTATTACCCCTACAAAAAAACTGACTTTGGTTCTGGTTGCAGCAAGTGCTCTTTGTTGGGCTAGTTATGCTGAGCCCTGCATGTTAAAGTATCACCATTGGTATCACATTAAAATCACCTCAAATGGAGACACTGATGATGTTTGTGTCCATAAGTGCTTCTCTTTGGGGTTGTCTTGCTTGTGAATTTATCAGACATTTCACTAGAAAACTACAACTTTTCACGTGACCAGCTAAATAGTTTGTCACCAAGATTACCCAAACATAAGCACTGACCTCGGTTCTGAATGCTGTAAGTGCTACTTGTTGGGGTAGTTTTTTTGACCACTTCATCTTCAAGTATCACTTTAAATTATCATTGATTGAGCTGCAGCTGAGGCCACTATGTGGCAAAGATTTTCATGAAGGCAACTCATTGCTGTCCAATCGGCCACTCATCACATGCTAATGGCATGCATGCATGAGTGTCATCTGTTTCCTCCCCTTCTCTTCAAAGTAGGCGGAGTATGCTGAAAATGGCTTTGCTGAGTATTTAAGATGGGCCACTCTCTCCAAGAAGCAATACTTCCACTGCTGCCAGGACAACATAAAGTAGATGCCAGAAACATGAGGAATACAGGGAAAGCTGTAAGAAAAGAAGATTGCTCAATGTACGTCTTTGTTATTGACCCAACTTTAGCATTGACATGACTCCTGAATTCAGTAAGTGCTACTTGTTGGGGCGGTTGCATTTGACAAATGCAACAACTACATGTGAGAGAAGATGAGGGACAACATTGGAATCACACTAAGACCACCTCAAATGGAGACACTGATGATTTTTTGTGTCCATAAGTGCTTCTCTTTGGGGTTGTCTTGCTTGTGAATTCATCAGACATTTCATTAGAAAACTACAACTTTTCACGTGACCAGATAAATAGTTTGTCACCAAGATTACCCAAACATAAGCACTGACCTGAGTTCTGAATGCTGCAAGTGCTACTTGTTGGGGTATTATTGTTGACTTATTCTTCAGGATCATATGAAAGAATTCACCCAGCCAGCTGTTCCTGATCCTTTGTTATGATGTGTACAGTAGAATGTAGTTTATCTCCTCTTGGCCCAGATGTGGTCAATATTATTACCCCTACAAAAACACTGACTTTGGTTCTGGTTGCAGCAAGTGCTCTTTGTTGAGCTAGTTATGCTGAGCCCTGCATGTTAAAGTATCACCATTGGTATCACATTAAGATCACCTCAAATGGAGACACTGATGATTTTTGTGTCCATAAGTGCTTCTCTTTGGGGTTGTCTTGCTTGTGAATTTATCAGACATTTCACTAGAAAACTACAACTTTTCACGTGACCAGCTAAATAGTTTGTCACCAAGATTACCCAAACATAAGCACTGACCTCGGTTCTGAATGCTGTAAGTGCTACTTGTTGGGGTAGTTTTTTTGACCACTTCATCTTCAAGTATCACTTTAAATTATCATTGATTGAGCTGCAGCTGAGGCCACTATGTGGCAAAGATTTTCATGAAGGCAACTCATTGCTGTCCAATCGGCCACTCATCACATGCTAATGGCATGCATGCATGAGTGTCATCTGTTACCTCCCCTTCTCTTCAAAGTAGGCGGAGAATGCTGAAAATGGCTTTGCTGAGTATTTAAGATGGGCCACTCTCTCCAAGAAGCAATACTTCCCCTGCTGCCAGGACAACATAAAGTAGATGCCAGAAACAAGAGGAATACAGGGAAAGCTGTAAGAAAAGAAGATTGCTCAATGTACGTCTTTGTTATTGACCCAACTTTAGCATTGACATGACTCCTGAATTCAGTAAGTGCTACTTGTTGGGGCGGTTGCATTTGACAAATGCAACAACTACATGTGAGAGAAGATGAGGGACAACATTGGAATCACACTAAGACCACCTCAAATGGAGACACTGATGATTTTTTGTGTCCATAAGTGCTTCTCTTTGGGGTTGTCTTGCTTGTGAATTTATCAGACATTTCACTAGAAAACTACAACTTTTCACGTGACCAGATAAATAGTTTGTCACCAAGATTACCCAAACATAAGCACTGACCTCGGTTCTGAATGCTGTAAGTGCTACTTGTTGGGATATTATTGTTGACTTATTCTTCAGGATCATATGAAAGAATTCACCCAGCCAGCTGTTCCTGATCATTTGTTATGATGTGTACAGTAGAATGTAGTTTATCTCCTCTTGGCCCAGATGTGGTCAATATTATTACCCCTACAAAAAAACTGACTTTGGTTCTGGTTGCAGCAAGTGCTCTTTGTTGAGCTAGTTATGCTGAGCCCTGCATGTTAAAGTATCACCATTGGTATCACATTAAGATCACCTCAAATGGAGACACTGATGATTTTTGTGTCCATAAGTGCTTCTCTTTGGGGTTGTCTTGCTTGTGAATTTATCAGACATTTCACTAGAAAACTACAACTTTTCACGTGACCAGCTAAATAGTTTGTCACCAAGATTACCCAAACATAAGCACTGACCTCGGTTCTGAATGCTGTAAGTGCTACTTGTTGGGGTAGTTTTTTTGACCACTTCATCTTCAAGTATCACTTTAAATTATCATTGATTGAGCTGCAGCTGAGGCCACTATGTGGCAAAGATTTTCATGAAGGCAACTCATTGCTGTCCAATCGGCCACTCATCACATGCTAATGGCATGCATGCATGAGTGTCATCTGTTTCCTCCCCTTCTCTTCAAAGTAGGCGGAGTATGCTGAAAATGGCTTTGCTGAGTATTTAAGATGGGCCACTCTCTCCAAGAAGCAATACTTCCACTGCTGCCAGGACAACATAAAGTAGATGCCAGAAACATGAGGAATACAGGGAAAGCTGTAAGAAAAGAAGATTGCTCAATGTACGTCTTTGTTATTGACCCAACTTTAGCATTGACATGACTCCTGAATTCAGTAAGTGCTACTTGTTGGGGCGGTTGCATTTGACAAATGCAACAACTACATGTGAGAGAAGATGAGGGACAACATTGGAATCACACTAAGACCACCTCAAATGGAGACACTGATGATTTTTTGTGTCCATAAGTGCTTCTCTTTGGGGTTGTCTTGCTTGTGAATTCATCAGACATTTCATTAGAAAACTACAACTTTTCACGTGACCAGATAAATAGTTTGTCACCAAGATTACCCAAACATAAGCACTGACCTGAGTTCTGAATGCTGCAAGTGCTACTTGTTGGGGTATTATTGTTGACTTATTCTTCAGGATCATATGAAAGAATTCACCCAGCCAGCTGTTCCTGATCCTTTGTTATGATGTGTACAGTAGAATGTAGTTTATCTCCTCTTGGCCCAGATGTGGTGAATATTATTACCCCTACAAAAACACTGACTTTGGTTCTGGTTGCAGCAAGTGCTCTTTGTTGAGCTAGTTATGCTGAGCCCTGCATGTTAAAGTATCACCATTGGTATCACATTAAGATCACCTCAAATGGAGACACTGATGATTTTTGTGTCCATAAGTGCTTCTCTTTGGGGTTGTCTTGCTTGTGAATTTATCAGACATTTCACTAGAAAACTACAACTTTTCACGTGACCAGCTAAATAGTTTGTCACCAAGATTACCCAAACATAAGCACTTACCTCGGTTCTGAATGCTGTAAGTGCTACTTGTTGGGGTAGTTTTTTTGACCACTTCATCTTCAAGTATCACTTTAAATTATCATTGATGGAGCTGCAGCTGAGGCCACTATGTGGCAAAGATTTTCATGAAGGCAACTCATTGCTGTCCAATCGGCCACTCATCACATGCTAATGGCATGCATGCATGAGTGTCATCTGTTTCCTCCCCTTCTCTTCAAAGTAGGCGGAGTATGCTGAAAATGGCTTTGCTGAGTATTTAAGATGGGCCACTCTCTCCAAGAAGCAATACTTCCACTGCTGCCAGGACAACATAAAGTAGATGCCAGAAACATGAGGAATACAGGGAAAGCTGTAAGAAAAGAAGATTGCTCAATGTACGTCTTTGTTATTGACCCAACTTTAGCATTGACATGACTCCTGAATTCAGTAAGTGCTACTTGTTGGGGCGGTTGCATTTGACAAATGCAACAACTACATGTGAGAGAAGATGAGGGACAACATTGGAATCACACTAAGACCACCTCAAATGGAGACACTGATGATTTTTTGTGTCCATAAGTGCTTCTCTTTGGGGTTGTCTTGCTTGTGAATTCATCAGACATTTCATTAGAAAACTACAACTTTTCACGTGACCAGATAAATAGTTTGTCACCAAGATTACCCAAACATAAGCACTGACCTGAGTTCTGAATGCTGCAAGTGCTACTTGTTGGGGTATTATTGTTGACTTATTCTTCAGGATCATATGAAAGAATTCACCCAGCCAGCTGTTCCTGATCCTTTGTTATGATGTGTACAGTAGAATGTAGTTTATCTCCTCTTGGCCCAGATGTGGTCAATATTATTACCCCTACAAAAACACTGACTTTGGTTCTGGTTGCAGCAAGTGCTCTTTGTTGAGCTAGTTATGCTGAGCCCTGCATGTTAAAGTATCACCATTGGTATCACATTAAGATCACCTCAAATGGAGACACTGATGATTTTTGTGTCCATAAGTGCTTCTCTTTGGGGTTGTCTTGCTTGTGAATTTATCAGACATTTCACTAGAAAACTACAACTTTTCACGTGACCAGCTAAATAGTTTGTCACCAAGATTACCCAAACATAAGCACTGACCTCGGTTCTGAATGCTGTAAGTGCTACTTGTTGGGGTAGTTTTTTTGACCACTTCATCTTCAAGTATCACTTTAAATTATCATTGATTGAGCTGCAGCTGAGGCCACTATGTGGCAAAGATTTTCATGAAGGCAACTCATTGCTGTCCAATCGGCCACTCATCACATGCTAATGGCATGCATGCATGAGTGTCATCTGTTTCCTCCCCTTCTCTTCAAAGTAGGCGGAGTATGCTGAAAATGGCTTTGCTGAGTATTTAAGATGGGCCACTCTCTCCAAGAAGCAATACTTCCACTGCTGCCAGGACAACATAAAGTAGATGCCAGAAACATGAGGAATACAGGGAAAGCTGTAAGAAAAGAAGATTGCTCAATGTACGTCTTTGTTATTGACCCAACTTTAGCATTGACATGACTCCTGAATTCAGTAAGTGCTACTTGTTGGGGCGGTTGCATTTGACAAATGCAACAACTACATGTGAGAGAAGATGAGGGACAACATTGGAATCACACTAAGACCACCTCAAATGGAGACACTGATGATTTTTTGTGTCCATAAGTGCTTCTCTTTGGGGTTGTCTTGCTTGTGAATTTATCAGACATTTCACTAGAAAACTACAACTTTTCACGTGACCAGATAAATAGTTTGTCACCAAGATTACCCAAACATAAGCACTGACCTCGGTTCTGAATGCTGTAAGTGCTACTTGTTGGGATATTATTGTTGACTTATTCTTCAGGATCATATGAAAGAATTCACCCAGCCAGCTGTTCCTGATCATTTGTTATGATGTGTACAGTAGAATGTAGTTTATCTCCTCTTGGCCCAGATGTGGTCAATATTATTACCCCTACAAAAAAACTGACTTTGGTTCTGGTTGCAGCAAGTGCTCTTTGTTGGGCTAGTTATGCTGAGCCCTGCATGTTAAAGTATCACCATTGGTATCACATTAAAATCACCTCAAATGGAGACACTGATGATGTTTGTGTCCATAAGTGCTTCTCTTTGGGGTTGTCTTGCTTGTGAATTTATCAGACATTTCACTAGAAAACTACAACTTTTCACGTGACCAGCTAAATAGTTTGTCACCAAGATTACCCAAACATAAGCACTGACCTCGGTTCTGAATGCTGTAAGTGCTACTTGTTGGGGTAGTTTTTTTGACCACTTCATCTTCAAGTATCACTTTAAATTATCATTGATTGAGCTGCAGCTGAGGCCACTATGTGGCAAAGATTTTCATGAAGGCAACTCATTGCTGTCCAATCGGCCACTCATCACATGCTAATGGCATGCATGCATGAGTGTCATCTGTTTCCTCCCCTTCTCTTCAAAGTAGGCGGAGTATGCTGAAAATGGCTTTGCTGAGTATTTAAGATGGGCCACTCTCTCCAAGAAGCAATACTTCCACTGCTGCCAGGACAACATAAAGTAGATGCCAGAAACATGAGGAATACAGGGAAAGCTGTAAGAAAAGAAGATTGCTCAATGTACGTCTTTGTTATTGACCCAACTTTAGCATTGACATGACTCCTGAATTCAGTAAGTGCTACTTGTTGGGGCGGTTGCATTTGACAAATGCAACAACTACATGTGAGAGAAGATGAGGGACAACATTGGAATCACACTAAGACCACCTCAAATGGAGACACTGATGATTTTTTGTGTCCATAAGTGCTTCTCTTTGGGGTTGTCTTGCTTGTGAATTCATCAGACATTTCATTAGAAAACTACAACTTTTCACGTGACCAGATAAATAGTTTGTCACCAAGATTACCCAAACATAAGCACTGACCTGAGTTCTGAATGCTGCAAGTGCTACTTGTTGGGGTATTATTGTTGACTTATTCTTCAGGATCATATGAAAGAATTCACCCAGCCAGCTGTTCCTGATCCTTTGTTATGATGTGTACAGTAGAATGTAGTTTATCTCCTCTTGGCCCAGATGTGGTCAATATTATTACCCCTACAAAAACACTGACTTTGGTTCTGGTTGCAGCAAGTGCTCTTTGTTGAGCTAGTTATGCTGAGCCCTGCATGTTAAAGTATCACCATTGGTATCACATTAAGATCACCTCAAATGGAGACACTGATGATTTTTGTGTCCATAAGTGCTTCTCTTTGGGGTTGTCTTGCTTGTGAATTTATCAGACATTTCACTAGAAAACTACAACTTTTCACGTGACCAGCTAAATAGTTTGTCACCAAGATTACCCAAACATAAGCACTGACCTCGGTTCTGAATGCTGTAAGTGCTACTTGTTGGGGTAGTTTTTTTGACCACTTCATCTTCAAGTATCACTTTAAATTATCATTGATTGAGCTGCAGCTGAGGCCACTATGTGGCAAAGATTTTCATGAAGGCAACTCATTGCTGTCCAATCGGCCACTCATCACATGCTAATGGCATGCATGCATGAGTGTCATCTGTTTCCTCCCCTTCTCTTCAAAGTAGGCGGAGTATGCTGAAAATGGCTTTGCTGAGTATTTAAGATGGGCCACTCTCTCCAAGAAGCAATACTTCCACTGCTGCCAGGACAACATAAAGTAGATGCCAGAAACATGAGGAATACAGGGAAAGCTGTAAGAAAAGAAGATTGCTCAATGTACGTCTTTGTTATTGACCCAACTTTAGCATTGACATGACTCCTGAATTCAGTAAGTGCTACTTGTTGGGGCGGTTGCATTTGACAAATGCAACAACTACATGTGAGAGAAGATGAGGGACAACATTGGAATCACACTAAGACCACCTCAAATGGAGACACTGATGATTTTTTGTGTCCATAAGTGCTTCTCTTTGGGGTTGTCTTGCTTGTGAATTTATCAGACATTTCACTAGAAAACTACAACTTTTCACGTGACCAGATAAATAGTTTGTCACCAAGATTACCCAAACATAAGCACTGACCTCGGTTCTGAATGCTGTAAGTGCTACTTGTTGGGATATTATTGTTGACTTATTCTTCAGGATCATATGAAAGAATTCACCCAGCCAGCTGTTCCTGATCATTTGTTATGATGTGTACAGTAGAATGTAGTTTATCTCCTCTTGGCCCAGATGTGGTCAATATTATTACCCCTACAAAAAAACTGACTTTGGTTCTGGTTGCAGCAAGTGCTCTTTGTTGGGCTAGTTATGCTGAGCCCTGCATGTTAAAGTATCACCATTGGTATCACATTAAGATCACCTCAAATGGAGACACTGATGATGTTTGTGTCCATAAGTGCTTCTCTTTGGGGTTGTCTTGCTTGTGAATTTATCAGACATTTCACTAGAAAACTACAACTTTTCACGTGACCAGCTAAATAGTTTGTCACCAAGATTACCCAAACATAAGCACTGACCTCGGTTCTGAATGCTGTAAGTGCTACTTGTTGGGGTAGTTTTTTTGACCACTTCATCTTCAAGTATCACTTTAAATTATCATTGATTGAGCTGCAGCTGAGGCCACTATGTGGCAAAGATTTTCATGAAGGCAACTCATTGCTGTCCAATCGGCCACTCATCACATGCTAATGGCATGCATGCATGAGTGTCATCTGTTTCCTCCCCTTCTCTTCAAAGTAGGCGGAGTATGCTGAAAATGGCTTTGCTGAGTATTTAAGATGGGCCACTCTCTCCAAGAAGCAATACTTCCACTGCTGCCAGGACAACATAAAGTAGATGCCAGAAACATGAGGAATACAGGGAAAGCTGTAAGAAAAGAAGATTGCTCAATGTACGTCTTTGTTATTGACCCAACTTTAGCATTGACATGACTCCTGAATTCAGTAAGTGCTACTTGTTGGGGCGGTTGCATTTGACAAATGCAACAACTACATGTGAGAGAAGATGAGGGACAACATTGGAATCACACTAAGACCACCTCAAATGGAGACACTGATGATTTTTTGTGTCCATAAGTGCTTCTCTTTGGGGTTGTCTTGCTTGTGAATTCATCAGACATTTCATTAGAAAACTACAACTTTTCACGTGACCAGATAAATAGTTTGTCACCAAGATTACCCAAACATAAGCACTGACCTGAGTTCTGAATGCTGCAAGTGCTACTTGTTGGGGTATTATTGTTGACTTATTCTTCAGGATCATATGAAAGAATTCACCCAGCCAGCTGTTCCTGATCCTTTGTTATGATGTGTACAGTAGAATGTAGTTTATCTCCTCTTGGCCCAGATGTGGTCAATATTATTACCCCTACAAAAAAACTGACTTTGGTTCTGGTTGCAGCAAGTGCTCTTTGTTGGGCTAGTTATGCTGAGCCCTGCATGTTAAAGTATCACCATTGGTATCACATTAAAATCACCTCAAATGGAGACACTGATGATGTTTGTGTCCATAAGTGCTTCTCTTTGGGGTTGTCTTGCTTGTGAATTTATCAGACATTTCACTAGAAAACTACAACTTTTCACGTGACCAGCTAAATAGTTTGTCACCAAGATTACCCAAACATAAGCACTGACCTCGGTTCTGAATGCTGTAAGTGCTACTTGTTGGGGTAGTTTTTTTGACCACTTCATCTTCAAGTATCACTTTAAATTATCATTGATTGAGCTGCAGCTGAGGCCACTATGTGGCAAAGATTTTCATGAAGGCAACTCATTGCTGTCCAATCGGCCACTCATCACATGCTAATGGCATGCATGCATGAGTGTCATCTGTTTCCTCCCCTTCTCTTCAAAGTAGGCGGAGTATGCTGAAAATGGCTTTGCTGAGTATTTAAGATGGGCCACTCTCTCCAAGAAGCAATACTTCCACTGCTGCCAGGACAACATAAAGTAGATGCCAGAAACATGAGGAATACAGGGAAAGCTGTAAGAAAAGAAGATTGCTCAATGTACGTCTTTGTTATTGACCCAACTTTAGCATTGACATGACTCCTGAATTCAGTAAGTGCTACTTGTTGGGGCGGTTGCATTTGACAAATGCAACAACTACATGTGAGAGAAGATGAGGGACAACATTGGAATCACACTAAGACCACCTCAAATGGAGACACTGATGATTTTTTGTGTCCATAAGTGCTTCTCTTTGGGGTTGTCTTGCTTGTGAATTCATCAGACATTTCATTAGAAAACTACAACTTTTCACGTGACCAGATAAATAGTTTGTCACCAAGATTACCCAAACATAAGCACTGACCTGAGTTCTGAATGCTGCAAGTGCTACTTGTTGGGGTATTATTGTTGACTTATTCTTCAGGATCATATGAAAGAATTCACCCAGCCAGCTGTTCCTGATCCTTTGTTATGATGTGTACAGTAGAATGTAGTTTATCTCCTCTTGGCCCAGATGTGGTCAATATTATTACCCCTACAAAAACACTGACTTTGGTTCTGGTTGCAGCAAGTGCTCTTTGTTGAGCTAGTTATGCTGAGCCCTGCATGTTAAAGTATCACCATTGGTATCACATTAAGATCACCTCAAATGGAGACACTGATGATTTTTGTGTCCATAAGTGCTTCTCTTTGGGGTTGTCTTGCTTGTGAATTTATCAGACATTTCACTAGAAAACTACAACTTTTCACGTGACCAGCTAAATAGTTTGTCACCAAGATTACCCAAACATAAGCACTGACCTCGGTTCTGAATGCTGTAAGTGCTACTTGTTGGGGTAGTTTTTTTGACCACTTCATCTTCAAGTATCACTTTAAATTATCATTGATTGAGCTGCAGCTGAGGCCACTATGTGGCAAAGATTTTCATGAAGGCAACTCATTGCTGTCCAATCGGCCACTCATCACATGCTAATGGCATGCATGCATGAGTGTCATCTGTTTCCTCCCCTTCTCTTCAAAGTAGGCGGAGTATGCTGAAAATGGCTTTGCTGAGTATTTAAGATGGGCCACTCTCTCCAAGAAGCAATACTTCCACTGCTGCCAGGACAACATAAAGTAGATGCCAGAAACATGAGGAATACAGGGAAAGCTGTAAGAAAAGAAGATTGCTCAATGTACGTCTTTGTTATTGACCCAACTTTAGCATTGACATGACTCCTGAATTCAGTAAGTGCTACTTGTTGGGGCGGTTGCATTTGACAAATGCAACAACTACATGTGAGAGAAGATGAGGGACAACATTGGTATCACATTAAGATCACCTCAAATGGAGACACTGATGATTTTTGTGTCCATAAGTGCTTCTCTTTGGGGTTGTCTTGCTTGTGAATTTATCAGACATTTCACTAGAAAACTACAACTTTTCACGTGACCAGCTAAATAGTTTGTCACCAAGATTACCCAAACATAAGCACTGACCTCGGTTCTGAATGCTGTAAGTGCTACTTGTTGGGGTAGTTTTTTTGACCACTTCATCTTCAAGTATCACTTTAAATTATCATTGATTGAGCTGCAGCTGAGGCCACTATGTGGCAAAGATTTTCATGAAGGCAACTCATTGCTGTCCAATCGGCCACTCATCACATGCTAATGGCATGCATGCATGAGTGTCATCTGTTTCCTCCCCTTCTCTTCAAAGTAGGCGGAGTATGCTGAAAATGGCTTTGCTGAGTATTTAAGATGGGCCACTCTCTCCAAGAAGCAATACTTCCACTGCTGCCAGGACAACATAAAGTAGATGCCAGAAACATGAGGAATACAGGGAAAGCTGTAAGAAAAGAAGATTGCTCAATGTACGTCTTTGTTATTGACCCAACTTTAGCATTGACATGACTCCTGAATTCAGTAAGTGCTACTTGTTGGGGCGGTTGCATTTGACAAATGCAACAACTACATGTGAGAGAAGATGAGGGACAACATTGGAATCACACTAAGACCACCTCAAATGGAGACACTGATGATTTTTTGTGTCCATAAGTGCTTCTCTTTGGGGTTGTCTTGCTTGTGAATTTATCAGACATTTCACTAGAAAACTACAACTTTTCACGTGACCAGATAAATAGTTTGTCACCAAGATTACCCAAACATAAGCACTGACCTCGGTTCTGAATGCTGTAAGTGCTACTTGTTGGGATATTATTGTTGACTTATTCTTCAGGATCATATGAAAGAATTCACCCAGCCAGCTGTTCCTGATCATTTGTTATGATGTGTACAGTAGAATGTAGTTTATCTCCTCTTGGCCCAGATGTGGTCAATATTATTACCCCTACAAAAAAACTGACTTTGGTTCTGGTTGCAGCAAGTGCTCTTTGTTGGGCTAGTTATGCTGAGCCCTGCATGTTAAAGTATCACCATTGGTATCACATTAAAATCACCTCAAATGGAGACACTGATGATGTTTGTGTCCATAAGTGCTTCTCTTTGGGGTTGTCTTGCTTGTGAATTTATCAGACATTTCACTAGAAAACTACAACTTTTCACGTGACCAGCTAAATAGTTTGTCACCAAGATTACCCAAACATAAGCACTGACCTCGGTTCTGAATGCTGTAAGTGCTACTTGTTGGGGTAGTTTTTTTGACCACTTCATCTTCAAGTATCACTTTAAATTATCATTGATTGAGCTGCAGCTGAGGCCACTATGTGGCAAAGATTTTCATGAAGGCAACTCATTGCTGTCCAATCGGCCACTCATCACATGCTAATGGCATGCATGCATGAGTGTCATCTGTTTCCTCCCCTTCTCTTCAAAGTAGGCGGAGTATGCTGAAAATGGCTTTGCTGAGTATTTAAGATGGGCCACTCTCTCCAAGAAGCAATACTTCCACTGCTGCCAGGACAACATAAAGTAGATGCCAGAAACATGAGGAATACAGGGAAAGCTGTAAGAAAAGAAGATTGCTCAATGTACGTCTTTGTTATTGACCCAACTTTAGCATTGACATGACTCCTGAATTCAGTAAGTGCTACTTGTTGGGGCGGTTGCATTTGACAAATGCAACAACTACATGTGAGAGAAGATGAGGGACAACATTGGAATCACACTAAGACCACCTCAAATGGAGACACTGATGATTTTTTGTGTCCATAAGTGCTTCTCTTTGGGGTTGTCTTGCTTGTGAATTCATCAGACATTTCATTAGAAAACTACAACTTTTCACGTGACCAGATAAATAGTTTGTCACCAAGATTACCCAAACATAAGCACTGACCTCGGTTCTGAATGCTGTAAGTGCTACTTGTTGGGATATTATTGTTGACTTATTCTTCAGGATCATATGAAAGAATTCACCCAGCCAGCTGTTCCTGATCATTTGTTATGATGTGTACAGTAGAATGTAGTTTATCTCCTCTTGGCCCAGATGTGGTCAATATTATTACCCCTACAAAAAAACTGACTTTGGTTCTGGTTGCAGCAAGTGCTCTTTGTTGAGCTAGTTATGCTGAGCCCTGCATGTTAAAGTATCACCATTGGTATCACATTAAGATCACCTCAAATGGAGACACTGATGATTTTTGTGTCCATAAGTGCTTCTCTTTGGGGTTGTCTTGCTTGTGAATTTATCAGACATTTCACTAGAAAACTACAACTTTTCACGTGACCAGCTAAATAGTTTGTCACCAAGATTACCCAAACATAAGCACTGACCTCGGTTCTGAATGCTGTAAGTGCTACTTGTTGGGGTAGTTTTTTTGACCACTTCATCTTCAAGTATCACTTTAAATTATCATTGATTGAGCTGCAGCTGAGGCCACTATGTGGCAAAGATTTTCATGAAGGCAACTCATTGCTGTCCAATCGGCCACTCATCACATGCTAATGGCATGCATGCATGAGTGTCATCTGTTTCCTCCCCTTCTCTTCAAAGTAGGCGGAGTATGCTGAAAATGGCTTTGCTGAGTATTTAAGATGGGCCACTCTCTCCAAGAAGCAATACTTCCACTGCTGCCAGGACAACATAAAGTAGATGCCAGAAACATGAGGAATACAGGGAAAGCTGTAAGAAAAGAAGATTGCTCAATGTACGTCTTTGTTATTGACCCAACTTTAGCATTGACATGACTCCTGAATTCAGTAAGTGCTACTTGTTGGGGCGGTTGCATTTGACAAATGCAACAACTACATGTGAGAGAAGATGAGGGACAACATTGGAATCACACTAAGACCACCTCAAATGGAGACACTGATGATTTTTTGTGTCCATAAGTGCTTCTCTTTGGGGTTGTCTTGCTTGTGAATTCATCAGACATTTCATTAGAAAACTACAACTTTTCACGTGACCAGATAAATAGTTTGTCACCAAGATTACCCAAACATAAGCACTGACCTGAGTTCTGAATGCTGCAAGTGCTACTTGTTGGGGTATTATTGTTGACTTATTCTTCAGGATCATATGAAAGAATTCACCCAGCCAGCTGTTCCTGATCCTTTGTTATGATGTGTACAGTAGAATGTAGTTTATCTCCTCTTGGCCCAGATGTGGTCAATATTATTACCCCTACAAAAACACTGACTTTGGTTCTGGTTGCAGCAAGTGCTCTTTGTTGAGCTAGTTATGCTGAGCCCTGCATGTTAAAGTATCACCATTGGTATCACATTAAGATCACCTCAAATGGAGACACTGATGATTTTTGTGTCCATAAGTGCTTCTCTTTGGGGTTGTCTTGCTTGTGAATTTATCAGACATTTCACTAGAAAACTACAACTTTTCACGTGACCAGCTAAATAGTTTGTCACCAAGATTACCCAAACATAAGCACTGACCTCGGTTCTGAATGCTGTAAGTGCTACTTGTTGGGGTAGTTTTTTTGACCACTTCATCTTCAAGTATCACTTTAAATTATCATTGATTGAGCTGCAGCTGAGGCCACTATGTGGCAAAGATTTTCATGAAGGCAACTCATTGCTGTCCAATCGGCCACTCATCACATGCTAATGGCATGCATGCATGAGTGTCATCTGTTTCCTCCCCTTCTCTTCAAAGTAGGCGGAGTATGCTGAAAATGGCTTTGCTGAGTATTTAAGATGGGCCACTCTCTCCAAGAAGCAATACTTCCACTGCTGCCAGGACAACATAAAGTAGATGCCAGAAACATGAGGAATACAGGGAAAGCTGTAAGAAAAGAAGATTGCTCAATGTACGTCTTTGTTATTGACCCAACTTTAGCATTGACATGACTCCTGAATTCAGTAAGTGCTACTTGTTGGGGCGGTTGCATTTGACAAATGCAACAACTACATGTGAGAGAAGATGAGGGACAACATTGGAATCACACTAAGACCACCTCAAATGGAGACACTGATGATTTTTTGTGTCCATAAGTGCTTCTCTTTGGGGTTGTCTTGCTTGTGAATTCATCAGACATTTCATTAGAAAACTACAACTTTTCACGTGACCAGATAAATAGTTTGTCACCAAGATTACCCAAACATAAGCACTGACCTGAGTTCTGAATGCTGCAAGTGCTACTTGTTGGGGTATTATTGTTGACTTATTCTTCAGGATCATATGAAAGAATTCACCCAGCCAGCTGTTCCTGATCCTTTGTTATGATGTGTACAGTAGAATGTAGTTTATCTCCTCTTGGCCCAGATGTGGTCAATATTATTACCCCTACAAAAACACTGACTTTGGTTCTGGTTGCAGCAAGTGCTCTTTGTTGAGCTAGTTATGCTGAGCCCTGCATGTTAAAGTATCACCATTGGTATCACATTAAGATCACCTCAAATGGAGACACTGATGATTTTTGTGTCCATAAGTGCTTCTCTTTGGGGTTGTCTTGCTTGTGAATTTATCAGACATTTCACTAGAAAACTACAACTTTTCACGTGACCAGCTAAATAGTTTGTCACCAAGATTACCCAAACATAAGCACTGACCTCGGTTCTGAATGCTGTAAGTGCTACTTGTTGGGGTAGTTTTTTTGACCACTTCATCTTCAAGTATCACTTTAAATTATCATTGATTGAGCTGCAGCTGAGGCCACTATGTGGCAAAGATTTTCATGAAGGCAACTCATTGCTGTCCAATCGGCCACTCATCACATGCTAATGGCATGCATGCATGAGTGTCATCTGTTTCCTCCCCTTCTCTTCAAAGTAGGCGGAGTATGCTGAAAATGGCTTTGCTGAGTATTTAAGATGGGCCACTCTCTCCAAGAAGCAATACTTCCACTGCTGCCAGGACAACATAAAGTAGATGCCAGAAACATGAGGAATACAGGGAAAGCTGTAAGAAAAGAAGATTGCTCAATGTACGTCTTTGTTATTGACCCAACTTTAGCATTGACATGACTCCTGAATTCAGTAAGTGCTACTTGTTGGGGCGGTTGCATTTGACAAATGCAACAACTACATGTGAGAGAAGATGAGGGACAACATTGGAATCACACTAAGACCACCTCAAATGGAGACACTGATGATTTTTTGTGTCCATAAGTGCTTCTCTTTGGGGTTGTCTTGCTTGTGAATTCATCAGACATTTCATTAGAAAACTACAACTTTTCACGTGACCAGATAAATAGTTTGTCACCAAGATTACCCAAACATAAGCACTGACCTGAGTTCTGAACGCTGCAAGTGCTACTTGTTGGGGTATTATTGTTGACTTATTCTTCAGGATCATATGAAAGAATTCACCCAGCCAGCTGTTCCTGATCCTTTGTTATGATGTGTACAGTAGAATGTAGTTTATCTCCTCTTGGCCCAGATGTGGTCAATATTATTACCCCTACAAAAACACTGACTTTGGTTCTGGTTGCAGCAAGTGCTCTTTGTTGAGCTAGTTATGCTGAGCCCTGCATGTTAAAGTATCACCATTGGTATCACATTAAGATCACCTCAAATGGAGACACTGATGATTTTTGTGTCCATAAGTGCTTCTCTTTGGGGTTGTCTTGCTTGTGAATTTATCAGACATTTCACTAGAAAACTACAACTTTTCACGTGACCAGCTAAATAGTTTGTCACCAAGATTACCCAAACATAAGCACTTACCTCGGTTCTGAATGCTGTAAGTGCTACTTGTTGGGGTAGTTTTTTTGACCACTTCATCTTCAAGTATCACTTTAAATTATCATTGATGGAGCTGCAGCTGAGGCCACTATGTGGCAAAGATTTTCATGAAGGCAACTCATTGCTGTCCAATCGGCCACTCATCACATGCTAATGGCATGCATGCATGAGTGTCATCTGTTACCTCCCCTTCTCTTCATAGTAGGCAGAGTATGCTGAAAATGGCTTTGCTGAGTATTTAAGATGGGCCACTCTCTCCAAGAAGCAATACCTCCACTGCTGCCAGGTCAACATAAAGTAGATGCCAGAAACAAGAGGAATACAGGGAAAGCTGTAAGAAAAGAAGATTGCTCAATGTACGTCTTTGTTATTGACCCAACTTTAGCATTGACATGACTCCTGAATTCAGTAAGTGCTACTTGTTGGGGCGGTTGCATTTGACAAATGCAACAACTACATGTGAGAGAAGATGAGGGACAACATTGGAATCACACTAAGACCACCTCAAATGGAGACACTGATGATTTTTTGTGTCCATAAGTGCTTCTCTTTGGGGTTGTCTTGCTTGTGAATTTATCAGACATTTCACTAGAAAACTACAACTTTTCACGTGACCAGATAAATAGTTTGTCACCAAGATTACCCAAACATAAGCACTGACCTCGGTTCTGAATGCTGTAAGTGCTACTTGTTGGGATATTATTGTTGACTTATTCTTCAGGATCATATGAAAGAATTCACCCAGCCAGCTGTTCCTGATCATTTGTTATGATGTGTACAGTAGAATGTAGTTTATCTCCTCTTGGCCCAGATGTGGTCAATATTATTACCCCTACAAAACAACTGACTTTGGTTCTGGTTGCAGCAAGTGCTCTTTGTTGGGCTAGTTATGCTGAGCCCTGCATGTTAAAGTATCACCATTGGTATCACATTAAGATCACCTCAAATGGAGACACTGATGATGTTTGTGTCCATAAGTGCTTCTCTTTGGGGTTGTCTTGCTTGTGAATTTATCAGACATTTCACTAGAAAACTACAACTTTTCACGTGACCAGCTAAATAGTTTGTCACCAAGATTACCCAAACATAAGCACTGACCTCGGTTCTGAATGCTGTAAGTGCTACTTGTTGGGGTAGTTTTTTTGACCACTTCATCTTCAAGTATCACTTTAAATTATCATTGATTGAGCTGCAGCTGAGGCCACTATGTGGCAAAGATTTTCATGAAGGCAACTCATTGCTGTTCAATCGGCCACTCATCACATGCTAATGGCATGCATGCATGAGTGTCATCTGTTTCCTCCCCTTCTCTTCAAAGTAGGCGGAGTATGCTGAAAATGGCTTTGCTGAGTATTTAAGATGGGCCACTCTCTCCAAGAAGCAATACCTCCACTGCTGCCAGGTCAACATAAAGTAGATGCCAGAAACAAGAGGAATACAGGGAAAGCTGTAAGAAAAGAAGATTGCTCAATGTACGTCTTTGTTATTGACCCAACTTTAGCATTGACATGACTCCTGAATTCAGTAAGTGCTACTTGTTGGGGCGGTTGCATTTGACAAATGCAACAACTACATGTGAGAGAAGATGAGGGACAACATTGGAATCACACTAAGACCACCTCAAATGGAGACACTGATGATTTTTTGTGTCCATAAGTGCTTCTCTTTGGGGTTGTCTTGCTTGTGAATTCATCAGACATTTCACTAGAAAACTACAACTTTTCACGTGACCAGCTAAATAGTTTGTCACCAAGATTACCCAAACATAGGCACTGACCTTGGTTCTGAATGCTGTAAGTGCTACTTGTTGGGGTAGTTTTTTTGACTTATTCTTCAGGATCATATGAAAGAATTCACCCAGCCAGCTGTTCCTGATCCTTTGTTATGATGTGTACAGTAGAATGTAGTTTATCTCCTCTTGGCCCAGATGTGGTCAATATTATTACCCCTACAAAAACACTGACTTTGGTTCTGGTTGCAGCAAGTGCTCTTTGTTGAGCTAGTTATGCTGAGCCCTGCATGTTAAAGTATCACCATTGGTATCACATTAAGATCACCTCAAATGGAGACACTGATGATTTTTGTGTCCATAAGTGCTTCTCTTTGGGGTTGTCTTGCTTGTGAATTTATCAGACATTTCACTAGAAAACTACAACTTTTCACGTGACCAGCTAAATAGTTTGTCACCAAGATTACCCAAACATAAGCACTGACCTCGGTTCTGAATGCTGTAAGTGCTACTTGTTGGGGTAGTTTTTTTGACCACTTCATCTTCAAGTATCACTTTAAATTATCATTGATTGAGCTGCAGCTGAGGCCACTATGTGGCAAAGATTTTCATGAAGGCAACTCATTGCTGTCCAATCGGCCACTCATCACATGCTAATGGCATGCATGCATGAGTGTCATCTGTTACCTCCCCTTCTCTTCAAAGTAGGCGGAGAATGCTGAAAATGGCTTTGCTGAGTATTTAAGATGGGCCACTCTCTCCAAGAAGCAATACTTCCCCTGCTGCCAGGACAACATAAAGTAGATGCCAGAAACAAGAGGAATACAGGGAAAGCTGTAAGAAAAGAAGATTGCTCAATGTACGTCTTTGTTATTGACCCAACTTTAGCATTGACATGACTCCTGAATTCAGTAAGTGCTACTTGTTGGGGCGGTTGCATTTGACAAATGCAACAACTACATGTGAGAGAAGATGAGGGACAACATTGGAATCACACTAAGACCACCTCAAATGGAGACACTGATGATTTTTTGTGTCCATAAGTGCTTCTCTTTGGGGTTGTCTTGCTTGTGAATTCATCAGACATTTCATTAGAAAACTACAACTTTTCACGTGACCAGATAAATAGTTTGTCACCAAGATTACCCAAACATAAGCACTGACCTGAGTTCTGAATGCTGCAAGTGCTACTTGTTGGGGTATTATTGTTGACTTATTCTTCAGGATCATATGAAAGAATTCACCCAGCCAGCTGTTCCTGATCCTTTGTTATGATGTGTACAGTAGAATGTAGTTTATCTCCTCTTGGCCCAGATGTGGTGAATATTATTACCCCTACAAAAACACTGACTTTGGTTCTGGTTGCAGCAAGTGCTCTTTGTTGAGCTAGTTATGCTGAGCCCTGCATGTTAAAGTATCACCATTGGTATCACATTAAGATCACCTCAAATGGAGACACTGATGATTTTTGTGTCCATAAGTGCTTCTCTTTGGGGTTGTCTTGCTTGTGAATTTATCAGACATTTCACTAGAAAACTACAACTTTTCACGTGACCAGCTAAATAGTTTGTCACCAAGATTACCCAAACATAAGCACTTACCTCGGTTCTGAATGCTGTAAGTGCTACTTGTTGGGGTAGTTTTTTTGACCACTTCATCTTCAAGTATCACTTTAAATTATCATTGATGGAGCTGCAGCTGAGGCCACTATGTGGCAAAGATTTTCATGAAGGCAACTCATTGCTGTCCAATCGGCCACTCATCACATGCTAATGGCATGCATGCATGAGTGTCATCTGTTACCTCCCCTTCTCTTCATAGTAGGCAGAGTATGCTGAAAATGGCTTTGCTGAGTATTTAAGATGGGCCACTCTCTCCAAGAAGCAATACCTCCACTGCTGCCAGGTCAACATAAAGTAGATGCCAGAAACAAGAGGAATACAGGGAAAGCTGTAAGAAAAGAAGATTGCTCAATGTACGTCTTTGTTATTGACCCAACTTTAGCATTGACATGACTCCTGAATTCAGTAAGTGCTACTTGTTGGGGCGGTTGCATTTGACAAATGCAACAACTACATGTGAGAGAAGATGAGGGACAACATTGGAATCACACTAAGACCACCTCAAATGGAGACACTGATGATTTTTTGTGTCCATAAGTGCTTCTCTTTGGGGTTGTCTTGCTTGTGAATTTATCAGACATTTCACTAGAAAACTACAACTTTTCACGTGACCAGATAAATAGTTTGTCACCAAGATTACCCAAACATAAGCACTGACCTCGGTTCTGAATGCTGTAAGTGCTACTTGTTGGGATATTATTGTTGACTTATTCTTCAGGATCATATGAAAGAATTCACCCAGCCAGCTGTTCCTGATCATTTGTTATGATGTGTACAGTAGAATGTAGTTTATCTCCTCTTGGCCCAGATGTGGTCAATATTATTACCCCTACAAAAAAACTGACTTTGGTTCTGGTTGCAGCAAGTGCTCTTTGTTGGGCTAGTTATGCTGAGCCCTGCATGTTAAAGTATCACCATTGGTATCACATTAAGATCACCTCAAATGGAGACACTGATGATGTTTGTGTCCATAAGTGCTTCTCTTTGGGGTTGTCTTGCTTGTGAATTTATCAGACATTTCACTAGAAAACTACAACTTTTCACGTGACCAGCTAAATAGTTTGTCACCAAGATTACCCAAACATAAGCACTGACCTCGGTTCTGAATGCTGTAAGTGCTACTTGTTGGGGTAGTTTTTTTGACCACTTCATCTTCAAGTATCACTTTAAATTATCATTGATTGAGCTGCAGCTGAGGCCACTATGTGGCAAAGATTTTCATGAAGGCAACTCATTGCTGTTCAATCGGCCACTCATCACATGCTAATGGCATGCATGCATGAGTGTCATCTGTTTCCTCCCCTTCTCTTCAAAGTAGGCGGAGTATGCTGAAAATGGCTTTGCTGAGTATTTAAGATGGGCCACTCTCTCCAAGAAGCAATACCTCCACTGCTGCCAGGTCAACATAAAGTAGATGCCAGAAACAAGAGGAATACAGGGAAAGCTGTAAGAAAAGAAGATTGCTCAATGTACGTCTTTGTTATTGACCCAACTTTAGCATTGACATGACTCCTGAATTCAGTAAGTGCTACTTGTTGGGGCGGTTGCATTTGACAAATGCAACAACTACATGTGAGAGAAGATGAGGGACAACATTGGAATCACACTAAGACCACCTCAAATGGAGACACTGATGATTTTTTGTGTCCATAAGTGCTTCTCTTTGGGGTTGTCTTGCTTGTGAATTCATCAGACATTTCACTAGAAAACTACAACTTTTCACGTGACCAGCTAAATAGTTTGTCACCAAGATTACCCAAACATAGGCACTGACCTTGGTTCTGAATGCTGTAAGTGCTACTTGTTGGGGTAGTTTTTTTGACTTATTCTTCAGGATCATATGAAAGAATTCACCCAGCCAGCTGTTCCTGATCCTTTGTTATGATGTGTACAGTAGAATGTAGTTTATCTCCTCTTGGCCCAGATGTGGTCAATATTATTACCCCTACAAAAACACTGACTTTGGTTCTGGTTGCAGCAAGTGCTCTTTGTTGAGCTAGTTATGCTGAGCCCTGCATGTTAAAGTATCACCATTGGTATCACATTAAGATCACCTCAAATGGAGACACTGATGATTTTTGTGTCCATAAGTGCTTCTCTTTGGGGTTGTCTTGCTTGTGAATTTATCAGACATTTCACTAGAAAACTACAACTTTTCACGTGACCAGCTAAATAGTTTGTCACCAAGATTACCCAAACATAAGCACTGACCTCGGTTCTGAATGCTGTAAGTGCTACTTGTTGGGGTAGTTTTTTTGACCACTTCATCTTCAAGTATCACTTTAAATTATCATTGATTGAGCTGCAGCTGAGGCCACTATGTGGCAAAGATTTTCATGAAGGCAACTCATTGCTGTCCAATCGGCCACTCATCACATGCTAATGGCATGCATGCATGAGTGTCATCTGTTACCTCCCCTTCTCTTCAAAGTAGGCGGAGAATGCTGAAAATGGCTTTGCTGAGTATTTAAGATGGGCCACTCTCTCCAAGAAGCAATACTTCCCCTGCTGCCAGGACAACATAAAGTAGATGCCAGAAACAAGAGGAATACAGGGAAAGCTGTAAGAAAAGAAGATTGCTCAATGTACGTCTTTGTTATTGACCCAACTTTAGCATTGACATGACTCCTGAATTCAGTAAGTGCTACTTGTTGGGGCGGTTGCATTTGACAAATGCAACAACTACATGTGAGAGAAGATGAGGGACAACATTGGAATCACACTAAGACCACCTCAAATGGAGACACTGATGATTTTTTGTGTCCATAAGTGCTTCTCTTTGGGGTTGTCTTGCTTGTGAATTCATCAGACATTTCATTAGAAAACTACAACTTTTCACGTGACCAGATAAATAGTTTGTCACCAAGATTACCCAAACATAAGCACTGACCTGAGTTCTGAATGCTGCAAGTGCTACTTGTTGGGGTATTATTGTTGACTTATTCTTCAGGATCATATGAAAGAATTCACCCAGCCAGCTGTTCCTGATCCTTTGTTATGATGTGTACAGTAGAATGTAGTTTATCTCCTCTTGGCCCAGATGTGGTGAATATTATTACCCCTACAAAAACACTGACTTTGGTTCTGGTTGCAGCAAGTGCTCTTTGTTGAGCTAGTTATGCTGAGCCCTGCATGTTAAAGTATCACCATTGGTATCACATTAAGATCACCTCAAATGGAGACACTGATGATTTTTGTGTCCATAAGTGCTTCTCTTTGGGGTTGTCTTGCTTGTGAATTTATCAGACATTTCACTAGAAAACTACAACTTTTCACGTGACCAGCTAAATAGTTTGTCACCAAGATTACCCAAACATAAGCACTTACCTCGGTTCTGAATGCTGTAAGTGCTACTTGTTGGGGTAGTTTTTTTGACCACTTCATCTTCAAGTATCACTTTAAATTATCATTGATGGAGCTGCAGCTGAGGCCACTATGTGGCAAAGATTTTCATGAAGGCAACTCATTGCTGTCCAATCGGCCACTCATCACATGCTAATGGCATGCATGCATGAGTGTCATCTGTTACCTCCCCTTCTCTTCATAGTAGGCAGAGTATGCTGAAAATGGCTTTGCTGAGTATTTAAGATGGGCCACTCTCTCCAAGAAGCAATACCTCCACTGCTGCCAGGTCAACATAAAGTAGATGCCAGAAACAAGAGGAATACAGGGAAAGCTGTAAGAAAAGAAGATTGCTCAATGTACGTCTTTGTTATTGACCCAACTTTAGCATTGACATGACTCCTGAATTCAGTAAGTGCTACTTGTTGGGGCGGTTGCATTTGACAAATGCAACAACTACATGTGAGAGAAGATGAGGGACAACATTGGAATCACACTAAGACCACCTCAAATGGAGACACTGATGATTTTTTGTGTCCATAAGTGCTTCTCTTTGGGGTTGTCTTGCTTGTGAATTTATCAGACATTTCACTAGAAAACTACAACTTTTCACGTGACCAGATAAATAGTTTGTCACCAAGATTACCCAAACATAAGCACTGACCTCGGTTCTGAATGCTGTAAGTGCTACTTGTTGGGATATTATTGTTGACTTATTCTTCAGGATCATATGAAAGAATTCACCCAGCCAGCTGTTCCTGATCATTTGTTATGATGTGTACAGTAGAATGTAGTTTATCTCCTCTTGGCCCAGATGTGGTCAATATTATTACCCCTACAAAAAAACTGACTTTGGTTCTGGTTGCAGCAAGTGCTCTTTGTTGGGCTAGTTATGCTGAGCCCTGCATGTTAAAGTATCACCATTGGTATCACATTAAGATCACCTCAAATGGAGACACTGATGATGTTTGTGTCCATAAGTGCTTCTCTTTGGGGTTGTCTTGCTTGTGAATTTATCAGACATTTCACTAGAAAACTACAACTTTTCACGTGACCAGCTAAATAGTTTGTCACCAAGATTACCCAAACATAAGCACTGACCTCGGTTCTGAATGCTGTAAGTGCTACTTGTTGGGGTAGTTTTTTTGACCACTTCATCTTCAAGTATCACTTTAAATTATCATTGATTGAGCTGCAGCTGAGGCCACTATGTGGCAAAGATTTTCATGAAGGCAACTCATTGCTGTTCAATCGGCCACTCATCACATGCTAATGGCATGCATGCATGAGTGTCATCTGTTTCCTCCCCTTCTCTTCAAAGTAGGCGGAGTATGCTGAAAATGGCTTTGCTGAGTATTTAAGATGGGCCACTCTCTCCAAGAAGCAATACCTCCACTGCTGCCAGGTCAACATAAAGTAGATGCCAGAAACAAGAGGAATACAGGGAAAGCTGTAAGAAAAGAAGATTGCTCAATGTACGTCTTTGTTATTGACCCAACTTTAGCATTGACATGACTCCTGAATTCAGTAAGTGCTACTTGTTGGGGCGGTTGCATTTGACAAATGCAACAACTACATGTGAGAGAAGATGAGGGACAACATTGGAATCACACTAAGACCACCTCAAATGGAGACACTGATGATTTTTTGTGTCCATAAGTGCTTCTCTTTGGGGTTGTCTTGCTTGTGAATTCATCAGACATTTCACTAGAAAACTACAACTTTTCACGTGACCAGCTAAATAGTTTGTCACCAAGATTACCCAAACATAGGCACTGACCTTGGTTCTGAATGCTGTAAGTGCTACTTGTTGGGGTAGTTTTTTTGACTTATTCTTCAGGATCATATGAAAGAATTCACCCAGCCAGCTGTTCCTGATCCTTTGTTATGATGTGTACAGTAGAATGTAGTTTATCTCCTCTTGGCCCAGATGTGGTCAATATTATTACCCCTACAAAAACACTGACTTTGGTTCTGGTTGCAGCAAGTGCTCTTTGTTGAGCTAGTTATGCTGAGCCCTGCATGTTAAAGTATCACCATTGGTATCACATTAAGATCACCTCAAATGGAGACACTGATGATTTTTGTGTCCATAAGTGCTTCTCTTTGGGGTTGTCTTGCTTGTGAATTTATCAGACATTTCACTAGAAAACTACAACTTTTCACGTGACCAGCTAAATAGTTTGTCACCAAGATTACCCAAACATAAGCACTGACCTCGGTTCTGAATGCTGTAAGTGCTACTTGTTGGGGTAGTTTTTTTGACCACTTCATCTTCAAGTATCACTTTAAATTATCATTGATTGAGCTGCAGCTGAGGCCACTATGTGGCAAAGATTTTCATGAAGGCAACTCATTGCTGTCCAATCGGCCACTCATCACATGCTAATGGCATGCATGCATGAGTGTCATCTGTTACCTCCCCTTCTCTTCAAAGTAGGCGGAGAATGCTGAAAATGGCTTTGCTGAGTATTTAAGATGGGCCACTCTCTCCAAGAAGCAATACTTCCCCTGCTGCCAGGACAACATAAAGTAGATGCCAGAAACAAGAGGAATACAGGGAAAGCTGTAAGAAAAGAAGATTGCTCAATGTACGTCTTTGTTATTGACCCAACTTTAGCATTGACATGACTCCTGAATTCAGTAAGTGCTACTTGTTGGGGCGGTTGCATTTGACAAATGCAACAACTACATGTGAGAGAAGATGAGGGACAACATTGGAATCACACTAAGACCACCTCAAATGGAGACACTGATGATTTTTTGTGTCCATAAGTGCTTCTCTTTGGGGTTGTCTTGCTTGTGAATTCATCAGACATTTCATTAGAAAACTACAACTTTTCACGTGACCAGATAAATAGTTTGTCACCAAGATTACCCAAACATAAGCACTGACCTGAGTTCTGAATGCTGCAAGTGCTACTTGTTGGGGTATTATTGTTGACTTATTCTTCAGGATCATATGAAAGAATTCACCCAGCCAGCTGTTCCTGATCCTTTGTTATGATGTGTACAGTAGAATGTAGTTTATCTCCTCTTGGCCCAGATGTGGTGAATATTATTACCCCTACAAAAACACTGACTTTGGTTCTGGTTGCAGCAAGTGCTCTTTGTTGAGCTAGTTATGCTGAGCCCTGCATGTTAAAGTATCACCATTGGTATCACATTAAGATCACCTCAAATGGAGACACTGATGATTTTTGTGTCCATAAGTGCTTCTCTTTGGGGTTGTCTTGCTTGTGAATTTATCAGACATTTCACTAGAAAACTACAACTTTTCACGTGACCAGCTAAATAGTTTGTCACCAAGATTACCCAAACATAAGCACTTACCTCGGTTCTGAATGCTGTAAGTGCTACTTGTTGGGGTAGTTTTTTTGACCACTTCATCTTCAAGTATCACTTTAAATTATCATTGATGGAGCTGCAGCTGAGGCCACTATGTGGCAAAGATTTTCATGAAGGCAACTCATTGCTGTCCAATCGGCCACTCATCACATGCTAATGGCATGCATGCATGAGTGTCATCTGTTACCTCCCCTTCTCTTCATAGTAGGCAGAGTATGCTGAAAATGGCTTTGCTGAGTATTTAAGATGGGCCACTCTCTCCAAGAAGCAATACCTCCACTGCTGCCAGGTCAACATAAAGTAGATGCCAGAAACAAGAGGAATACAGGGAAAGCTGTAAGAAAAGAAGATTGCTCAATGTACGTCTTTGTTATTGACCCAACTTTAGCATTGACATGACTCCTGAATTCAGTAAGTGCTACTTGTTGGGGCGGTTGCATTTGACAAATGCAACAACTACATGTGAGAGAAGATGAGGGACAACATTGGAATCACACTAAGACCACCTCAAATGGAGACACTGATGATTTTTTGTGTCCATAAGTGCTTCTCTTTGGGGTTGTCTTGCTTGTGAATTCATCAGACATTTCATTAGAAAACTACAACTTTTCACGTGACCAGATAAATAGTTTGTCACCAAGATTACCCAAACATAAGCACTGACCTGAGTTCTGAATGCTGCAAGTGCTACTTGTTGGGGTATTATTGTTGACTTATTCTTCAGGATCATATGAAAGAATTCACCCAGCCAGCTGTTCCTGATCATCATCAATCATCATTGTTGGGGTATTATTGTTGACTTATTCTTCAGGATCATATGAAAGAATTCACCCAGCCAGCTGTTCCTGATCCTTTGTTATGATGTGTACAGTAGAATGTAGTTTATCTCCTCTTGGCCCAGATGTGGTCAATATTATTACCCCTACAAAAACACTGACTTTGGTTCTGGTTGCAGCAAGTGCTCTTTGTTGGGCTAGTTATGCTGAGCCCTGCATGTTAAAGTATCACCATTGGTATCACATTAAGATCACCTCAAATGGAGACACTGATGATTTTTGTGTCCATAAGTGCTTCTCTTTGGGGTTGTCTTGCTTGTGAATTCATCAGACATTTCATTAGAAAACTACAACTTTTCACGTGACCAGTTAAGTAGTTTGTCACCAAGATTACCCAAACATAGGCACTGACCTTGGTTCTGAATGCTGTAAGTGCTACTTGTTGGGGTAGTTTTTTTGACCACTTCATCTTCAAGTATCACTTTAAATTATCATTGATGGAGCTGCAGCTGAGGCCACTATGTGGCAAAGATTTTCATGAAGGCAACTCATTGCTGTCCAATCGGCCACTCATCACATGCTAATGGCATGCATGCATGAGTGTCATCTGTTTCCTCCCCTTCTCTTCAAAGTAGGCGGAGTATGCTGCAAATGGCTTTGCTGAGTATTTAAGATGGGCCACTCTCTCCAAGAAGCAATACTTCCACTGCTGCCAGGACAACATAAAGTAGATGCCAGAAACATGAGGAATACAGGGAAAGCTGTAAGAAAAGAAGATTGCTCAATGTACGTCTTTGTTATTGACCCAACTTTAGCATTGACATGACTCCTGAATTCAGTAAGTGCTACTTGTTGGGGCGGTTGCATTTGACAAATGCAACAACTACATGTGAGAGAAGATGAGGGACAACATTGGAATCACACTAAGACCACCTCAAATGGAGACACTGATGATTGTTTGTGTCCATAAGTGCTTCTCTTTGGGGTTGTCTTGCTTGTGAATTCATCAGACATTTCATTAGAAAACTACAACTTTTCACGTGACCAGATAAATAGTTTGTCACCAAGATTACCCAAACATAAGCACTGACCTGAGTTCTGAATGCTGTAAGTGCTACTTGTTGGGGTATTATTGTTGACTTATTCTTCAGGATCATATGAAAGAATTCACCCAGCCAGCTGTTCCTGATCCTTTGTTATGATGTGTACAGTAGAATGTAGTTTATCTCCTCTTGGCCCAGATGTGGTCAATATTATTACCCCTACAAAAACACTGACTTTGGTTCTGGTTGCAGCAAGTGCTCTTTGTTGGGCTAGTTATGCTGAGCCCTGCATGTTAAAGTATCACCATTGGTATCACATTAAGATCACCTCAAATGGAGACACTGATGATTTTTGTGTCCATAAGTGCTTCTCTTTGGGGTTGTCTTGCTTGTGAATTCATCAGACATTTCATTAGAAAACTACAACTTTTCACGTGACCAGCTAAGTAGTTTGTCACCAAGATTACCCAAACATAGGCACTGACCTTGGTTCTGAATGCTGTAAGTGCTACTTGTTGGGGTAGTTTTTTTGACCACTTCATCTTCAAGTATCACTTTAAATTATCATTGATTGAGCTGCAGCTGAGGCCACTATGTGGCAAAGATTTTCATGAAGGCAACTCATTGCTGTCCAATCGGCCACTCATCACATGCTAATGGCATGCATGCATGAGTGTCATCTGTTTCCTCCCCTTCTCTTCAAAGTAGGCGGAGTATGCTGCAAATGGCTTTGCTGAGTATTTAAGATGGGCCACTCTCTCCAAGAAGCAATACTTCCACTGCTGCCAGGACAACATAAAGTAGATGCCAGAAACATGAGGAATACAGGGAAAGCTGTAAGAAAAGAAGATTGCTCAATGTACGTCTTTGTTATTGACCCAACTTTAGCATTGACATGACTCCTGAATTCAGTAAGTGCTACTTGTTGGGGCGGTTGCATTTGACAAATGCAACAACTACATGTGAGAGAAGATGAGGGACAACATTGGAATCACACTAAGACCACCTCAAATGGAGACACTGATGATTTTTTGTGTCCATAAGTGCTTCTCTTTGGGGTTGTCTTGCTTGTGAATTCATCAGACATTTCATTAGAAAACTACAACTTTTCACGTGACCAGATAAATAGTTTGTCACCAAGATTACCCAAACATAAGCACTGACCTGAGTTCTGAATGCTGTAAGTGCTACTTGTTGGGGTATTATTGTTGACTTATTCTTCAGGATCATATGAAAGAATTCACCCAGCCAGCTGTTCCTGATCATCATCAATCATCATTGTTGGGGTATTATTGTTGACTTATTCTTCAGGATCATATGAAAGAATTCACCCAGCCAGCTGTTCCTGATCCTTTGTTATGATGTGTACAGTAGAATGTAGTTTATCTCCTCTTGGCCCAGATGTGGTCAATATTATTACCCCTACAAAAACACTGACTTTGGTTCTGGTTGCAGCAAGTGCTCTTTGTTGGGCTAGTTATGCTGAGCCCTGCATGTTAAAGTATCACCATTGGTATCACATTAAGATCACCTCAAATGGAGACACTGATGATTTTTGTGTCCATAAGTGCTTCTCTTTGGGGTTGTCTTGCTTGTGAATTCATCAGACATTTCATTAGAAAACTACAACTTTTCACGTGACCAGCTAAGTAGTTTGTCACCAAGATTACCCAAACATAGGCACTGACCTTGGTTCTGAATGCTGTAAGTGCTACTTGTTGGGGTAGTTTTTTTGACCACTTCATCTTCAAGTATCACTTTAAATTATCATTGATGGAGCTGCAGCTGAGGCCACTATGTGGCAAAGATTTTCATGAAGGCAACTCATTGCTGTCCAATCGGCCACTCATCACATGCTAATGGCATGCATGCATGAGTGTCATCTGTTTCCTCCCCTTCTCTTCAAAGTAGGCGGAGTATGCTGAAAATGGCTTTGCTGAGTATTTAAGATGGGCCACTCTCTCCAAGAAGCAATACTTCCACTGCTGCCAGGACAACATAAAGTAGATGCCAGAAACATGAGGAATACAGGGAAAGCTGTAAGAAAAGAAGATTGCTCAATGTACGTCTTTGTTATTGACCCAACTTTAGCATTGACATGACTCCTGAATTCAGTAAGTGCTACTTGTTGGGGCGGTTGCATTTGACAAATGCAACAACTACATGTGAGAGAAGATGAGGGACAACATTGGAATCACACTAAGACCACCTCAAATGGAGACACTGATGATTTTTTGTGTCCATAAGTGCTTCTCTTTGGGGTTGTCTTGCTTGTGAATTCATCAGACATTTCATTAGAAAACTACAACTTTTCACGTGACCAGATAAATAGTTTGTCACCAAGATTACCCAAACATAAGCACTGACCTGAGTTCTGAATGCTGTAAGTGCTACTTGTTGGGGTATTATTGTTGACTTATTCTTCAGGATCATATGAAAGAATTCACCCAGCCAGCTGTTCCTGATCCTTTGTTATGATGTGTACAGTAGAATGTAGTTTATCTCCTCTTGGCCCAGATGTGGTCAATATTATTACCCCTACAAAAACACTGACTTTGGTTCTGGTTGCAGCAAGTGCTCTTTGTTGGGCTAGTTATGCTGAGCCCTGCATGTTAAAGTATCACCATTGGTATCACATTAAGATCACCTCAAATGGAGACACTGATGATTTTTGTGTCCATAAGTGCTTCTCTTTGGGGTTGTCTTGCTTGTGAATTCATCAGACATTTCATTAGAAAACTACAACTTTTCACGTGACCAGCTAAGTAGTTTGTCACCAAGATTACCCAAACATAGGCACTGACCTTGGTTCTGAATGCTGTAAGTGCTACTTGTTGGGGTAGTTTTTTTGACCACTTCATCTTCAAGTATCACTTTAAATTATCATTGATTGAGCTGCAGCTGAGGCCACTATGTGGCAAAGATTTTCATGAAGGCAACTCATTGCTGTCCAATCGGCCACTCATCACATGCTAATGGCATGCATGCATGAGTGTCATCTGTTTCCTCCCCTTCTCTTCAAAGTAGGCGGAGTATGCTGCAAATGGCTTTGCTGAGTATTTAAGATGGGCCACTCTCTCCAAGAAGCAATACTTCCACTGCTGCCAGGACAACATAAAGTAGATGCCAGAAACATGAGGAATACAGGGAAAGCTGTAAGAAAAGAAGATTGCTCAATGTACGTCTTTGTTATTGACCCAACTTTAGCATTGACATGACTCCTGAATTCAGTAAGTGCTACTTGTTGGGGCGGTTGCATTTGACAAATGCAACAACTACATGTGAGAGAAGATGAGGGACAACATTGGAATCACACTAAGACCACCTCAAATGGAGACACTGATGATTTTTTGTGTCCATAAGTGCTTCTCTTTGGGGTTGTCTTGCTTGTGAATTCATCAGACATTTCATTAGAAAACTACAACTTTTCACGTGACCAGATAAATAGTTTGTCACCAAGATTACCCAAACATAAGCACTGACCTGAGTTCTGAATGCTGTAAGTGCTACTTGTTGGGGTATTATTGTTGACTTATTCTTCAGGATCATATGAAAGAATTCACCCAGCCAGCTGTTCCTGATCATCATCAATCATCATTGTTGGGGTATTATTGTTGACTTATTCTTCAGGATCATATGAAAGAATTCACCCAGCCAGCTGTTCCTGATCCTTTGTTATGATGTGTACAGTAGAATGTAGTTTATCTCCTCTTGGCCCAGATGTGGTCAATATTATTACCCCTACAAAAACACTGACTTTGGTTCTGGTTGCAGTAAGTGCTCTTTGTTGGGCTAGTTATGCTGAGCCCTGCATGTTAAAGTATCACCATTGGTATCACATTAAGATCACCTCAAATGGAGACACTGATGATTTTTGTGTCCATAAGTGCTTCTCTTTGGGGTTGTCTTGCTTGTGAATTCATCAGACATTTCATTAGAAAACTACAACTTTTCACGTGACCAGCTAAGTAGTTTGTCACCAAGATTACCCAAACATAGGCACTGACCTTGGTTCTGAATGCTGTAAGTGCTACTTGTTGGGGTAGTTTTTTTGACCACTTCATCTTCAAGTATCACTTTAAATTATCATTGATGGAGCTGCAGCTGAGGCCACTATGTGGCAAAGATTTTCATGAAGGCAACTCATTGCTGTCCAATCGGCCACTCATCACATGCTAATGGCATGCATGCATGAGTGTCATCTGTTTCCTCCCCTTCTCTTCAAAGTAGGCGGAGTATGCTGAAAATGGCTTTGCTGAGTATTTAAGATGGGCCACTCTCTCCAAGAAGCAATACTTCCACTGCTGCCAGGACAACATAAAGTAGATGCCAGAAACATGAGGAATACAGGGAAAGCTGTAAGAAAAGAAGATTGCTCAATGTACGTCTTTGTTATTGACCCAACTTTAGCATTGACATGACTCCTGAATTCAGTAAGTGCTACTTGTTGGGGCGGTTGCATTTGACAAATGTCTCTCACATGTAGTTGTTGCATTTGACAAATGCAACAACTACATGTGAGAGAAGATGAGGGACAACATTGGAATCACACTAAGACCACCTCAAATGGAGACACTGATGATTTTTTGTGTCCATAAGTGCTTCTCTTTGGGGTTGTCTTGCTTGTGAATTCATCAGACATTTCATTAGAAAACTACAACTTTTCACGTGACCAGATAAATAGTTTGTCACCAAGATTACCCAAACATAAGCACTGACCTGAGTTCTGAATGCTGTAAGTGCTACTTGTTGGGGTATTATTGTTGACTTATTCTTCAGGATCATATGAAAGAATTCACCCAGCCAGCTGTTCCTGATCCTTTGTTATGATGTGTACAGTAGAATGTAGTTTATCTCCTCTTGGCCCAGATGTGGTCAATATTATTACCCCTACAAAAACACTGACTTTGGTTCTGGTTGCAGCAAGTGCTCTTTGTTGAGCTAGTTATGCTGAGCCCTGCATGTTAAAGTATCACCATTGGTATCACATTAAGATCACCTCAAATGGAGACACTGATGATTTTTGTGTCCATAAGTGCTTCTCTTTGGGGTTGTCTTGCTTGTGAATTTATCAGACATTTCACTAGAAAACTACAACTTTTCACGTGACCAGCTAAATAGTTTGTCACCAAGATTACCCAAACATAAGCACTGACCTGAGTTCTGAATGCTGTAAGTGCTACTTGTTGGGGTATTATTGTTGACTTATTCTTCAGGATCATATGAAAGAATTCACCCAGCCAGCTGTTCCTGATCATTTGTTATGATGTGTACAGTAGAATGTAGTTTATCTCCTCTTGGCCCAGATGTGGTCAATATTATTACCCCTACAAAAACACTGATTTTGGTTCTGGTTGCAGCAAGTGCTCTTTGTTGGGCTAGTTATGCTGAGCCCTGCATGTTAAAGTATCACCATTGGTATCACATTAAGATCACCTCAAATGGAGACACTGATGATTTTTGTGTCCATAAGTGCTTCTCTTTGGGGTTGTCTTGCTTGTGAATTCATCAGACATTTCATTAGAAAACTACAACTTTTCACGTGACCAGCTAAGTAGTTTGTCACCAAGATTACCCAAACATAGGCACTGACCTTGGTTCTGAATGCTGTAAGTGCTACTTGTTGGGGTAGTTTTTTTGACCACTTCATCTTCAAGTATCACTTTAAATTATCATTGATGGAGCTGCAGCTGAGGCCACTATGTGGCAAAGATTTTCATGAAGGCAACTCATTGCTGTCCAATCGGCCACTCATCACATGCTAATGGCATGCATGCATGAGTGTCATCTGTTTCCTCCCCTTCTCTTCAAAGTAGGCGGAGTATGCTGAAAATGGCTTTGCTGAGTATTTAAGATGGGCCACTCTCTCCAAGAAGCAATACTTCCACTGCTGCCAAGACAACATAAAGTAGATGCCAGAAACATGAGGAATACAGGGAAAGCTGTAAGAAAAGAAGATTGCTGAATGTACGTCTTTGTTATTGACCCAACTTTAGCATTGACATGACTCCTGAATTCAGTAAGTGCTACTTGTTGGGGCGGTTGCATTTGACAAATGCAACAACTACATGTGAGAGAAGATGAGGGACAACATTGGAATCACACTAAGACCACCTCAAATGGAGACACTGATGATTTTTTGTGTCCATAAGTGCTTCTCTTTGGGGTTGTCTTGCTTGTGAATTCATCAGACATTTCATTAGAAAACTACAACTTTTCACGTGACCAGATAAATAGTTTGTCACCAAGATTACCCAAACATAAGCACTGACCTGAGTTCTGAATGCTGTAAGTGCTACTTGTTGGGGTATTATTGTTGACTTATTCTTCAGGATCATATGAAAGAATTCACCCAGCCAGCTGTTCCTGATCCTTTGTTATGATGTGTACAGTAGAATGTAGTTTATCTCCTCTTGGCCCAGATGTGGTCAATATTATTACCCCTACAAAAACACTGACTTTGGTTCTGGTTGCAGCAAGTGCTCTTTGTTGAGCTAGTTATGCTGAGCCCTGCATGTTAAAGTATCACCATTGGTATCACATTAAGATCACCTCAAATGGAGACACTGATGATTTTTGTGTCCATAAGTGCTTCTCTTTGGGGTTGTCTTGCTTGTGAATTTATCAGACATTTCACTAGAAAACTACAACTTTTCACGTGACCAGCTAAATAGTTTGTCACCAAGATTACCAAAACATAAGCACTGACCTCGGTTCTGAATGCTGTAAGTGCTTCTTGTTGGGGTAGTTTTTTTGACCACTTCATCTTCAAGTATCACTTTAAATTATCATTGATTGAGCTGCAGCTGAGGCCACTATGTGGCAAAGATTTTCATGAAGGCAACTCATTGCTGTCCAATCGGCCACTCATCACATGCTAATGGCATGCATGCATGAGTGTCATCTGTTTCCTCCCCTTCTCTTCAAAGTAGGCGGAGTATGCTGAAAATGGCTTTGCTGAGTATTTAAGATGGGCCACTCTCTCCAAGAAGCAATACTTCCACTGCTGCCAGGACAACATAAAGTAGATGCCAGAAACATGAGGAATACAGGGAAAGCTGTAAGAAAAGAAGATTGCTCAATGTACGTCTTTGTTATTGACCCAACTTTAGCATTGACATGACTCCTGAATTCAGTAAGTGCTACTTGTTGGGGCGGTTGCATTTGACAAATGCAACAACTACATGTGAGAGAAGATGAGGGACAACATTGGAATCACACTAAGACCACCTCAAATGGAGACACTGATGATTTTTTGTGTCCATAAGTGCTTCTCTTTGGGGTTGTCTTGCTTGTGAATTCATCAGACATTTCATTAGAAAACTACAACTTTTCACGTGACCAGATAAATAGTTTGTCACCAAGATTACCCAAACATAAGCACTGACCTGAGTTCTGAATGCTGTAAGTGCTACTTGTTGGGGTATTATTGTTGACTTATTCTTCAGGATCATATGAAAGAATTCACCCAGCCAGCTGTTCCTGATCCTTTGTTATGATGTGTACAGTAGAATGTAGTTTATCTCCTCTTGGCCCAGATGTGGTCAATATTATTACCCCTAAAAAAACACTGTATTTGGTTCTGGTTGCAGCAAGTGCTCTTTGTTGGGCTAGTTATGCTGAGCCCTGCATGTTAAAGTATCACCATTGGTATCACATTAAGATCACCTCAAATGGAGACACTGATGATTTTTGTGTCCATAAGTGCTTCTCTTTGGGGTTGTCTTGCTTGTGAATTCATCAGACATTTCATTAGAAAACTACAACTTTTCACGTGACCAGCTAAATAGTTTGTCACCAAGATTACCCAAACATAGGCACTGACCTTGGTTCTGAATGCTGTAAGTGCTACTTGTTGGGGTAGTTTTTTTGACCACTTCATCTTCAAGTATCACTTTAAATTATCATTGATGGAGCTGCAGCTGAGGCCACTATGTGGCAAAGATTTTCATGAAGGCAACTCATTGCTGTCCAATCGGCCACTCATCACATGCTAATGGCATGCATGCATGAGTGTCATCTGTTTCCTCCCCTTCTCTTCAAAGTAGGCGGAGTATGCTGAAAATGGCTTTGCTGAGTATTTAAGATGGGCCACTCTCTCCAAGAAGCAATACTTCCACTGCTGCCAGGACAACATAAAGTAGATGCCAGAAACATGAGGAATACAGGGAAAGCTGTAAGAAAAGAAGATTGCTCAATGTACGTCTTTGTTATTGACCCAACTTTAGCATTGACATGACTCCTGAATTCAGTAAGTGCTACTTGTTGGGGCGGTTGCATTTGACAAATGCAACAACTACATGTGAGAGAAGATGAGGGACAACATTGGAATCACACTAAGACCACCTCAAATGGAGACACTGATGATTTTTTGTGTCCATAAGTGCTTCTCTTTGGGGTTGTCTTGCTTGTGAATTCATCAGACATTTCACTAGAAAACTACAACTTTTCACGTGACCAGATAAATAGTTTGTCACCAAGATTACCCAAACATAAGCACTGACCTGAGTTCTGAATGCTGTAAGTGCTACTTGTTGGGGTATTATTGTTGACTTATTCTTCAGGATCATATGAAAGAATTCACCCAGCCAGCTGTTCCTGATCCTTTGTTATGATGTGTACAGTAGAATGTAGTTTATCTCCTCTTGGCCCAGATGTGGTCAATATTATTACCCCTACAAAAACACTGACTTTGGTTCTGGTTGCAGCAAGTGCTCTTTGTTGAGCTAGTTATGCTGAGCCCTGCATGTTAAAGTATCACCATTGGTATCACATTAAGATCACCTCAAATGGAGACACTGATGATTTTTGTGTCCATAAGTGCTTCTCTTTGGGGTTGTCTTGCTTGTGAATTTATCAGACATTTCACTAGAAAACTACAACTTTTCACGTGACCAGCTAAATAGTTTGTCACCAAGATTACCCAAACATAAGCACTGACCTCGGTTCTGAATGCTGTAAGTGCTACTTGTTGGGGTAGTTTTTTTGACCACTTCATCTTCAAGTATCACTTTAAATTATCATTGATTGAGCTGCAGCTGAGGCCACTATGTGGCAAAGATTTTCATGAAGGCAACTCATTGCTGTCCAATCGGCCACTCATCACATGCTAATGGCATGCATGCATGAGTGTCATCTGTTTCCTCCCCTTCTCTTCAAAGTAGGCGGAGTATGCTGAAAATGGCTTTGCTGAGTATTTAAGATGGGCCACTCTCTCCAAGAAGCAATACTTCCACTGCTGCCAGGACAACATAAAGTAGATGCCAGAAACATGAGGAATACAGGGAAAGCTGTAAGAAAAGAAGATTGCTCAATGTACGTCTTTGTTATTGACCCAACTTTAGCATTGACATGACTCCTGAATTCAGTAAGTGCTACTTGTTGGGGCGGTTGCATTTGACAAATGCAACAACTACATGTGAGAGAAGATGAGGGACAACATTGGAATCACACTAAGACCACCTCAAATGGAGACACTGATGATTTTTTGTGTCCATAAGTGCTTCTCTTTGGGGTTGTCTTGCTTGTGAATTCATCAGACATTTCATTAGAAAACTACAACTTTTCACGTGACCAGATAAATAGTTTGTCACCAAGATTACCCAAACATAAGCACTGACCTGAGTTCTGAATGCTGTAAGTGCTACTTGTTGGGGTATTATTGTTGACTTATTCTTCAGGATCATATGAAAGAATTCACCCAGCCAGCTGTTCCTGATCCTTTGTTATGATGTGTACAGTAGAATGTAGTTTATCTCCTCTTGGCCCAGATGTGGTCAATATTATTACCCCTAAAAAAACACTGTATTTGGTTCTGGTTGCAGCAAGTGCTCTTTGTTGGGCTAGTTATGCTGAGCCCTGCATGTTAAAGTATCACCATTGGTATCACATTAAGATCACCTCAAATGGAGACACTGATGATTTTTGTGTCCATAAGTGCTTCTCTTTGGGGTTGTCTTGCTTGTGAATTCATCAGACATTTCATTAGAAAACTACAACTTTTCACGTGACCAGCTAAACAGTTTGTCACCAAGATTACCCAAACATAGGCACTGACCTTGGTTCTGAATGCTGTAAGTGCTACTTGTTGGGGTAGTTTTTTTGACCACTTCATCTTCAAGTATCACTTTAAATTATCATTGATGGAGCTGCAGCTGAGGCCACTATGTGGCAAAGATTTTCATGAAGGCAACTCATTGCTGTCCAATCGGCCACTCATCACATGCTAATGGCATGCATGCATGAGTGTCATCTGTTACCTCCCCTTCTCTTCATAGTAGGCGGAGTATGCTGAAAATGGCTTTGCTGAGTATTTAAGATGGGCCACTCTCTCCAAGAAGCAATACTTCCACTGCTGCCAGGACAACATAAAGTAGATGCCAGAAACATGAGGAATACAGGGAAAGCTGTAAGAAAAGAAGATTACTCAATGTACGTCTTTGTTATTGACCCAACTTTAGCATTGACATGACTCCTGAATTCAGTAAGTGCTACTTGTTGGGGCGGTTGCATTTGACAAATGCAACAACTACATGTGAGAGAAGATGAGGGACAACATTGGAATCACACTAAGACCACCTCAAATGGAGACACTGATGATTTTTTGTGTCCATAAGTGCTTCTCTTTGGGGTTGTCTTGCTTGTGAATTCATCAGACATTTCATTAGAAAACTACAACTTTTCACGTGACCAGATAAATAGTTTGTCACCAAGATTACCCAAACATAAGCACTGACCTCGGTTCTGAATGCTGTAAGTGCTACTTGTTGGGGTAGTTTTTTTGACCACTTCATCTTCAAGTATCACTTTAAATTATCATTGATTGAGCTGCAGCTGAGGCCACTATGTGGCAAAGATTTTCATGAAGGCAACTCATTGCTGTCCAATCGGCCACTCATCACATGCTAATGGCATGCATGCATGAGTGTCATCTGTTTCCTCCCCTTCTCTTCAAAGTAGGCGGAGTATGCTGAAAATGGCTTTGCTGAGTATTTAAGATGGGCCACTCTCTCCAAGAAGCAATACTTCCACTGCTGCCAGGACAACATAAAGTAGATGCAAGAAACATGAGGAATACAGGGAAAGCTGTAAGAAAAGAAGATTGCTCAATGTACGTCTTTGTAATTGACCCAACTTTAGCATTGACATGACTCCTGAATTCAGTAAGTGCTACTTGTTGGGGCGGTTGCATTTGACAAATGCAACAACTACATGTGAGAGAAGATGAGGGACAACATTGGAATCACACTAAGACCACCTCAAATGGAGACACTGATGATTTTTTGTGTCCATAAGTGCTTCTCTTTGGGGTTGTCTTGCTTGTGAATTCATCAGACATTTCATTAGAAAACTACAACTTTTCACGTGACCAGATAAATAGTTTGTCACCAAGATTACCCAAACATAAGCACTGACCTGAGTTCTGAATGCTGTAAGTGCTACTTGTTGGGGTATTATTGTTGACTTATTCTTCAGGATCATATGAAAGAATTCACCCAGCCAGCTGTTCCTGATCCTTTGTTATGATGTGTACAGTAGAATGTAGTTTATCTCCTCTTGGCCCAGATGTGGTCAATATTATTACCCCTACAAAAACACTGACTTTGGTTCTGGTTGCAGCAAGTGCTCTTTGTTGAGCTAGTTATGCTGAGCCCTGCATGTTAAAGTATCACCATTGGTATCACATTAAGATCACCTCAAATGGAGACACTGATGATTTTTGTGTCCATAAGTGCTTCTCTTTGGGGTTGTCTTGCTTGTGAATTTATCAGACATTTCACTAGAAAACTACAACTTTTCACGTGACCAGCTAAATAGTTTGTCACCAAGATTACCCAAACATAAGCACTGACCTCGGTTCTGAATGCTGTAAGTGCTACTTGTTGGGGTAGTTTTTTTGACCACTTCATCTTCAAGTATCACTTTAAATTATCATTGATTGAGCTGCAGCTGAGGCCACTATGTGGCAAAGATTTTCATGAAGGCAACTCATTGCTGTCCAATCGGCCACTCATCACATGCTAATGGCATGCATGCATGAGTGTCATCTGTTTCCTCCCCTTCTCTTCAAAGTAGGCGGAGTATGCTGAAAATGGCTTTGCTGAGTATTTAAGATGGGCCACTCTCTCCAAGAAGCAATACTTCCACTGCTGCCAGGACAACATAAAGTAGATGCCAGAAACATGAGGAATACAGGGAAAGCTGTAAGAAAAGAAGATTGCTCAATGTACGTCTTTGTTATTGACCCAACTTTAGCATTGACATGACTCCTGAATTCAGTAAGTGCTACTTGTTGGGGCGGTTGCATTTGACAAATGCAACAACTACATGTGAGAGAAGATGAGGGACAACATTGGAATCACACTAAGACCACCTCAAATGGAGACACTGATGATTTTTGTGTCCATAAGTGCTTCTCTTTGGGGTTGTCTTGCTTGTGAATTCATCAGACATTTCATTAGAAAACTACAACTTTTCACGTGACCAGATAAATAGTTTGTCACCAAGATTACCCAAACATAAGCACTGACCTGAGTTCTGAATGCTGTAAGTGCTACTTGTTGGGGTATTATTGTTGACTTATTCTTCAGGATCATATGAAAGAATTCACCAAGCCAGCTGTTCCTGATCCTTTGTTATGATGTGTACAGTAGAATGTAGTTTATCTCCTCTTGGCCCAGATGTGGTCAATATTATTACCCCTACAAAAACACTGACTTTGGTTCTGGTTGCAGCAAGTGCTCTTTGTTGAGCTAGTTATGCTGAGCCCTGCATGTTAAAGTATCACCATTGGTATCACATTAAGATCACCTCAAATGGAGACACTGATGATTTTTGTGTCCATAAGTGCTTCTCTTTGGGGTTGTCTTGCTTGTGAATTCATCAGACATTTCACTAGAAAACTACAACTTTTCACGTGACCAGCTAAATAGTTTGTCACCAAGATTACCCAAACATAAGCACTGACCTCGGTTCTGAATGCTGTAAGTGCTACTTGTTGGGGTAGTTTTTTTGACCACTTCATCTTCAAGTATCACTTTAAATTATCATTGATTGAGCTGCAGCTGAGGCCACTATGTGGCAAAGATTTTCATGAAGGCAACTCATTGCTGTCCAATCGGCCACTCATCACATGCTAATGGCATGCATGCATGAGTGTCATCTGTTACCTCCCCTTCTCTTCAAAGTAGGCGGAGAATGCTGAAAATGGCTTTGCTGAGTATTTAAGATGGGCCACTCTCTCCAAGAAGCAATACCTCCACTGCTGCCAGGTCAACATAAAGTAGATGCCAGAAACAAGAGGAATACAGGGAAAGCTGTAAGAAAAGAAGATTGCTCAATGTACGTCTTTGTTATTGACCCAACTTTAGCATTGACATGACTCCTGAATTCAGTAAGTGCTACTTGTTGGGGCGGTTGCATTTGACAAATGCAACAACTACATGTGAGAGAAGATGAGGGACAACATTGGAATCACACTAAGACCACCTCAAATGGAGACACTGATGATTTTTTGTGTCCATAAGTGCTTCTCTTTGGGGGTGTCTTGCTTGTGAATTCATCAGACATTTCATTAGAAAACTACAACTTTTCACGTGACCAGATAAATAGTTTGTCACCAAGATTACCCAAACATAAGCACTGACCTGAGTTCTGAATGCTGTAAGTGCTACTTGTTGGGGTATTATTGTTGACTTATTCTTCAGGATCATATGAAAGAATTCACCCAGCCAGCTGTTCCTGATCCTTTGTTATGATGTGTACAGTAGAATGTAGTTTATCTCCTCTTGGCCCAGATGTGGTCAATATTATTACCCCTACAAAAACACTGACTTTGGTTCTGGTTGCAGCAAGTGCTCTTTGTTGAGCTAGTTATGCTGAGCCCTGCATGTTAAAGTATCACCATTGGTATCACATTAAGATCACCTCAAATGGAGACACTGATGATTTTTGTGTCCATAAGTGCTTCTCTTTGGGGTTGTCTTGCTTGTGAATTTATCGGACATTTCACTAGAAAACTACAACTTTTCACGTGACCAGCTAAGTAGTTTGTCACCAAGATTACCCAAACATAGGCACTGACCTTGGTTCTGAATGCTGTAAGTGCTACTTGTTGGGGTAGTTTTTTTGACCACTTCATCTTCAAGTATCACTTTAAATTATCATTGATGGAGCTGCAGCTGAGGCCACTATGTGGCAAAGATTTTCATGAAGGCAACTCATTGCTGTCCAATCGGCCACTCATCACATGCTAATGGCATGCATGCATGAGTGTCATCTGTTACCTCCCCTTCTCTTCATAGTAGGCGGAGTATGCTGAAAATGGCTTTGCTGAGTATTTAAGATGGGCCACTCTCTCCAAGAAGCAATACCTCCACTGCTGCCAGGTCAACATAAAGTAGATGCCAGAAACAAGAGGAATACAGGGAAAGCTGTAAGAAAAGAAGATTGCTCAATGTACGTCTTTGTTATTGACCCAACTTTAGCATTGACATGACTCCTGAATTCAGTAAGTGCTACTTGTTGGGGCGGTTGCATTTGACAAATGCAACAACTACATGTGAGAGAAGATGAGGGACAACATTGGAATCACACTAAGACCACCTCAAATGGAGACACTGATGATTTTTTGTGTCCATAAGTGCTTCTCTTTGGGGTTGTCTTGCTTGTGAATTCATCAGACATTTCATTAGAAAACTACAACTTTTCACGTGACCAGATAAATAGTTTGTCACCAAGATTACCCAAACACAAGCACTGACCTGAGTTCTGAATGCTGTAAGTGCTACTTGTTGGGGTATTATTGTTGACTTATTCTTCAGGATCATATGAAAGAATTCACCCAGCCAGCTGTTCCTGATCCTTTGTTATGATGTGTGCAGTAGAATGTAGTTTATCTCCTCTTGGCCCAGATGTGGTCAATATTATTACCCCTACAAAAACACTGACTTTGGTTCTGGTTGCAGCAAGTGCTCTTTGTTGAGCTAGTTATGCTGAGCCCTGCATGTTAAAGTATCACCATTGGTATCACATTAAGATCACCTCAAATGGAGACACTGATGATTTTTGTGTCCATAAGTGCTTCTCTTTGGGGTTGTCTTGCTTTTGAATTCATCAGACATTTCATTAGAAAACTACAACTTTTCACGTGACCAGCTAAGTAGTTTGTCACCAAGATTACCCAAACATAGGCACTGACCTTGGTTCTGAATGCTGTAAGTGCTACTTGTTGGGGTAGTTTTTTTGACCACTTCATCTTCAAGTATCACTTTAAATTATCATTGATGGAGCTGCAGCTGAGGCCACTATGTGGCAAAGATTTTCATGAAGGCAACTCATTGCTGTCCAATCGGCCACTCATCACATGCTAATGGCATGCATGCATGAGTGTCATCTGTTACCTCCCCTTCTCTTCATAGTAGGCGGAGTATGCTGAAAATGGCTTTGCTGAGTATTTAAGATGGGCCACTCTCTCCAAGAAGCAATACCTCCACTGCTGCCAGGTCAACATAAAGTAGATGCCAGAAACAAGAGGAATACAGGGAAAGCTGTAAGAAAAGAAGATTGCTCAATGTACGTCTTTGTTATTGACCCAACTTTAGCATTGACATGACTCCTGAATTCAGTAAGTGCTACTTGTTGGGGCGGGTGCATTTGACAAATGCAACAACTACATGTGAGAGAAGATGAGGGACAACATTGGAGTCACACTAAGACCACCTCAAATGGAGACACTGATGATTTTTGTGTCCATAAGTGCTTCTCTTTGGGGTTGTCTTGCTTGTGAATTTATCAGACATTTCACTAGAAAACTACAACTTTTCACGTGACCAGCTAAATAGTTTGTCACCAAGATTACCCAAACATAAGCACTGGCCTCGGTTCTGAATGCTGTAAGTGCTACTTGTTGGGATATTATTGTTGACTTATTCTTCAGGATCATATGAAAGAATTCACCCAGCCAGCTGTTCCTGATCCTTTGTTATGATGTGTACAGTAGAATGTAGTTTATCTCCTCTTGGCCCAGATGTGGTCAATATTATTACCCCTACAAAAAAACTGAATTTGGTTCTGGTTGCAGCAAGTGCTCTTTGTTGGGCTAGTTATGCTGAGCCCTGCATGTTAAAGTATCACCATTGGTATCACATTAAGATCACCTCAAATGGAGACACTGATGATGTTTGTGTCCATAAGTGCTTCTCTTTGGGGTTGTCTTGCTTGTGAATTTATCAGACATTTCACTAGAAAACTACAACTTTTCACGTGACCAGCTAAATAGTTTGTCACCAAGATTACCCAAACATAAGCACTGACCTCGGTTCTGAATGCTGTAAGTGCTACTTGTTGGGGTAGTTTTTTTGACCACTTCATCTTCAAGTATCACTTTAAATTATCATTGATTGAGCTGCAGCTGAGGCCACTATGTGGCAAAGATTTTCATGAAGGCAACTCATTGCTGTCCAATCGGCCACTCATCACATGCTAATGGCATGCATGCATGAGTGTCATCTGTTTCCTCCCCTTCTCTTCAAAGTAGGCGGAGTATGCTGAAAATGGCTTTGCTGAGTATTTAAGATGGGCCACTCTCTCCAAGAAGCAATACTTCCACTGCTGCCAGGACAACATAAAGTAGATGCCAGAAACATGAGGAATACAGGGAAAGCTGTAAGAAAAGAAGATTGCTCAATGTACGTCTTTGTTATTGACCCAACTTTAGCATTGACATGACTCCTGAATTCAGTAAGTGCTACTTGTTGGGGCGGTTGCATTTGACAAATGCAACAACTACATGTGAGAGAAGATGAGGGACAACATTGGAATCACACTAAGACCACCTCAAATGGAGACACTGATGATTTTTTGTGTCCATAAGTGCTTCTCTTTGGGGTTGTCTTGCTTGTGAATTTATCAGACATTTCACTAGAAAACTACAACTTTTCACGTGACCAGATAAATAGTTTGTCACCAAGATTACCCAAACATAAGCACTGACCTCGGTTCTGAATGCTGTAAGTGCTACTTGTTGGGATATTATTGTTGACTTATTCTTCAGGATCATATGAAAGAATTCACCCAGCCAGCTGTTCCTGATCATTTGTTATGATGTGTACAGTAGAATGTAGTTTATCTCCTCTTGGCCCAGATGTGGTCAATATTATTACCCCTACAAAAAAACTGACTTTGGTTCTGGTTGCAGCAAGTGCTCTTTGTTGGGCTAGTTATGCTGAGCCCTGCATGTTAAAGTATCACCATTGGTATCACATTAAGATCACCTCAAATGGAGACACTGATGATTTTTGTGTCCATAAGTGCTTCTCTTTGGGGTTGTCTTGCTTGTGAATTTATCAGACATTTCACTAGAAAACTACAACTTTTCACGTGACCAGCTAAATAGTTTGTCACCAAGATTACCCAAACATAGGCACTGACCTCGGTTCTGAATGCTGTAAGTGCTACTTGTTGGGGTAGTTTTTTTGACCACTTCATCTTCAAGTATCACTTTAAATTATCATTGATTGAGCTGCAGCTGAGGCCACTATGTGGCAAAGATTTTCATGAAGGCAACTCATTGCTGTCCAATGGGCCACTCATCACATGCTAATGGCATGCATGCATGAGTGTCATCTGTTACCTCCCCTTCTCTTCAAAGTAGGCGGAGAATGCTGAAAATGGCTTTGCTGAGTATTTAAGATGGGCCACTCTCTCCAAGAAGCAATACTTCCCCTGCTGCCAGGACAACATAAAGTAGATGCCAGAAACAAGAGGAATACAGGGAAAGCTGTAAGAAAAGAAGATTGCTCAATGTACGTCTTTGTTATTGACCCAACTTTAGCATTGACATGACTCCTGAATTCAGTAAGTGCTACTTGTTGGGGCGGTTGCATTTGACAAATGCAACAACTACATGTGAGAGAAGATGAGGGACAACATTGGAATCACATTAAGATCACCTCAAATGGAGACACTGATAATTTTTGTGTCCATAAGTGCTTCTCTTTGGGGTTGTCTTGCTTGTGAATTTATCAGACATTTCACTAGAAAACTACAACTTTTCACGTGACCAGCTAAATAGTTTGTCACCAAGATTACCCAAACATAAGCACTGACCTCGGTTCTGAATGCTGTAAGTGCTACTTGTTGGGGTAGTTTTTTTGACCACTTCATCTTCAAGTATCACTTTAAATTATCATTGATTGAGCTGCAGCTGAGGCCACTATGTGGCAAAGATTTTCATGAAGGCAACTCATTGCTGTCCAATCGGCCACTCATCACATGCTAATGGCATGCATGCATGAGTGTCATCTGTTACCTCCCCTTCTCTTCAAAGTAGGCGGAGAATGCTGAAAATGGCTTTGCTGAGTATTTAAAATGGGCCACTCTCTCCAAGAAGCAATACTTCCCCTGCTGCCAGGACAACATAAAGTAGATGCCAGAAACAAGAGGAATACAGGGAAAGCTGTAAGAAAAGAAGATTGCTCAATGTACGTCTTTGTTATTGACCCAACTTTAGCATTGACATGACTCCTGAATTCAGTAAGTGCTACTTGTTGGGGCGGTTGCATTTGACAAATGCAACAACTACATGTAAGAGAAGATGAGGGACAACATTGGAATCACACTAAGACCACCTCAAATGGAGACACTGATGATTTTTTGTGTCCATAAGTGCTTCTCTTTGGGGTTGTCTTGCTTGTGAATTCATCAGACATTTCATTAGAAAACTACAACTTTTCACGTGACCAGATAAATAGTTTGTCACCAAGATTACCCAAACATAAGCACTGACCTGAGTTCTGAATGCTGTAAGTGCTACTTGTTGGGGTATTATTGTTGACTTATTCTTCAGGATCATATGAAAGAATTCACCCAGCCAGTTGTTCCTGATCATTTGTTATGATGTGTACAGTAGAATGTAGTTTATCTCCTCTTGGCCCAGATGTGGTCAATATTATTACCCCTACAAAAACACTGATTTTGGTTCTGGTTGCAGCAAGTGCTCTTTGTTGGGCTAGTTATGCTGAGCCCTGCATGTTAAAGTATCACCATTGGTATCACATTAAGATCACCTCAAATGGAGACACTGATGATTTTTGTGTCCATAAGTGCTTCTCTTTGGGGTTGTCTTGCTTGTGAATTCATCAGACATTTCATTAGAAAACTACAACTTTTCACGTGACCAGCTAAGTAGTTTGTCACCAAGATTACCCAAACATAGGCACTGACCTTGGTTCTGAATGCTGTAAGTGCTACTTGTTGGGGTAGTTTTTTTGACCACTTCATCTTCAAGTATCACTTTAAATTATCATTGATGGAGCTGCAGCTGAGGCCACTATGTGGCAAAGATTTTCATGAAGGCAACTCATTGCTGTCCAATCGGCCACTCATCACATGCTAATGGCATGCATGCATGAGTGTCATCTGTTACCTCCCCTTCTCTTCATAGTAGGCGGAGTATGCTGAAAATGGCTTTGCTGAGTATTTAAGATGGGCCACTCTCTCCAAGAAGCAATACCTCCACTGCTGCCAGGTCAACATAAAGTAGATGCCAGAAACAAGAGGAATACAGGGAAAGCTGTAAGAAAAGAAGATTGCTCAATGTACGTCTTTGTTATTGACCCAACTTTAGCATTGACATGACTCCTGAATTCAGTAAGTGCTACTTGTTGGGGCGGGTGCATTTGACAAATGCAACAACTACATGTGAGAGAAGATGAGGGACAACATTGGAGTCACACTAAGACCACCTCAAATGGAGACACTGATGATTTTTGTGTCCATAAGTGCTTCTCTTTGGGGTTGTCTTGCTTGTGAATTTATCAGACATTTCACTAGAAAACTACAACTTTTCACGTGACCAGCTAAATAGTTTGTCACCAAGATTACCCAAACATAAGCACTGACCTGAGTTCTGAATGCTGTAAGTGCTACTTGTTGGGGTATTATTGTTGACTTATTCTTCAGGATCATATGAAAGAATTCACCCAGCCAGCTGTTCCTGATCCTTTGTTATGATGTGTACAGTAGAATGTAGTTTATCTCCTCTTGGCCCAGATGTGGTCAATATTATTACCCCTACAAAAACACTGATTTTGGTTCTGGTTGCAGCAAGTGCTCTTTGTTGAGCTAGTTATGCTGAGCCCTGCATGTTAAAGTATCACCATTGGTATCACATTAAGATCACCTCAAATGGAGACACTGATGATTTTTGTGTCCATAAGTGCTTCTCTTTGGGGTTGTCTTGCTTGTGAATTTATCAGACATTTCACTAGAAAACTACAGCTTTTCACGTGACCAGCTAAATAGTTTGTCACCAAGATTACCCAAACATAAGCACTGACCTCGGTTCTGAATGCTGTAAGTGCTACTTGTTGGGGTAGTTTTTTTGACCACTTCATCTTCAAGTATGACTTTAAATTATCATTGATTGAGCTGCAGCTGAGGCCACTATGTGGCAAAGATTTTCATGAAGGCAACTCATTGCTGTCCAATCGGCCACTCATCACATGCTAATGGCATGCATGCATGAGTGTCATCTGTTACCTCCCCTTCTCTTCATAGTAGGCGGAGTATGCTGAAAATGGCTTTGCTGAGTATTTAAGATGGGCCACTCTCTCCAAGAAGCAATACCTCCACTGCTGCCAGGACAACATAAAGTAGATGCCAGAAACAAGAGGAATACAGGGAAAGCTGTAAGAAAAGAAGATTGCTCAATGTACGTCTTTGTTATTGACCCAACTTTAGCATTGACGTGACTCCTGAATTCAGTAAGTGCTACTTGTTGGGGCGGTTGCATTTGACAAATGCAACAACTACATGTGAGAGAAGATGAGGGACAACATTGGAATCACACTAAGACCACCTCAAATGGAGACACTGATGATTTTTTGTGTCCATAAGTGCTTCTCTTTGGGGTTGTCTTGCTTGTGAATTTATCAGACATTTCACTAGAAAACTACAACTTTTCACGTGACCAGATAAATAGTTTGTCACCAAGATTACCCAAACATAAGCACTGACCTCGGTTCTGAATGCTGTAAGTGCTACTTGTTGGGATATTATTGTTGACTTATTCTTCAGGATCATATGAAAGAATTCACCCAGCCAGCTGTTCCTGATCCTTTGTTATGATGTGTACAGTAGAATGTAGTTTATCTCCTCTTGGCCCAGATGTGGTCAATATTATAACCCCTACAAAAACACTGACTTTGGTTCTGGTTGCAGCAAGTGCTCTTTGTTGAGCTAGTTATGCTGAGCCCTGCATGTTAAAGTATCACCGTTGGTATCACATTAAGATCACCTCAAATGGAGACACTGATGATTTTTGTGTCCATAAGTGCTTCTCTTTGGGGTTGTCTTGCTTGTGAATTCATCAGACATTTCATTAGAAAACTACAACTTTTCACGTGACCAGCTAAATAGTTTGTCACCAAGATTACCCAAACATAAGCACTGACCTCGGTTCTGAATGCTGTAAGTGCTACTTGTTGGGATATTATTGTTGACTTATTCTTCAGGATCATATGAAAGAATTCACCCAGCCAGCTGTTCCTGATCATTTGTTATGATGTGTACAGTAGAATGTAGTTTATCTCCTCTTGGCCCAGATGTGGTCAATATTATTACCCCTACAAAAACACTGATTTTGGTTCTGGTTGCAGCAAGTGCTCTTTGTTGGGCTAGTTATGCTGAGCCCTGCATGTTAAAGTATCACCATTGGTATCACATTAAGATCACCTCAAATGGAGACACTGATGATTTTTGTGTCCATAAGTGCTTCTCTTTGGGGTTGTCTTCCTTGTGAATTCATCAGACATTTCACTAGGAAACTATAACTTTTCACGTGACCAGCTAAATAGTTTGTCACCAAGATTACCCAAACATAAGCACTGACCTTGGTTCTGAATGCTGTAAGTGCTACTTGTTGGGGTAGTTTTTTTGACCACTTCATCTTCAAGTATCACTTTAAATTATCATTGATTGAGCTGCAGCTGAGGCCACTATGTGGCAAAGATTTTCATGAAGGCAACTCATTGCTGTCCAATCGGCCACTCATCACATGCTAATGGCATGCATGCATGAGTGTCATCTGTTACCTCCCCTTCTCTTCAAAGTAGGTGGAGTATGCTGAAAATGGCTTTGCTGAGTATTTAAGATGGGCCACTCTCTCCAAGAAGCACTACTTCCACTGCTGCCGGGACAACATAAAGTAGATGCCAGAAACAAGAGGAATACAGGGAAAGTTGTAAGAAAAGAAGATTGCTCAATGTACGTCTTTGTTATTGACCCAACTTTAGCATTGACATGACTCCTGAATTCAGTAAGTGCTACTTGTTGGGGCGGTTGCATTTGACAAATGCAACAACTACATGTGAGAGAAGATGAGGGACAACATTGGAATCACACTAAGACCACCTCAAATGGAGACACTGATGATTTTTTGTGTCCATAAGTGCTTCTCTTTGGGGTTGTCTTGCTTGTGAATTCATCAGACATTTCATTAGAAAACTACAACTTTTCACGTGACCAGATAAATAGTTTGTCACCAAGATTACCCAAACATAAGCACTGACCTGAGTTCTGAATGCTGTAAGTGCTACTTGTTGGGGTATTATTGTTGACTTATTCTTCAGGATCATATGAAAGAATTCACCCAGCCAGCTGTTCCTGATCCTTTGTTATGATGTGTACAGTAGAATGTAGTTTATCTCCTCTTGGCCCAGATGTGGTCAATATTATTACCCCTACAAAAACACTGACTTTGGTTCTGGTTGCAGCAAGTGCTCTTTGTTGGGCTAGTTATGCTGAGCCCTGCATGTTAAAGTATCACCGTTGGTATCACATTAAGATCACCTCAAATGGAGACACTGATGATTTTTGTGTCCATAAGTGCTTCTCTTTGGGGTTGTCTTGCTTGTGAATTCATCAGACATTTCATTAGAAAACTACAACTTTTCACGTGACCAGCTAAATAGTTTGTCACCAAGATTACCCAAACATAAGCACTGACCTCGGTTCTGAATGCTGTAAGTGCTACTTGTTGGGATATTATTGTTGACTTATTCTTCAGGATCATATGAAAGAATTCACCCAGCCAGCTGTTCCTGATCATTTGTTATGATGTGTACAGTAGAATGTAGTTTATCTCCTCTTGGCCCAGATGTGGTCAATATTATTACCCCTACAAAAACACTGATTTTGGTTCTGGTTGCAGCAAGTGCTCTTTGTTGGGCTAGTTATGCTGAGCCCTGCATGTTAAAGTATCACCATTGGTATCACATTAAGATCACCTCAAATGGAGACACTGATGATTTTTGTGTCCATAAGTGCTTCTCTTTGGGGTTGTCTTCCTTGTGAATTCATCAGACATTTCACTAGAAAACTACAACTTTTCACGTGACCAGCTAAATAGTTTGTCACCAAGATTACCCAAACATAAGCACTGACCTCGGTTCTGAATGCTGTAAGTGCTACTTGTTGGGGTAGTTTTTTTGACCACTTCATCTTCAAGTATCACTTTAAATTATCATTGATGGAGCTGCAGCTGAGGCCACTATGTGGCAAAGATTTTCATGAAGGCAACTCATTGCTGTCCAATCGGCCACTCATCACATGCTAATGGCATGCATGCATGAGTGTCATCTGTTACCTCCCCTTCTCTTCATAGTAGGCGGAGTATGCTGAAAATGGCTTTGCTGAGTATTTAAGATGGGCCACTCTCTCCAAGAAGCAATACTTCCACTGCTGCCAGGACAACATAAAGTAGATGCCAGAAACAAGAGGAATACAGGGAAAGCTGTAAGAAAAGAAGATTGCTCAATGTACGTCTTTGTTATTGACCCAACTTTAGCATTGACGTGACTCCTGAATTCAGTAAGTGCTACTTGTTGGGGCGGTTGCATTTGACAAATGCAACAACTACATGTGAGAGAAGATGAGGGACAACATTGGAATCACACTAAGACCACCTCAAATGGAGACACTGATGATTTTTTGTGTCCATAAGTGCTTCTCTTTGGGGTTGTCTTGCTTGTGAATTTATCAGACATTTCACTAGAAAACTACAACTTTTCACGTGACCAGATAAATAGTTTGTCACCAAGATTACCCAAACATAAGCACTGACCTCGGTTCTGAATGCTGTAAGTGCTACTTGTTGGGATATTATTGTTGACTTATTCTTCAGGATCATATGAAAGAATTCACCCAGCCAGCTGTTCCTGATCCTTTGTTATGATGTGTACAGTAGAATGTAGTTTATCTCCTCTTGGCCCAGATGTGGTCAATATTATTACCCCTACAAAAACACTGACTTTGGTTCTGGTTGCAGCAAGTGCTCTTTGTTGAGCTAGTTATGCTGAGCCCTGCATGTTAAAGTATCACCGTTGGTATCACATTAAGATCACCTCAAATGGAGACACTGATGATTTTTGTGTCCATAAGTGCTTCTCTTTGGGGTTGTCTTGCTTGTGAATTCATCAGACATTTCATTAGAAAACTACAACTTTTCACGTGACCAGCTAAATAGTTTGTCACCAAGATTACCCAAACATAAGCACTGACCTCGGTTCTGAATGCTGTAAGTGCTACTTGTTGGGATATTATTGTTGACTTATTCTTCAGGATCATATGAAAGAATTCACCCAGCCAGCTGTTCCTGATCATTTGTTATGATGTGTACAGTAGAATGTAGTTTATCTCCTCTTGGCCCAGATGTGGTCAATATTATTACCCCTACAAAAACACTGATTTTGGGTCTGGTTGCAGCAAGTGCTCTTTGTTGGGCTAGTTATGCTGAGCCCTGCATGTTAAAGTATCACCATTGGTATCACATTAAGATCACCTCAAATGGAGACACTGATGATTTTTGTGTCCATAAGTGCTTCTCTTTGGGGTTGTCTTCCTTGTGAATTCATCAGACATTTCACTAGAAAACTACAACTTTTCACGTGACCAGCTAAATAGTTTGTCACCAAGATTACCCAAACATAAGCACTGACCTTGGTTCTGAATGCTGTAAGTGCTACTTGTTGGGGTAGTTTTTTTGACCACTTCATCTTCAAGTATCACTTTAAATTATCATTGATTGAGCTGCAGCTGAGGCCACTATGTGGCAAAGATTTTCATGAAGGCAACTCATTGCTGTCCAATCGGCCACTCATCACATGCTAATGGCATGCATGCATGAGTGTCATCTGTTACCTCCCCTTCTCTTCAAAGTAGGTGGAGTATGCTGAAAATGGCTTTGCTGAGTATTTAAGATGGGCCACTCTCTCCAAGAAGCACTACTTCCACTGCTGCCGGGACAACATAAAGTAGATGCCAGAAACAAGAGGAATACAGGGAAAGTTGTAAGAAAAGAAGATTGCTCAATGTACGTCTTTGTTATTGACCCAACTTTAGCATTGACATGACTCCTGAATTCAGTAAGTGCTACTTGTTGGGGCGGTTGCATTTGACAAATGCAACAACTACATGTGAGAGAAGATGAGGGACAACATTGGAATCACACTAAGACCACCTCAAATGGAGACACTGATGATTTTTTGTGTCCATAAGTGCTTCTCTTTGGGGTTGTCTTGCTTGTGAATTCATCAGACATTTCATTAGAAAACTACAACTTTTCACGTGACCAGATAAATAGTTTGTCACCAAGATTACCCAAACATAAGCACTGACCTGAGTTCTGAATGCTGTAAGTGCTACTTGTTGGGGTATTATTGTTGACTTATTCTTCAGGATCATATGAAAGAATTCACCCAGCCAGCTGTTCCTGATCCTTTGTTATAATGTGTACAGTAGAATGTAGTTTATCTCCTCTTGGCCCAGATGTGGTCAATATTATTACCCCTACAAAAACACTGACTTTGGTTCTGGTTGCAGCAAGTGCTCTTTGTTGGGCTAGTTATGCTGAGCCCTGCATGTTAAAGTATCACCGTTGGTATCACATTAAGATCACCTCAAATGGAGACACTGATGATTTTTGTGTCCATAAGTGCTTCTCTTTGGGGTTGTCTTGCTTGTGAATTCATCAGACATTTCATTAGAAAACTACAACTTTTCACGTGACCAGCTAAATAGTTTGTCACCAAGATTACCCAAACATAAGCACTGACCTCGGTTCTGAATGCTGTAAGTGCTACTTGTTGGGATATTATTGTTGACTTATTCTTCAGGATCATATGAAAGAATTCACCCAGCCAGCTGTTCCTGATCATTTGTTATGATGTGTACAGTAGAATGTAGTTTATCTCCTCTTGGCCCAGATGTGGTCAATATTATTACCCCTACAAAAACACTGATTTTGGTTCTGGTTGCAGCAAGTGCTCTTTGTTGGGCTAGTTATGCTGAGCCCTGCATGTTAAAGTATCACCATTGGTATCACATTAAGATCACCTCAAATGGAGACACTGATGATTTTTGTGTCCATAAGTGCTTCTCTTTGGGGTTGTCTTCCTTGTGAATTCATCAGACATTTCACTAGAAAACTACAACTTTTCACGTGACCAGCTAAATAGTTTGTCACCAAGATTACCCAAACATAAGCACTGACCTCGGTTCTGAATGCTGTAAGTGCTACTTGTTGGGGTAGTTTTTTTGACCACTTCATCTTCAAGTATCACTTTAAATTATCATTGATTGAGCTGCAGCTGAGGCCACTATGTGGCAAAGATTTTCATGAAGGCAACTCATTGCTGTCCAATGGGCCACTCATCACATGCTAATGGCATGCATGCATGAGTGTCATCTGTTACCTCCCCTTCTCTTCAAAGTAGGTGGAGTATGCTGAAAATGGCTTTGCTGAGTATTTAAGATGGGCCACTCTCTCCAAGAAGCACTACTTCCACTGCTGCCGGGACAACATAAAGTAGATGCCAGAAACAAGAGGAATACAGGGAAAGTTGTAAGAAAAGAAGATTGCTCAATGTACGTCTTTGTTATTGACCCAACTTTAGCATTGACATGACTCCTGAATTCAGTAAGTGCTACTTGTTGGGGCAGTTGCATTTGACAAATGCAACAACTACATGTGAGAGAAGATGAGGGACAACATTGGAATCACACTAAGACCACCTCAAATGGAGACACTGATGATTTTTTGTGTCCATAAGTGCTTCTCTTTGGGGTTGTCTTGCTTGTGAATTCATCAGACATTTCACTAGAAAACTACAACTTTTCACGTGACCAGATAAATAGTTTGTCACCAAGATTACCCAAACATAAGCACTGACCTGAGTTCTGAATGCTGTAAGTGCTACTTGTTGGGGTATTATTGTTGACTTATTCTTCAGGATCATATGAAAGAATTCACCCAGCCAGCTGTTCCTGATCCTTTGTTATGATGTGTACAGTAGAATGTAGTTTATCTCCTCTTGGCCCAGATGTGGTCAATATTATTACCCCTACAAAAACACTGATTTTGGTTCTGGTTGTAGCAAGTGCTCTTTGTTGGGCTAGTTATGCTGAGCCCTGCATGTTAAAGTATCACCATTGGTATCACATTAAGATCACCTCAAATGGAGACACTGATGATTTTTGTGTCCATAAGTGCTTGTCTTTGGGGTTGTCTTGCTTGTGAATTCATCAGACATTTCATTAGAAAACTACAACTTTTCACGTGACCAGATAAATAGTTTGTCACCAAGATTACCCAAACATAAGCACTGACCTGAGTTCTGAATGCTGTAAGTGCTACTTGTTGGGGTATTATTGTTGACTTATTCTTCAGGATCATATGAAAGAATTCACCCAGCCAGCTGTTCCTGATCATTTGTTATGATGTGTACAGTAGAATGTAGTTTATCTCCTCTTGGCCCAGATGTGGTCAATATTATTACCCCTACAAAAAAACTGACTTTGGTTCTGGTTGCAGCAAGTGCTCTTTGTTGGGCTAGTTATGCTGAGCCCTGCATGTTAAAGTATCACCATTGGTATCACATTAAGATCACCTCAAATGGAGACACTGATGATGTTTGTGTCCATAAGTGCTTCTCTTTGGGGTTGTCTTGCTTGTGAATTTATCAGACATTTCACTAGAAAACTACAACTTTTCACGTGACCAGCTAAATAGTTTGTCACCAAGATTACCCAAACATAAGCACTGACCTCGGTTCTGAATGCTGTAAGTGCTACTTGTTGGGGTAGTTTTTTTGACCACTTCATCTTCAAGTATCACTTTAAATTATCATTGATGGAGCTGCAGCTGAGGCCACTATGTGGCAAAGACTTTCATGAAGGCAACTCATTGCTGTCCAATGGGCCACTCATCACATGCTAATGGCATGCATGCATGAGTGTCATCTGTTACCTCCCCTTCTCTTCAAAGTAGGTGGAGTATGCTGAAAATGGCTTTGCTGAGTATTTAAGATGGGCCACTCTCTCCAAGAAGCACTACTTCCACTGCTGCCGGGACAACATAAAGTAGATGCCAGAAACAAGAGGAATACAGAGAAAGCTGTAAGAAAAGGAGATTGCTCAATGTACGTCTTTGTTATTGACCCAACTTTAGCATTGACATGACTCCTGAATTCAGTAAGTGCTACTTGTTGGGGCGGTTGCATTTGACAAATGCAACAACTACATGTGAGAGAAGATGAGGGACAACATTGGAATCACACTAAGACCACCTCAAATGGAGACACTGATGATTTTTTGTGTCCATAAGTGCTTCTCTTTGGGGTTGTCTTGCTTGTGAATTCATCAGACATTTCATTAGAAAACTACAACTTTTCACGTGACCAGATAAATAGTTTGTCACCAAGATTACCCAAACATAAGCACTGACCTGAGTTCTGAATGCTGTAAGTGCTACTTGTTGGGGTATTATTGTTGACTTATTCTTCAGGATCATATGAAAGAATTCACCCAGCCAGCTGTTCCTGATCCTTTGTTATGATGTGTACAGTAGAATGTAGTTTATCTCCTCTTGGCCCAGATGTGGTCAATATTATTACCCCTAAAAAAACACTGTATTTGGTTCTGGTTGCAGCAAGTGCTCTTTGTTGGGCTAGTTATGCTGAGCCCTGCATGTTAAAGTATCACCATTGGTATCACATTAAGATCACCTCAAATGGAGACACTGATGATTTTTGTGTCCATAAGTGCTTCTCTTTGGGGTTGTCTTGCTTGTGAATTCATCAGACATTTCATTAGAAAACTACAACTTTTCACGTGACCAGCTAAATAGTTTGTCACCAAGATTACCCAAACATAGGCACTGACCTTGGTTCTGAATGCTGTAAGTGCTACTTGTTGGGGTAGTTTTTTTGACCACTTCATCTTCAAGTATCACTTTAAATTATCATTGATGGAGCTGCAGCTGAGGCCACTATGTGGCAAAGATTTTCATGAAGGCAACTCATTGCTGTCCAATCGGCCACTCATCACATGCTAATGGCATGCATGCATGAGTGTCATCTGTTACCTCCCCTTCTCTTCATAGTAGGCGGAGTATGCTGAAAATGGCTTTGCTGAGTATTTAAGATGGGCCACTCTCTCCAAGAAGCAATACTTCCACTGCTGCCAGGACAACATAAAGTAGATGCCAGAAACATGAGGAATACAGGGAAAGCTGTAAGAAAAGAAGATTACTCAATGTACGTCTTTGTTATTGACCCAACTTTAGCATTGACATGACTCCTGAATTCAGTAAGTGCTACTTGTTGGGGCGGTTGCATTTGACAAATGCAACAACTACATGTGAGAGAAGATGAGGGACAACATTGGAATCACACTAAGACCACCTCAAATGGAGACACTGATGATTTTTTGTGTCCATAAGTGCTTCTCTTTGGGGTTGTCTTGCTTGTGAATTCATCAGACATTTCATTAGAAAACTACAACTTTTCACGTGACCAGATAAATAGTTTGTCACCAAGATTACCCAAACATAAGCACTGACCTCAGTTCTGAATGCTGTAAGTGCTACTTGTTGGGGTAGTTTTTTTGACCACTTCATCTTCAAGTATCACTTTAAATTATCATTGATTGAGCTGCAGCTGAGGCCACTATGTGGCAAAGATTTTCATGAAGGCAACTCATTGCTGTCCAATCGGCCACTCATCACATGCTAATGGCATGCATGCATGAGTGTCATCTGTTTCCTCCCCTTCTCTTCAAAGTAGGCGGAGTATGCTGAAAATGGCTTTGCTGAGTATTTAAGATGGGCCACTCTCTCCAAGAAGCAATACTTCCACTGCTGCCAGGACAACATAAAGTAGATGCCAGAAACATGAGGAATACAGGGAAAGCTGTAAGAAAAGAAGATTGCTCAATGTACGTCTTTGTTATTGACCCAACTTTAGCATTGACATGACTCCTGAATTCAGTAAGTGCTACTTGTTGGGGCGGTTGCATTTGACAAATGCAACAACTACATGTGAGAGAAGATGAGGGACAACATTGGAATCACACTAAGACCACCTCAAATGGAGACACTGATGATTTTTTGTGTCCATAAGTGCTTCTCTTTGGGGTTGTCTTGCTTGTGAATTTATCAGACATTTCACTAGAAAACTACAACTTTTCACGTGACCAGATAAATAGTTTGTCACCAAGATTACCCAAACATAAGCACTGACCTCGGTTCTGAATGCTGTAAGTGCTACTTGTTGGGATATTATTGTTGACTTATTCTTCAGGATCATATGAAAGAATTCACCCAGCCAGCTGTTCCTGATCCTTTGTTATGATGTGTACAGTAGAATGTAGTTTATCTCCTCTTGGCCCAGATGTGGTCAATATTATTACCCCTACAAAAACACTGACTTTGGTTCTGGTTGCAGCAAGTGCTCTTTGTTGAGCTAGTTATGCTGAGCCCTGCATGTTAAAGTATCACCGTTGGTATCACATTAAGATCACCTCAAATGGAGACACTGATGATTTTTGTGTCCATAAGTGCTTCTCTTTGGGGTTGTCTTGCTTGTGAATTCATCAGACATTTCATTAGAAAACTACAACTTTTCACGTGACCAGCTAAATAGTTTGTCACCAAGATTACCCAAACATAAGCACTGACCTCGGTTCTGAATGCTGTAAGTGCTACTTGTTGGGATATTATTGTTGACTTATTCTTCAGGATCATATGAAAGAATTCACCCAGCCAGCTGTTCCTGATCATTTGTTATGATGTGTACAGTAGAATGTAGTTTATCTCCTCTTGGCCCAGATGTGGTCAATATTATTACCCCTACAAAAACACTGATTTTGGGTCTGGTTGCAGCAAGTGCTCTTTGTTGGGCTAGTTATGCTGAGCCCTGCATGTTAAAGTATCACCATTGGTATCACATTAAGATCACCTCAAATGGAGACACTGATGATTTTTGTGTCCATAAGTGCTTCTCTTTGGGGTTGTCTTCCTTGTGAATTCATCAGACATTTCACGAGAAAACTACAACTTTTCACGTGACCAGCTAAATAGTTTGTCACCAAGATTACCCAAACATAAGCACTGACCTTGGTTCTGAATGCTGTAAGTGCTACTTGTTGGGGTAGTTTTTTTGACCACTTCATCTTCAAGTATCACTTTAAATTATCATTGATTGAGCTGCAGCTGAGGCCACTATGTGGCAAAGATTTTCATGAAGGCAACTCATTGCTGTCCAATCGGCCACTCATCACATGCTAATGGCATGCATGCATGAGTGTCATCTGTTACCTCCCCTTCTCTTCAAAGTAGGTGGAGTATGCTGAAAATGGCTTTGCTGAGTATTTAAGATGGGCCACTCTCTCCAAGAAGCACTACTTCCACTGCTGCCGGGACAACATAAAGTAGATGCCAGAAACAAGAGGAATACAGGGAAAGTTGTAAGAAAAGAAGATTGCTCAATGTACGTCTTTGTTATTGACCCAACTTTAGCATTGACATGACTCCTGAATTCAGTAAGTGCTACTTGTTGGGGCGGTTGCATTTGACAAATGCAACAACTACATGTGAGAGAAGATGAGGGACAACATTGGAATCACACTAAGACCACCTCAAATGGAGACACTGATGATTTTTTGTGTCCATAAGTGCTTCTCTTTGGGGTTGTCTTGCTTGTGAATTCATCAGACATTTCATTAGAAAACTACAACTTTTCACGTGACCAGATAAATAGTTTGTCACCAAGATTACCCAAACATAAGCACTGACCTGAGTTCTGAATGCTGTAAGTGCTACTTGTTGGGGTATTATTGTTGACTTATTCTTCAGGATCATATGAAAGAATTCACCCAGCCAGCTGTTCCTGATCCTTTGTTATAATGTGTACAGTAGAATGTAGTTTATCTCCTCTTGGCCCAGATGTGGTCAATATTATTACCCCTACAAAAACACTGACTTTGGTTCTGGTTGCAGCAAGTGCTCTTTGTTGGGCTAGTTATGCTGAGCCCTGCATGTTAAAGTATCACCGTTGGTATCACATTAAGATCACCTCAAATGGAGACACTGATGATTTTTGTGTCCATAAGTGCTTCTCTTTGGGGTTGTCTTGCTTGTGAATTCATCAGACATTTCATTAGAAAACTACAACTTTTCACGTGACCAGCTAAATAGTTTGTCACCAAGATTACCCAAACATAAGCACTGACCTCGGTTCTGAATGCTGTAAGTGCTACTTGTTGGGATATTATTGTTGACTTATTCTTCAGGATCATATGAAAGAATTCACCCAGCCAGCTGTTCCTGATCATTTGTTATGATGTGTACAGTAGAATGTAGTTTATCTCCTCTTGGCCCAGATGTGGTCAATATTATTACCCCTACAAAAACACTGATTTTGGTTCTGGTTGCAGCAAGTGCTCTTTGTTGGGCTAGTTATGCTGAGCCCTGCATGTTAAAGTATCACCATTGGTATCACATTAAGATCACCTCAAATGGAGACACTGATGATTTTTGTGTCCATAAGTGCTTCTCTTTGGGGTTGTCTTCCTTGTGAATTCATCAGACATTTCACTAGAAAACTACAACTTTTCACGTGACCAGCTAAATAGTTTGTCACCAAGATTACCCAAACATAAGCACTGACCTCGGTTCTGAATGCTGTAAGTGCTACTTGTTGGGGTAGTTTTTTTGACCACTTCATCTTCAAGTATCACTTTAAATTATCATTGATTGAGCTGCAGCTGAGGCCACTATGTGGCAAAGATTTTCATGAAGGCAACTCATTGCTGTCCAATGGGCCACTCATCACATGCTAATGGCATGCATGCATGAGTGTCATCTGTTACCTCCCCTTCTCTTCAAAGTAGGTGGAGTATGCTGAAAATGGCTTTGCTGAGTATTTAAGATGGGCCACTCTCTCCAAGAAGCACTACTTCCACTGCTGCCGGGACAACATAAAGTAGATGCCAGAAACAAGAGGAATACAGGGAAAGTTGTAAGAAAAGAAGATTGCTCAATGTACGTCTTTGTTATTGACCCAACTTTAGCATTGACATGACTCCTGAATTCAGTAAGTGCTACTTGTTGGGGCAGTTGCATTTGACAAATGCAACAACTACATGTGAGAGAAGATGAGGGACAACATTGGAATCACACTAAGACCACCTCAAATGGAGACACTGATGATTTTTTGTGTCCATAAGTGCTTCTCTTTGGGGTTGTCTTGCTTGTGAATTCATCAGACATTTCACTAGAAAACTACAACTTTTCACGTGACCAGATAAATAGTTTGTCACCAAGATTACCCAAACATAAGCACTGACCTGAGTTCTGAATGCTGTAAGTGCTACTTGTTGGGGTATTATTGTTGACTTATTCTTCAGGATCATATGAAAGAATTCACCCAGCCAGCTGTTCCTGATCCTTTGTTATGATGTGTACAGTAGAATGTAGTTTATCTCCTCTTGGCCCAGATGTGGTCAATATTATTACCCCTACAAAAACACTGATTTTGGTTCTGGTTGTAGCAAGTGCTCTTTGTTGGGCTAGTTATGCTGAGCCCTGCATGTTAAAGTATCACCATTGGTATCACATTAAGATCACCTCAAATGGAGACACTGATGATTTTTGTGTCCATAAGTGCTTCTCTTTGGGGTTGTCTTGCTTGTGAATTCATCAGACATTTCATTAGAAAACTACAACTTTTCACGTGACCAGATAAATAGTTTGTCACCAAGATTACCCAAACATAAGCACTGACCTGAGTTCTGAATGCTGTAAGTGCTACTTGTTGGGGTATTATTGTTGACTTATTCTTCAGGATCATATGAAAGAATTCACCCAGCCAGCTGTTCCTGATCATTTGTTATGATGTGTACAGTAGAATGTAGTTTATCTCCTCTTGGCCCAGATGTGGTCAATATTATTACCCCTACAAAAAAACTGACTTTGGTTCTGGTTGCAGCAAGTGCTCTTTGTTGGGCTAGTTATGCTGAGCCCTGCATGTTAAAGTATCACCATTGGTATCACATTAAGATCACCTCAAATGGAGACACTGATGATGTTTGTGTCCATAAGTGCTTCTCTTTGGGGTTGTCTTGCTTGTGAATTTATCAGACATTTCACTAGAAAACTACAACTTTTCACGTGACCAGCTAAATAGTTTGTCACCAAGATTACCCAAACATAAGCACTGACCTCGGTTCTGAATGCTGTAAGTGCTACTTGTTGGGGTAGTTTTTTTGACCACTTCATCTTCAAGTATCACTTTAAATTATCATTGATGGAGCTGCAGCTGAGGCCACTATGTGGCAAAGACTTTCATGAAGGCAACTCATTGCTGTCCAATGGGCCACTCATCACATGCTAATGGCATGCATGCATGAGTGTCATCTGTTACCTCCCCTTCTCTTCAAAGTAGGTGGAGTATGCTGAAAATGGCTTTGCTGAGTATTTAAGATGGGCCACTCTCTCCAAGAAGCACTACTTCCACTGCTGCCGGGACAACATAAAGTAGATGCCAGAAACAAGAGGAATACAGAGAAAGCTGTAAGAAAAGGAGATTGCTCAATGTACGTCTTTGTTATTGACCCAACTTTAGCATTGACATGACTCCTGAATTCAGTAAGTGCTACTTGTTGGGGCGGTTGCATTTGACAAATGCAACAACTACATGTGAGAGAAGATGAGGGACAACATTGGAATCACACTAAGACCACCTCAAATGGAGACACTGATGATTTTTTGTGTCCATAAGTGCTTCTCTTTGGGGTTGTCTTGCTTGTGAATTCATCAGACATTTCATTAGAAAACTACAACTTTTCACGTGACCAGATAAATAGTTTGTCACCAAGATTACCCAAACATAAGCACTGACCTGAGTTCTGAATGCTGTAAGTGCTACTTGTTGGGGTATTATTGTTGACTTATTCTTCAGGATCATATGAAAGAATTCACCCAGCCAGCTGTTCCTGATCCTTTGTTATGATGTGTACAGTAGAATGTAGTTTATCTCCTCTTGGCCCAGATGTGGTCAATATTATTACCCCTAAAAAAACACTGTATTTGGTTCTGGTTGCAGCAAGTGCTCTTTGTTGGGCTAGTTATGCTGAGCCCTGCATGTTAAAGTATCACCATTGGTATCACATTAAGATCACCTCAAATGGAGACACTGATGATTTTTGTGTCCATAAGTGCTTCTCTTTGGGGTTGTCTTGCTTGTGAATTCATCAGACATTTCATTAGAAAACTACAACTTTTCACGTGACCAGCTAAATAGTTTGTCACCAAGATTACCCAAACATAGGCACTGACCTTGGTTCTGAATGCTGTAAGTGCTACTTGTTGGGGTAGTTTTTTTGACCACTTCATCTTCAAGTATCACTTTAAATTATCATTGATGGAGCTGCAGCTGAGGCCACTATGTGGCAAAGATTTTCATGAAGGCAACTCATTGCTGTCCAATCGGCCACTCATCACATGCTAATGGCATGCATGCATGAGTGTCATCTGTTACCTCCCCTTCTCTTCATAGTAGGCGGAGTATGCTGAAAATGGCTTTGCTGAGTATTTAAGATGGGCCACTCTCTCCAAGAAGCAATACTTCCACTGCTGCCAGGACAACATAAAGTAGATGCCAGAAACATGAGGAATACAGGGAAAGCTGTAAGAAAAGAAGATTACTCAATGTACGTCTTTGTTATTGACCCAACTTTAGCATTGACATGACTCCTGAATTCAGTAAGTGCTACTTGTTGGGGCGGTTGCATTTGACAAATGCAACAACTACATGTGAGAGAAGATGAGGGACAACATTGGAATCACACTAAGACCACCTCAAATGGAGACACTGATGATTTTTTGTGTCCATAAGTGCTTCTCTTTGGGGTTGTCTTGCTTGTGAATTCATCAGACATTTCATTAGAAAACTACAACTTTTCACGTGACCAGATAAATAGTTTGTCACCAAGATTACCCAAACATAAGCACTGACCTCGGTTCTGAATGCTGTAAGTGCTACTTGTTGGGGTAGTTTTTTTGACCACTTCATCTTCAAGTATCACTTTAAATTATCATTGATTGAGCTGCAGCTGAGGCCACTATGTGGCAAAGATTTTCATGAAGGCAACTCATTGCTGTCCAATCGGCCACTCATCACATGCTAATGGCATGCATGCATGAGTGTCATCTGTTTCCTCCCCTTCTCTTCAAAGTAGGCGGAGTATGCTGAAAATGGCTTTGCTGAGTATTTAAGATGGGCCACTCTCTCCAAGAAGCAATACTTCCACTGCTGCCAGGACAACATAAAGTAGATGCCAGAAACATGAGGAATACAGGGAAAGCTGTAAGAAAAGAAGATTGCTCAATGTACGTCTTTGTTATTGACCCAACTTTAGCATTGACATGACTCCTGAATTCAGTAAGTGCTACTTGTTGGGGCGGTTGCATTTGACAAATGCAACAACTACATGTGAGAGAAGATGAGGGACAACATTGGAATCACACTAAGACCACCTCAAATGGAGACACTGATGATTTTTTGTGTCCATAAGTGCTTCTCTTTGGGGTTGTCTTGCTTGTGAATTTATCAGACATTTCACTAGAAAACTACAACTTTTCACGTGACCAGATAAATAGTTTGTCACCAAGATTACCCAAACATAAGCACTGACCTCGGTTCTGAATGCTGTAAGTGCTACTTGTTGGGATATTATTGTTGACTTATTCTTCAGGATCATATGAAAGAATTCACCCAGCCAGCTGTTCCTGATCCTTTGTTATGATGTGTACAGTAGAATGTAGTTTATCTCCTCTTGGCCCAGATGTGGTCAATATTATTACCCCTACAAAAACACTGACTTTGGTTCTGGTTGCAGCAAGTGCTCTTTGTTGAGCTAGTTATGCTGAGCCCTGCATGTTAAAGTATCACCGTTGGTATCACATTAAGATCACCTCAAATGGAGACACTGATGATTTTTGTGTCCATAAGTGCTTCTCTTTGGGGTTGTCTTGCTTGTGAATTCATCAGACATTTCATTAGAAAACTACAACTTTTCACGTGACCAGCTAAATAGTTTGTCACCAAGATTACCCAAACATAAGCACTGACCTCGGTTCTGAATGCTGTAAGTGCTACTTGTTGGGATATTATTGTTGACTTATTCTTCAGGATCATATGAAAGAATTCACCCAGCCAGCTGTTCCTGATCATTTGTTATGATGTGTACAGTAGAATGTAGTTTATCTCCTCTTGGCCCAGATGTGGTCAATATTATTACCCCTACAAAAACACTGATTTTGGGTCTGGTTGCAGCAAGTGCTCTTTGTTGGGCTAGTTATGCTGAGCCCTGCATGTTAAAGTATCACCATTGGTATCACATTAAGATCACCTCAAATGGAGACACTGATGATTTTTGTGTCCATAAGTGCTTCTCTTTGGGGTTGTCTTCCTTGTGAATTCATCAGACATTTCACGAGAAAACTACAACTTTTCACGTGACCAGCTAAATAGTTTGTCACCAAGATTACCCAAACATAAGCACTGACCTTGGTTCTGAATGCTGTAAGTGCTACTTGTTGGGGTAGTTTTTTTGACCACTTCATCTTCAAGTATCACTTTAAATTATCATTGATTGAGCTGCAGCTGAGGCCACTATGTGGCAAAGATTTTCATGAAGGCAACTCATTGCTGTCCAATCGGCCACTCATCACATGCTAATGGCATGCATGCATGAGTGTCATCTGTTACCTCCCCTTCTCTTCAAAGTAGGTGGAGTATGCTGAAAATGGCTTTGCTGAGTATTTAAGATGGGCCACTCTCTCCAAGAAGCACTACTTCCACTGCTGCCGGGACAACATAAAGTAGATGCCAGAAACAAGAGGAATACAGGGAAAGTTGTAAGAAAAGAAGATTGCTCAATGTACGTCTTTGTTATTGACCCAACTTTAGCATTGACATGACTCCTGAATTCAGTAAGTGCTACTTGTTGGGGCGGTTGCATTTGACAAATGCAACAACTACATGTGAGAGAAGATGAGGGACAACATTGGAATCACACTAAGACCACCTCAAATGGAGACACTGATGATTTTTTGTGTCCATAAGTGCTTCTCTTTGGGGTTGTCTTGCTTGTGAATTCATCAGACATTTCATTAGAAAACTACAACTTTTCACGTGACCAGATAAATAGTTTGTCACCAAGATTACCCAAACATAAGCACTGACCTGAGTTCTGAATGCTGTAAGTGCTACTTGTTGGGGTATTATTGTTGACTTATTCTTCAGGATCATATGAAAGAATTCACCCAGCCAGCTGTTCCTGATCCTTTGTTATAATGTGTACAGTAGAATGTAGTTTATCTCCTCTTGGCCCAGATGTGGTCAATATTATTACCCCTACAAAAACACTGACTTTGGTTCTGGTTGCAGCAAGTGCTCTTTGTTGGGCTAGTTATGCTGAGCCCTGCATGTTAAAGTATCACCGTTGGTATCACATTAAGATCACCTCAAATGGAGACACTGATGATTTTTGTGTCCATAAGTGCTTCTCTTTGGGGTTGTCTTGCTTGTGAATTCATCAGACATTTCATTAGAAAACTACAACTTTTCACGTGACCAGCTAAATAGTTTGTCACCAAGATTACCCAAACATAAGCACTGACCTCGGTTCTGAATGCTGTAAGTGCTACTTGTTGGGATATTATTGTTGACTTATTCTTCAGGATCATATGAAAGAATTCACCCAGCCAGCTGTTCCTGATCATTTGTTATGATGTGTACAGTAGAATGTAGTTTATCTCCTCTTGGCCCAGATGTGGTCAATATTATTACCCCTACAAAAACACTGATTTTGGGTCTGGTTGCAGCAAGTGCTCTTTGTTGGGCTAGTTATGCTGAGCCCTGCATGTTAAAGTATCACCATTGGTATCACATTAAGATCACCTCAAATGGAGACACTGATGATTTTTGTGTCCATAAGTGCTTCTCTTTGGGGTTGTCTTCCTTGTGAATTCATCAGACATTTCACGAGAAAACTACAACTTTTCACGTGACCAGCTAAATAGTTTGTCACCAAGATTACCCAAACATAAGCACTGACCTTGGTTCTGAATGCTGTAAGTGCTACTTGTTGGGGTAGTTTTTTTGACCACTTCATCTTCAAGTATCACTTTAAATTATCATTGATTGAGCTGCAGCTGAGGCCACTATGTGGCAAAGATTTTCATGAAGGCAACTCATTGCTGTCCAATCGGCCACTCATCACATGCTAATGGCATGCATGCATGAGTGTCATCTGTTACCTCCCCTTCTCTTCAAAGTAGGTGGAGTATGCTGAAAATGGCTTTGCTGAGTATTTAAGATGGGCCACTCTCTCCAAGAAGCACTACTTCCACTGCTGCCGGGACAACATAAAGTAGATGCCAGAAACAAGAGGAATACAGGGAAAGTTGTAAGAAAAGAAGATTGCTCAATGTACGTCTTTGTTATTGACCCAACTTTAGCATTGACATGACTCCTGAATTCAGTAAGTGCTACTTGTTGGGGCGGTTGCATTTGACAAATGCAACAACTACATGTGAGAGAAGATGAGGGACAACATTGGAATCACACTAAGACCACCTCAAATGGAGACACTGATGATTTTTTGTGTCCATAAGTGCTTCTCTTTGGGGTTGTCTTGCTTGTGAATTCATCAGACATTTCATTAGAAAACTACAACTTTTCACGTGACCAGATAAATAGTTTGTCACCAAGATTACCCAAACATAAGCACTGACCTGAGTTCTGAATGCTGTAAGTGCTACTTGTTGGGGTATTATTGTTGACTTATTCTTCAGGATCATATGAAAGAATTCACCCAGCCAGCTGTTCCTGATCCTTTGTTATAATGTGTACAGTAGAATGTAGTTTATCTCCTCTTGGCCCAGATGTGGTCAATATTATTACCCCTACAAAAACACTGACTTTGGTTCTGGTTGCAGCAAGTGCTCTTTGTTGGGCTAGTTATGCTGAGCCCTGCATGTTAAAGTATCACCGTTGGTATCACATTAAGATCACCTCAAATGGAGACACTGATGATTTTTGTGTCCATAAGTGCTTCTCTTTGGGGTTGTCTTGCTTGTGAATTCATCAGACATTTCATTAGAAAACTACAACTTTTCACGTGACCAGCTAAATAGTTTGTCACCAAGATTACCCAAACATAAGCACTGACCTCGGTTCTGAATGCTGTAAGTGCTACTTGTTGGGATATTATTGTTGACTTATTCTTCAGGATCATATGAAAGAATTCACCCAGCCAGCTGTTCCTGATCATTTGTTATGATGTGTACAGTAGAATGTAGTTTATCTCCTCTTGGCCCAGATGTGGTCAATATTATTACCCCTACAAAAACACTGATTTTGGTTCTGGTTGCAGCAAGTGCTCTTTGTTGGGCTAGTTATGCTGAGCCCTGCATGTTAAAGTATCACCATTGGTATCACATTAAGATCACCTCAAATGGAGACACTGATGATTTTTGTGTCCATAAGTGCTTCTCTTTGGGGTTGTCTTCCTTGTGAATTCATCAGACATTTCACTAGAAAACTACAACTTTTCACGTGACCAGCTAAATAGTTTGTCACCAAGATTACCCAAACATAAGCACTGACCTCGGTTCTGAATGCTGTAAGTGCTACTTGTTGGGGTAGTTTTTTTGACCACTTCATCTTCAAGTATCACTTTAAATTATCATTGATTGAGCTGCAGCTGAGGCCACTATGTGGCAAAGATTTTCATGAAGGCAACTCATTGCTGTCCAATGGGCCACTCATCACATGCTAATGGCATGCATGCATGAGTGTCATCTGTTACCTCCCCTTCTCTTCAAAGTAGGTGGAGTATGCTGAAAATGGCTTTGCTGAGTATTTAAGATGGGCCACTCTCTCCAAGAAGCACTACTTCCACTGCTGCCGGGACAACATAAAGTAGATGCCAGAAACAAGAGGAATACAGGGAAAGTTGTAAGAAAAGAAGATTGCTCAATGTACGTCTTTGTTATTGACCCAACTTTAGCATTGACATGACTCCTGAATTCAGTAAGTGCTACTTGTTGGGGCAGTTGCATTTGACAAATGCAACAACTACATGTGAGAGAAGATGAGGGACAACATTGGAATCACACTAAGACCACCTCAAATGGAGACACTGATGATTTTTTGTGTCCATAAGTGCTTCTCTTTGGGGTTGTCTTGCTTGTGAATTCATCAGACATTTCACTAGAAAACTACAACTTTTCACGTGACCAGATAAATAGTTTGTCACCAAGATTACCCAAACATAAGCACTGACCTGAGTTCTGAATGCTGTAAGTGCTACTTGTTGGGGTATTATTGTTGACTTATTCTTCAGGATCATATGAAAGAATTCACCCAGCCAGCTGTTCCTGATCCTTTGTTATGATGTGTACAGTAGAATGTAGTTTATCTCCTCTTGGCCCAGATGTGGTCAATATTATTACCCCTACAAAAACACTGATTTTGGTTCTGGTTGTAGCAAGTGCTCTTTGTTGGGCTAGTTATGCTGAGCCCTGCATGTTAAAGTATCACCATTGGTATCACATTAAGATCACCTCAAATGGAGACACTGATGATTTTTGTGTCCATAAGTGCTTCTCTTTGGGGTTGTCTTGCTTGTGAATTCATCAGACATTTCATTAGAAAACTACAACTTTTCACGTGACCAGATAAATAGTTTGTCACCAAGATTACCCAAACATAAGCACTGACCTGAGTTCTGAATGCTGTAAGTGCTACTTGTTGGGGTATTATTGTTGACTTATTCTTCAGGATCATATGAAAGAATTCACCCAGCCAGCTGTTCCTGATCATTTGTTATGATGTGTACAGTAGAATGTAGTTTATCTCCTCTTGGCCCAGATGTGGTCAATATTATTACCCCTACAAAAAAACTGACTTTGGTTCTGGTTGCAGCAAGTGCTCTTTGTTGGGCTAGTTATGCTGAGCCCTGCATGTTAAAGTATCACCATTGGTATCACATTAAGATCACCTCAAATGGAGACACTGATGATGTTTGTGTCCATAAGTGCTTCTCTTTGGGGTTGTCTTGCTTGTGAATTTATCAGACATTTCACTAGAAAACTACAACTTTTCACGTGACCAGCTAAATAGTTTGTCACCAAGATTACCCAAACATAAGCACTGACCTCGGTTCTGAATGCTGTAAGTGCTACTTGTTGGGGTAGTTTTTTTGACCACTTCATCTTCAAGTATCACTTTAAATTATCATTGATGGAGCTGCAGCTGAGGCCACTATGTGGCAAAGACTTTCATGAAGGCAACTCATTGCTGTCCAATGGGCCACTCATCACATGCTAATGGCATGCATGCATGAGTGTCATCTGTTACCTCCCCTTCTCTTCAAAGTAGGTGGAGTATGCTGAAAATGGCTTTGCTGAGTATTTAAGATGGGCCACTCTCTCCAAGAAGCACTACTTCCACTGCTGCCGGGACAACATAAAGTAGATGCCAGAAACAAGAGGAATACAGAGAAAGCTGTAAGAAAAGGAGATTGCTCAATGTACGTCTTTGTTATTGACCCAACTTTAGCATTGACATGACTCCTGAATTCAGTAAGTGCTACTTGTTGGGGCGGTTGCATTTGACAAATGCAACAACTACATGTGAGAGAAGATGAGGGACAACATTGGAATCACACTAAGACCACCTCAAATGGAGACACTGATGATTTTTTGTGTCCATAAGTGCTTCTCTTTGGGGTTGTCTTGCTTGTGAATTCATCAGACATTTCATTAGAAAACTACAACTTTTCACGTGACCAGATAAATAGTTTGTCACCAAGATTACCCAAACATAAGCACTGACCTGAGTTCTGAATGCTGTAAGTGCTACTTGTTGGGGTATTATTGTTGACTTATTCTTCAGGATCATATGAAAGAATTCACCCAGCCAGCTGTTCCTGATCCTTTGTTATGATGTGTACAGTAGAATGTAGTTTATCTCCTCTTGGCCCAGATGTGGTCAATATTATTACCCCTAAAAAAACACTGTATTTGGTTCTGGTTGCAGCAAGTGCTCTTTGTTGGGCTAGTTATGCTGAGCCCTGCATGTTAAAGTATCACCATTGGTATCACATTAAGATCACCTCAAATGGAGACACTGATGATTTTTGTGTCCATAAGTGCTTCTCTTTGGGGTTGTCTTGCTTGTGAATTCATCAGACATTTCATTAGAAAACTACAACTTTTCACGTGACCAGCTAAATAGTTTGTCACCAAGATTACCCAAACATAGGCACTGACCTTGGTTCTGAATGCTGTAAGTGCTACTTGTTTGGGTAGTTTTTTTGACCACTTCATCTTCAAGTATCACTTTAAATTATCATTGATGGAGCTGCAGCTGAGGCCACTATGTGGCAAAGATTTTCATGAAGGCAACTCATTGCTGTCCAATCGGCCACTCATCACATGCTAATGGCATGCATGCATGAGTGTCATCTGTTACCTCCCCTTCTCTTCATAGTAGGCGGAGTATGCTGAAAATGGCTTTGCTGAGTATTTAAGATGGGCCACTCTCTCCAAGAAGCAATACTTCCACTGCTGCCAGGACAACATAAAGTAGATGCCAGAAACATGAGGAATACAGGGAAAGCTGTAAGAAAAGAAGATTACTCAATGTACGTCTTTGTTATTGACCCAACTTTAGCATTGACATGACTCCTGAATTCAGTAAGTGCTACTTGTTGGGGCGGTTGCATTTGACAAATGCAACAACTACATGTGAGAGAAGATGAGGGACAACATTGGAATCACACTAAGACCACCTCAAATGGAGACACTGATGATTTTTTGTGTCCATAAGTGCTTCTCTTTGGGGTTGTCTTGCTTGTGAATTCATCAGACATTTCATTAGAAAACTACAACTTTTCACGTGACCAGATAAATAGTTTGTCACCAAGATTACCCAAACATAAGCACTGACCTCGGTTCTGAATGCTGTAAGTGCTACTTGTTGGGGTATTATTGTTGACTTATTCTTCAGGATCATATGAAAGAATTCACCCAGCCAGCTGTTCCTGATCCTTTGTTATGATGTGTACAGTAGAATGTAGTTTATCTCCTCTTGGCCCAGATGTGGTCAATATTATTACCCCTAAAAAAACACTGTATTTGGTTCTGGTTGCAGCAAGTGCTCTTTGTTGGGCTAGTTATGCTGAGCCCTGCATGTTAAAGTATCACCATTGGTATCACATTAAGATCACCTCAAATGGAGACACTGATGATTTTTGTGTCCATAAGTGCTTCTCTTTGGGGTTGTCTTGCTTGTGAATTCATCAGACATTTCATTAGAAAACTACAACTTTTCACGTGACCAGCTAAATAGTTTGTCACCAAGATTACCCAAACATAGGCACTGACCTTGGTTCTGAATGCTGTAAGTGCTACTTGTTGGGGTAGTTTTTTTGACCACTTCATCTTCAAGTATCACTTTAAATTATCATTGATGGAGCTGCAGCTGAGGCCACTATGTGGCAAAGATTTTCATGAAGGCAACTCATTGCTGTCCAATCGGCCACTCATCACATGCTAATGGCATGCATGCATGAGTGTCATCTGTTACCTCCCCTTCTCTTCATAGTAGGCGGAGTATGCTGAAAATGGCTTTGCTGAGTATTTAAGATGGGCCACTCTCTCCAAGAAGCAATACTTCCACTGCTGCCAGGACAACATAAAGTAGATGCCAGAAACATGAGGAATACAGGGAAAGCTGTAAGAAAAGAAGATTACTCAATGTACGTCTTTGTTATTGACCCAACTTTAGCATTGACATGACTCCTGAATTCAGTAAGTGCTACTTGTTGGGGCGGTTGCATTTGACAAATGCAACAACTACATGTGAGAGAAGATGAGGGACAACATTGGAATCACACTAAGACCACCTCAAATGGAGACACTGATGATTTTTTGTGTCCATAAGTGCTTCTCTTTGGGGTTGTCTTGCTTGTGAATTCATCAGACATTTCATTAGAAAACTACAACTTTTCACGTGACCAGATAAATAGTTTGTCACCAAGATTACCCAAACATAAGCACTGACCTCGGTTCTGAATGCTGTAAGTGCTACTTGTTGGGGTAGTTTTTTTGACCACTTCATCTTCAAGTATCACTTTAAATTATCATTGATTGAGCTGCAGCTGAGGCCACTATGTGGCAAAGATTTTCATGAAGGCAACTCATTGCTGTCCAATCGGCCACTCATCACATGCTAATGGCATGCATGCATGAGTGTCATCTGTTTCCTCCCCTTCTCTTCAAAGTAGGCGGAGTATGCTGAAAATGGCTTTGCTGAGTATTTAAGATGGGCCACTCTCTCCAAGAAGCAATACTTCCACTGCTGCCAGGACAACATAAAGTAGATGCAAGAAACATGAGGAATACAGGGAAAGCTGTAAGAAAAGAAGATTGCTCAATGTACGTCTTTGTAATTGACCCAACTTTAGCATTGACATGACTCCTGAATTCAGTAAGTGCTACTTGTTGGGGCGGTTGCATTTGACAAATGCAACAACTACATGTGAGAGAAGATGAGGGACAACATTGGAATCACACTAAGACCACCTCAAATGGAGACACTGATGATTTTTTGTGTCCATAAGTGCTTCTCTTTGGGGTTGTCTTGCTTGTGAATTCATCAGACATTTCATTAGAAAACTACAACTTTTCACGTGACCAGATAAATAGTTTGTCACCAAGATTACCCAAACATAAGCACTGACCTGAGTTCTGAATGCTGTAAGTGCTACTTGTTGGGGTATTATTGTTGACTTATTCTTCAGGATCATATGAAAGAATTCACCCAGCCAGCTGTTCCTGATCCTTTGTTATGATGTGTACAGTAGAATGTAGTTTATCTCCTCTTGGCCCAGATGTGGTCAATATTATTACCCCTACAAAAACACTGACTTTGGTTCTGGTTGCAGCAAGTGCTCTTTGTTGAGCTAGTTATGCTGAGCCCTGCATGTTAAAGTATCACCATTGGTATCACATTAAGATCACCTCAAATGGAGACACTGATGATTTTTGTGTCCATAAGTGCTTCTCTTTGGGGTTGTCTTGCTTGTGAATTTATCAGACATTTCACTAGAAAACTACAACTTTTCACGTGACCAGCTAAATAGTTTGTCACCAAGATTACCCAAACATAAGCACTGACCTCGGTTCTGAATGCTGTAAGTGCTACTTGTTGGGGTAGTTTTTTTGACCACTTCATCTTCAAGTATCACTTTAAATTATCATTGATTGAGCTGCAGCTGAGGCCACTATGTGGCAAAGATTTTCATGAAGGCAACTCATTGCTGTCCAATCGGCCACTCATCACATGCTAATGGCATGCATGCATGAGTGTCATCTGTTTCCTCCCCTTCTCTTCAAAGTAGGCGGAGTATGCTGAAAATGGCTTTGCTGAGTATTTAAGATGGGCCACTCTCTCCAAGAAGCAATACTTCCACTGCTGCCAGGACAACATAAAGTAGATGCCAGAAACATGAGGAATACAGGGAAAGCTGTAAGAAAAGAAGATTGCTCAATGTACGTCTTTGTTATTGACCCAACTTTAGCATTGACATGACTCCTGAATTCAGTAAGTGCTACTTGTTGGGGCGGTTGCATTTGACAAATGCAACAACTACATGTGAGAGAAGATGAGGGACAACATTGGAATCACACTAAGACCACCTCAAATGGAGACACTGATGATTTTTGTGTCCATAAGTGCTTCTCTTTGGGGTTGTCTTGCTTGTGAATTCATCAGACATTTCATTAGAAAACTACAACTTTTCACGTGACCAGATAAATAGTTTGTCACCAAGATTACCCAAACATAAGCACTGACCTGAGTTCTGAATGCTGTAAGTGCTACTTGTTGGGGTATTATTGTTGACTTATTCTTCAGGATCATATGAAAGAATTCACCAAGCCAGCTGTTCCTGATCCTTTGTTATGATGTGTACAGTAGAATGTAGTTTATCTCCTCTTGGCCCAGATGTGGTCAATATTATTACCCCTACAAAAACACTGACTTTGGTTCTGGTTGCAGCAAGTGCTCTTTGTTGAGCTAGTTATGCTGAGCCCTGCATGTTAAAGTATCACCATTGGTATCACATTAAGATCACCTCAAATGGAGACACTGATGATTTTTGTGTCCATAAGTGCTTCTCTTTGGGGTTGTCTTGCTTGTGAATTCATCAGACATTTCACTAGAAAACTACAACTTTTCACGTGACCAGCTAAATAGTTTGTCACCAAGATTACCCAAACATAAGCACTGACCTCGGTTCTGAATGCTGTAAGTGCTACTTGTTGGGGTAGTTTTTTTGACCACTTCATCTTCAAGTATCACTTTAAATTATCATTGATTGAGCTGCAGCTGAGGCCACTATGTGGCAAAGATTTTCATGAAGGCAACTCATTGCTGTCCAATGGGCCACTCATCACATGCTAATGGCATGCATGCATGAGTGTCATCTGTTACCTCCCCTTCTCTTCAAAGTAGGTGGAGTATGCTGAAAATGGCTTTGCTGAGTATTTAAGATGGGCCACTCTCTCCAAGAAGCACTACTTCCACTGCTGCCGGGACAACATAAAGTAGATGCCAGAAACAAGAGGAATACAGGGAAAGTTGTAAGAAAAGAAGATTGCTCAATGTACGTCTTTGTTATTGACCCAACTTTAGCATTGACATGACTCCTGAATTCAGTAAGTGCTACTTGTTGGGGCAGTTGCATTTGACAAATGCAACAACTACATGTGAGAGAAGATGAGGGACAACATTGGAATCACACTAAGACCACCTCAAATGGAGACACTGATGATTTTTTGTGTCCATAAGTGCTTCTCTTTGGGGTTGTCTTGCTTGTGAATTCATCAGACATTTCACTAGAAAACTACAACTTTTCACGTGACCAGATAAATAGTTTGTCACCAAGATTACCCAAACATAAGCACTGACCTGAGTTCTGAATGCTGTAAGTGCTACTTGTTGGGGTATTATTGTTGACTTATTCTTCAGGATCATATGAAAGAATTCACCCAGCCAGCTGTTCCTGATCCTTTGTTATGATGTGTACAGTAGAATGTAGTTTATCTCCTCTTGGCCCAGATGTGGTCAATATTATTACCCCTACAAAAACACTGATTTTGGTTCTGGTTGTAGCAAGTGCTCTTTGTTGGGCTAGTTATGCTGAGCCCTGCATGTTAAAGTATCACCATTGGTATCACATTAAGATCACCTCAAATGGAGACACTGATGATTTTTGTGTCCATAAGTGCTTCTCTTTGGGGTTGTCTTGCTTGTGAATTCATCAGACATTTCATTAGAAAACTACAACTTTTCACGTGACCAGATAAATAGTTTGTCACCAAGATTACCCAAACATAAGCACTGACCTGAGTTCTGAATGCTGTAAGTGCTACTTGTTGGGGTATTATTGTTGACTTATTCTTCAGGATCATATGAAAGAATTCACCCAGCCAGCTGTTCCTGATCATTTGTTATGATGTGTACAGTAGAATGTAGTTTATCTCCTCTTGGCCCAGATGTGGTCAATATTATTACCCCTACAAAAAAACTGACTTTGGTTCTGGTTGCAGCAAGTGCTCTTTGTTGGGCTAGTTATGCTGAGCCCTGCATGTTAAAGTATCACCATTGGTATCACATTAAGATCACCTCAAATGGAGACACTGATGATGTTTGTGTCCATAAGTGCTTCTCTTTGGGGTTGTCTTGCTTGTGAATTTATCAGACATTTCACTAGAAAACTACAACTTTTCACGTGACCAGCTAAATAGTTTGTCACCAAGATTACCCAAACATAAGCACTGACCTCGGTTCTGAATGCTGTAAGTGCTACTTGTTGGGGTAGTTTTTTTGACCACTTCATCTTCAAGTATCACTTTAAATTATCATTGATGGAGCTGCAGCTGAGGCCACTATGTGGCAAAGACTTTCATGAAGGCAACTCATTGCTGTCCAATGGGCCACTCATCACATGCTAATGGCATGCATGCATGAGTGTCATCTGTTACCTCCCCTTCTCTTCAAAGTAGGTGGAGTATGCTGAAAATGGCTTTGCTGAGTATTTAAGATGGGCCACTCTCTCCAAGAAGCACTACTTCCACTGCTGCCGGGACAACATAAAGTAGATGCCAGAAACAAGAGGAATACAGAGAAAGCTGTAAGAAAAGGAGATTGCTCAATGTACGTCTTTGTTATTGACCCAACTTTAGCATTGACATGACTCCTGAATTCAGTAAGTGCTACTTGTTGGGGCGGTTGCATTTGACAAATGCAACAACTACATGTGAGAGAAGATGAGGGACAACATTGGAATCACACTAAGACCACCTCAAATGGAGACACTGATGATTTTTTGTGTCCATAAGTGCTTCTCTTTGGGGTTGTCTTGCTTGTGAATTCATCAGACATTTCATTAGAAAACTACAACTTTTCACGTGACCAGATAAATAGTTTGTCACCAAGATTACCCAAACATAAGCACTGACCTGAGTTCTGAATGCTGTAAGTGCTACTTGTTGGGGTATTATTGTTGACTTATTCTTCAGGATCATATGAAAGAATTCACCCAGCCAGCTGTTCCTGATCCTTTGTTATGATGTGTACAGTAGAATGTAGTTTATCTCCTCTTGGCCCAGATGTGGTCAATATTATTACCCCTAAAAAAACACTGTATTTGGTTCTGGTTGCAGCAAGTGCTCTTTGTTGGGCTAGTTATGCTGAGCCCTGCATGTTAAAGTATCACCATTGGTATCACATTAAGATCACCTCAAATGGAGACACTGATGATTTTTGTGTCCATAAGTGCTTCTCTTTGGGGTTGTCTTGCTTGTGAATTCATCAGACATTTCATTAGAAAACTACAACTTTTCACGTGACCAGCTAAATAGTTTGTCACCAAGATTACCCAAACATAGGCACTGACCTTGGTTCTGAATGCTGTAAGTGCTACTTGTTGGGGTAGTTTTTTTGACCACTTCATCTTCAAGTATCACTTTAAATTATCATTGATGGAGCTGCAGCTGAGGCCACTATGTGGCAAAGATTTTCATGAAGGCAACTCATTGCTGTCCAATCGGCCACTCATCACATGCTAATGGCATGCATGCATGAGTGTCATCTGTTACCTCCCCTTCTCTTCATAGTAGGCGGAGTATGCTGAAAATGGCTTTGCTGAGTATTTAAGATGGGCCACTCTCTCCAAGAAGCAATACTTCCACTGCTGCCAGGACAACATAAAGTAGATGCCAGAAACATGAGGAATACAGGGAAAGCTGTAAGAAAAGAAGATTACTCAATGTACGTCTTTGTTATTGACCCAACTTTAGCATTGACATGACTCCTGAATTCAGTAAGTGCTACTTGTTGGGGCGGTTGCATTTGACAAATGCAACAACTACATGTGAGAGAAGATGAGGGACAACATTGGAATCACACTAAGACCACCTCAAATGGAGACACTGATGATTTTTTGTGTCCATAAGTGCTTCTCTTTGGGGTTGTCTTGCTTGTGAATTCATCAGACATTTCATTAGAAAACTACAACTTTTCACGTGACCAGATAAATAGTTTGTCACCAAGATTACCCAAACATAAGCACTGACCTCGGTTCTGAATGCTGTAAGTGCTACTTGTTGGGGTAGTTTTTTTGACCACTTCATCTTCAAGTATCACTTTAAATTATCATTGATTGAGCTGCAGCTGAGGCCACTATGTGGCAAAGATTTTCATGAAGGCAACTCATTGCTGTCCAATCGGCCACTCATCACATGCTAATGGCATGCATGCATGAGTGTCATCTGTTTCCTCCCCTTCTCTTCAAAGTAGGCGGAGTATGCTGAAAATGGCTTTGCTGAGTATTTAAGATGGGCCACTCTCTCCAAGAAGCAATACTTCCACTGCTGCCAGGACAACATAAAGTAGATGCCAGAAACATGAGGAATACAGGGAAAGCTGTAAGAAAAGAAGATTGCTCAATGTACGTCTTTGTTATTGACCCAACTTTAGCATTGACATGACTCCTGAATTCAGTAAGTGCTACTTGTTGGGGCGGTTGCATTTGACAAATGCAACAACTACATGTGAGAGAAGATGAGGGACAACATTGGAATCACACTAAGACCACCTCAAATGGAGACACTGATGATTTTTTGTGTCCATAAGTGCTTCTCTTTGGGGTTGTCTTGCTTGTGAATTTATCAGACATTTCACTAGAAAACTACAACTTTTCACGTGACCAGATAAATAGTTTGTCACCAAGATTACCCAAACATAAGCACTGACCTCGGTTCTGAATGCTGTAAGTGCTACTTGTTGGGATATTATTGTTGACTTATTCTTCAGGATCATATGAAAGAATTCACCCAGCCAGCTGTTCCTGATCCTTTGTTATGATGTGTACAGTAGAATGTAGTTTATCTCCTCTTGGCCCAGATGTGGTCAATATTATTACCCCTACAAAAACACTGACTTTGGTTCTGGTTGCAGCAAGTGCTCTTTGTTGAGCTAGTTATGCTGAGCCCTGCATGTTAAAGTATCACCGTTGGTATCACATTAAGATCACCTCAAATGGAGACACTGATGATTTTTGTGTCCATAAGTGCTTCTCTTTGGGGTTGTCTTGCTTGTGAATTCATCAGACATTTCATTAGAAAACTACAACTTTTCACGTGACCAGCTAAATAGTTTGTCACCAAGATTACCCAAACATAAGCACTGACCTCGGTTCTGAATGCTGTAAGTGCTACTTGTTGGGATATTATTGTTGACTTATTCTTCAGGATCATATGAAAGAATTCACCCAGCCAGCTGTTCCTGATCATTTGTTATGATGTGTACAGTAGAATGTAGTTTATCTCCTCTTGGCCCAGATGTGGTCAATATTATTACCCCTACAAAAACACTGATTTTGGGTCTGGTTGCAGCAAGTGCTCTTTGTTGGGCTAGTTATGCTGAGCCCTGCATGTTAAAGTATCACCATTGGTATCACATTAAGATCACCTCAAATGGAGACACTGATGATTTTTGTGTCCATAAGTGCTTCTCTTTGGGGTTGTCTTCCTTGTGAATTCATCAGACATTTCACGAGAAAACTACAACTTTTCACGTGACCAGCTAAATAGTTTGTCACCAAGATTACCCAAACATAAGCACTGACCTTGGTTCTGAATGCTGTAAGTGCTACTTGTTGGGGTAGTTTTTTTGACCACTTCATCTTCAAGTATCACTTTAAATTATCATTGATTGAGCTGCAGCTGAGGCCACTATGTGGCAAAGATTTTCATGAAGGCAACTCATTGCTGTCCAATCGGCCACTCATCACATGCTAATGGCATGCATGCATGAGTGTCATCTGTTACCTCCCCTTCTCTTCAAAGTAGGTGGAGTATGCTGAAAATGGCTTTGCTGAGTATTTAAGATGGGCCACTCTCTCCAAGAAGCACTACTTCCACTGCTGCCGGGACAACATAAAGTAGATGCCAGAAACAAGAGGAATACAGGGAAAGTTGTAAGAAAAGAAGATTGCTCAATGTACGTCTTTGTTATTGACCCAACTTTAGCATTGACATGACTCCTGAATTCAGTAAGTGCTACTTGTTGGGGCGGTTGCATTTGACAAATGCAACAACTACATGTGAGAGAAGATGAGGGACAACATTGGAATCACACTAAGACCACCTCAAATGGAGACACTGATGATTTTTTGTGTCCATAAGTGCTTCTCTTTGGGGTTGTCTTGCTTGTGAATTCATCAGACATTTCATTAGAAAACTACAACTTTTCACGTGACCAGATAAATAGTTTGTCACCAAGATTACCCAAACATAAGCACTGACCTGAGTTCTGAATGCTGTAAGTGCTACTTGTTGGGGTATTATTGTTGACTTATTCTTCAGGATCATATGAAAGAATTCACCCAGCCAGCTGTTCCTGATCCTTTGTTATAATGTGTACAGTAGAATGTAGTTTATCTCCTCTTGGCCCAGATGTGGTCAATATTATTACCCCTACAAAAACACTGACTTTGGTTCTGGTTGCAGCAAGTGCTCTTTGTTGGGCTAGTTATGCTGAGCCCTGCATGTTAAAGTATCACCGTTGGTATCACATTAAGATCACCTCAAATGGAGACACTGATGATTTTTGTGTCCATAAGTGCTTCTCTTTGGGGTTGTCTTGCTTGTGAATTCATCAGACATTTCATTAGAAAACTACAACTTTTCACGTGACCAGCTAAATAGTTTGTCACCAAGATTACCCAAACATAAGCACTGACCTCGGTTCTGAATGCTGTAAGTGCTACTTGTTGGGATATTATTGTTGACTTATTCTTCAGGATCATATGAAAGAATTCACCCAGCCAGCTGTTCCTGATCATTTGTTATGATGTGTACAGTAGAATGTAGTTTATCTCCTCTTGGCCCAGATGTGGTCAATATTATTACCCCTACAAAAACACTGATTTTGGTTCTGGTTGCAGCAAGTGCTCTTTGTTGGGCTAGTTATGCTGAGCCCTGCATGTTAAAGTATCACCATTGGTATCACATTAAGATCACCTCAAATGGAGACACTGATGATTTTTGTGTCCATAAGTGCTTCTCTTTGGGGTTGTCTTCCTTGTGAATTCATCAGACATTTCACTAGAAAACTACAACTTTTCACGTGACCAGCTAAATAGTTTGTCACCAAGATTACCCAAACATAAGCACTGACCTCGGTTCTGAATGCTGTAAGTGCTACTTGTTGGGGTAGTTTTTTTGACCACTTCATCTTCAAGTATCACTTTAAATTATCATTGATTGAGCTGCAGCTGAGGCCACTATGTGGCAAAGATTTTCATGAAGGCAACTCATTGCTGTCCAATGGGCCACTCATCACATGCTAATGGCATGCATGCATGAGTGTCATCTGTTACCTCCCCTTCTCTTCAAAGTAGGTGGAGTATGCTGAAAATGGCTTTGCTGAGTATTTAAGATGGGCCACTCTCTCCAAGAAGCACTACTTCCACTGCTGCCGGGACAACATAAAGTAGATGCCAGAAACAAGAGGAATACAGGGAAAGCTGTAAGAAAAGAAGATTGCTCAATGTACGTCTTTGTTATTGACCCAACTTTAGCATTGACATGACTCCTGAATTCAGTAAGTGCTACTTGTTGGGGCAGTTGCATTTGACAAATGCAACAACTACATGTGAGAGAAGATGAGGGACAACATTGGAATCACACTAAGACCACCTCAAATGGAGACACTGATGATTTTTTGTGTCCATAAGTGCTTCTCTTTGGGGTTGTCTTGCTTGTGAATTCATCAGACATTTCACTAGAAAACTACAACTTTTCACGTGACCAGATAAATAGTTTGTCACCAAGATTACCCAAACATAAGCACTGACCTGAGTTCTGAATGCTGTAAGTGCTACTTGTTGGGGTATTATTGTTGACTTATTCTTCAGGATCATATGAAAGAATTCACCCAGCCAGCTGTTCCTGATCCTTTGTTATGATGTGTACAGTAGAATGTAGTTTATCTCCTCTTGGCCCAGATGTGGTCAATATTATTACCCCTACAAAAACACTGATTTTGGTTCTGGTTGTAGCAAGTGCTCTTTGTTGGGCTAGTTATGCTGAGCCCTGCATGTTAAAGTATCACCATTGGTATCACATTAAGATCACCTCAAATGGAGACACTGATGATTTTTGTGTCCATAAGTGCTTCTCTTTGGGGTTGTCTTGCTTGTGAATTCATCAGACATTTCACTAGAAAACTACAACTTTTCACGTGACCAGATAAATAGTTTGTCACCAAGATTACCCAAACATAAGCACTGACCTGAGTTCTGAATGCTGTAAGTGCTACTTGTTGGGGTATTATTGTTGACTTATTCTTCAGGATCATATGAAAGAATTCACCCAGCCAGCTGTTCCTGATCCTTTGTTATGATGTGTACAGTAGAATGTAGTTTATCTCCTCTTGGCCCAGATGTGGTCAATATTATTACCCCTACAAAAACACTGATTTTGGTTCTGGTTGTAGCAAGTGCTCTTTGTTGGGCTAGTTATGCTGAGCCCTGCATGTTAAAGTATCACCATTGGTATCACATTAAGATCACCTCAAATGGAGACACTGATGATTTTTGTGTCCATAAGTGCTTCTCTTTGGGGTTGTCTTGCTTGTGAATTCATCAGACATTTCATTAGAAAACTACAACTTTTCACGTGACCAGATAAATAGTTTGTCACCAAGATTACCCAAACATAAGCACTGACCTGAGTTCTGAATGCTGTAAGTGCTACTTGTTGGGGTATTATTGTTGACTTATTCTTCAGGATCATATGAAAGAATTCACCCAGCCAGCTGTTCCTGATCATTTGTTATGATGTGTACAGTAGAATGTAGTTTATCTCCTCTTGGCCCAGATGTGGTCAATATTATTACCCCTACAAAAAAACTGACTTTGGTTCTGGTTGCAGCAAGTGCTCTTTGTTGGGCTAGTTATGCTGAGCCCTGCATGTTAAAGTATCACCATTGGTATCACATTAAGATCACCTCAAATGGAGACACTGATGATGTTTGTGTCCATAAGTGCTTCTCTTTGGGGTTGTCTTGCTTGTGAATTTATCAGACATTTCACTAGAAAACTACAACTTTTCACGTGACCAGCTAAATAGTTTGTCACCAAGATTACCCAAACATAAGCACTGACCTCGGTTCTGAATGCTGTAAGTGCTACTTGTTGGGGTAGTTTTTTTGACCACTTCATCTTCAAGTATCACTTTAAATTATCATTGATGGAGCTGCAGCTGAGGCCACTATGTGGCAAAGACTTTCATGAAGGCAACTCATTGCTGTCCAATGGGCCACTCATCACATGCTAATGGCATGCATGCATGAGTGTCATCTGTTACCTCCCCTTCTCTTCAAAGTAGGTGGAGTATGCTGAAAATGGCTTTGCTGAGTATTTAAGATGGGCCACTCTCTCCAAGAAGCACTACTTCCACTGCTGCCGGGACAACATAAAGTAGATGCCAGAAACAAGAGGAATACAGAGAAAGCTGTAAGAAAAGGAGATTGCTCAATGTACGTCTTTGTTATTGACCCAACTTTAGCATTGACATGACTCCTGAATTCAGTAAGTGCTACTTGTTGGGGCGGTTGCATTTGACAAATGCAACAACTACATGTGAGAGAAGATGAGGGACAACATTGGAATCACACTAAGACCACCTCAAATGGAGACACTGATGATTTTTTGTGTCCATAAGTGCTTCTCTTTGGGGTTGTCTTGCTTGTGAATTCATCAGACATTTCATTAGAAAACTACAACTTTTCACGTGACCAGATAAATAGTTTGTCACCAAGATTACCCAAACATAAGCACTGACCTGAGTTCTGAATGCTGTAAGTGCTACTTGTTGGGGTATTATTGTTGACTTATTCTTCAGGATCATATGAAAGAATTCACCCAGCCAGCTGTTCCTGATCCTTTGTTATGATGTGTACAGTAGAATGTAGTTTATCTCCTCTTGGCCCAGATGTGGTCAATATTATTACCCCTACAAAAACACTGTATTTGGTTCTGGTTGCAGCAAGTGCTCTTTGTTGAGCTAGTTATGCTGAGCCCTGCATGTTAAAGTATCACCATTGGTATCACATTAAGATCACCTCAAATGGAGACACTGATGATTTTTGTGTCCATAAGTGCTTCTCTTTGGGGTTGTCTTGCTTGTGAATTCATCAGACATTTCATTAGAAAACTACAACTTTTCACGTGACCAGCTAAGTAGTTTGTCACCAAGATTACCCAAACATAGGCACTGACCTTGGTTCTGAATGCTGTAAGTGCTACTTGTTGGGGTAGTTTTTTTGACCACTTCATCTTCAAGTATCACTTTAAATTATCATTGATGGAGCTGCAGCTGAGGCCACTATGTGGCAAAGATTTTCATGAAGGCAACTCATTGCTGTCCAATCGGCCACTCATCACATGCTAATGGCATGCATGCATGAGTGTCATCTATTACCTCCCCTTCTCTTCATAGTAGGCGGAGTATGCTGAAAATGGCTTTGCTGAGTATTTAAGATGGGCCACTCTCTCCAAGAAGCAATACCTCCACTGCTGCCAGGTCAACATAAAGTAGATGCCAGAAACAAGAGGAATACAGGGAAAGCTGTAAGAAAAGAAGATTGCTCAATGTACGTCTTTGTTATTGACCCAACTTTAGCATTGACATGACTCCTGAATTCAGTAAGTGCTACTTGTTGGGGCGGGTGCATTTGACAAATGCAACAACTACATGTGAGAGAATATGAGGGACAACATTGGAGTCACACTAAGACCACCTCAAATGGAGACACTGATGATTTTTGTGTCCATAAGTGCTTCTCTTTGGGGTTGTCTTGCTTGTGAATTTATCAGACATTTCACTAGAAAACTACAACTTTTCACGTGACCAGCTAAATAGTTTGTCACCAAGATTACCCAAACATAAGCACTGACCTCGGTTCTGAATGCTGTAAGTGCTACTTGTTGGGGTAGTTTTTTTGACCACTTCATCTTCAAGTATCACTTTAAATTATCATTGATTGAGCTGCAGCTGAGGCCACTATGTGGCAAAGATTTTCATGAAGGCAACTCATTGCTGTCCAATCGGCCACTCATCACATGCTAATGGCATGCATGCATGAGTGTCATCTGTTACCTCCCCTTCTCTTCAAAGTAGGCGGAGAATGCTGAAAATGGCTTTGCTGAGTATTTAAGATGGGCCACTCTCTCCAAGAAGCAATACTTCCCCTGCTGCCAGGACAACATAAAGTAGATGCCAGAAACAAGAGGAATACAGGGAAAGCTGTAAGAAAAGAAGATTGCTCAATGTACGTCTTTGTTATTGACCCAACTTTAGCATTGACATGACTCCTGAATTCAGTAAGTGCTACTTGTTGGGGCGGTTGCATTTGACAAATGCAACAACTACATGTGAGAGAAGATGAGGGACAACATTGGAATCACACTAAGACCACCTCAAATGGAGACACTGATGATTTTTTGTGTCCATAAGTGCTTCTCTTTGGGGTTGTCTTGCTTGTGAATTTATCAGACATTTCACTAGAAAACTACAACTTTTCACGTGACCAGATAAATAGTTTGTCACCAAGATTACCCAAACATAAGCACTGACCTCGGTTCTGAATGCTGTAAGTGCTACTTGTTGGGATATTATTGTTGACTTATTCTTCAGGATCATATGAAAGAATTCACCCAGCCAGCTGTTCCTGATCATTTGTTATGATGTGTACAGTAGAATGTAGTTTATCTCCTCTTGGCCCAGATGTGGTCAATATTATTACCCCTACAAAAAAACTGACTTTGGTTCTGGTTGCAGCAAGTGCTCTTTGTTGGGCTAGTTATGCTGAGCCCTGCATGTTAAAGTATCACCATTGGTATCACATTAAGATCACCTCAAATGGAGACACTGATGATGTTTGTGTCCATAAGTGCTTCTCTTTGGGGTTGTCTTGCTTGTGAATTCATCAGACATTTCACTAGAAAACTACAACTTTTCACGTGACCAGCTAAGTAGTTTGTCACCAAGATTACCCAAACATAGGCACTGACCTTGGTTCTGAATGCTGTAAGTGCTACTTGTTGGGGTAGTTTTTTTGACCACTTCATCTTCAAGTATCACTTTAAATTATCATTGATGGAGCTGCAGCTGAGGCCACTATGTGGCAAAGATTTTCATGAAGGCAACTCATTGCTGTCCAATCGGCCACTCATCACATGCTAATGGCATGCATGCATGAGTGTCATCTGTTTCCTCCCCTTCTCTTCAAAGTAGGTGGAGTATGCTGAAAATGGCTTTGCTGAGTATTTAAGATGGGCCACTCTCTCCAAGAAGCAATACTTCCACTGCTGCCAGGACAACATAAAGTAGATGCCAGAAACATGAGGAATACAGGGAAAGCTGTAAGAAAAGAAGATTGCTCAATGTACGTCTTTGTTATTGACCCAACTTTAGCATTGACATGACTCCTGAATTCAGTAAGTGCTACCTGTTGGGGCGGTTGCATTTGACAAATGCAACAACTACATGTGAGAGAAGATGAGGGACAACATTGGAATCACACTAAGACCACCTCAAATGGAGACACTGATGATTTTTTGTGTCCATAAGTGCTTCTCTTTGGGGTTGTCTTGCTTGTGAATTCATCAGACATTTCATTAGAAAACTACAACTTTTCACGTGACCAGATAAATAGTTTGTCACCAAGATTACCCAAACATAAGCACTGACCTGAGTTCTGAATGCTGTAAGTGCTACTTGTTGGGGTATTATTGTTGACTTATTCTTCAGGATCATATGAAAGAATTCACCCAGCCAGCTGTTCCTGATCCTTTGTTATGATGTGTACAGTAGAATGTAGTTTATCTCCTCTTGGCCCAGATGTGGTGAATATTATTACCCCTACAAAAACACTGACTTTGGTTCTGGTTGCAGCAAGTGCTCTTTGTTGAGCTAGTTATGCTGAGCCCTGCATGTTAAAGTATCACCATTGGTATCACATTAAGATCACCTCAAATGGAGACACTGATGATTTTTGTGTCCATAAGTGCTTCTCTTTGGGGTTGTCTTGCTTGTGAATTTATCAGACATTTCACTAGAAAACTACAACTTTTCACGTGACCAGCTAAATAGTTTGTCACCAAGATTACCCAAACATAAGCACTGACCTCGGTTCTGAATGCTGTAAGTGCTACTTGTTGGGGTAGTTTTTTTGACCACTTCATCTTCAAGTATCACTTTAAATTATCATTGATTGAGCTGCAGCTGAGGCCACTATGTGGCAAAGATTTTCATGAAGGCAACTCATTGCTGTCCAATCGGCCACTCATCACATGCTAATGGCATGCATGCATGAGTGTCATCTGTTTCCTCCCCTTCTCTTCAAAGTAGGCGGAGTATGCTGAAAATGGCTTTGCTGAGTATTTAAGATGGGCCACTCTCTCCAAGAAGCAATACTTCCACTGCTGCCAGGACAACATAAAGTAGATGCCAGAAACATGAGGAATACAGGGAAAGCTGTAAGAAAAGAAGATTGCTCAATGTACGTCTTTGTTATTGACCCAACTTTAGCATTGACATGACTCCTGAATTCAGTAAGTGCTACTTGTTGGGGCGGTTGCATTTGACAAATGCAACAACTACATGTGAGAGAAGATGAGGGACAACATTGGAATCACACTAAGACCACCTCAAATGGAGACACTGATGATTTTTTGTGTCCATAAGTGCTTCTCTTTGGGGTTGTCTTGCTTGTGAATTCATCAGACATTTCATTAGAAAACTACAACTTTTCACGTGACCAGATAAATAGTTTGTCACCAAGATTACCCAAACATAAGCACTGACCTGAGTTCTGAATGCTGTAAGTGCTACTTGTTGGGGTATTATTGTTGACTTATTCTTCAGGATCATATGAAAGAATTCACCCAGCCAGCTGTTCCTGATCCTTTGTTATGATGTGTACAGTAGAATGTAGTTTATCTCCTCTTGGCCCAGATGTGGTCAATATTATTACCCCTACAAAAACACTGACTTTGGTTCTGGTTGCAGCAAGTGCTCTTTGTTGGGCTAGTTATGCTGAGCCCTGCATGTTAAAGTATCACCATTGGTATCACATTAAGATCACCTCAAATGGAGACACTGATGATGTTTGTGTCCATAAGTGCTTCTCTTTGGGGTTGTCTTGCTTGTGAATTCATCAGACATTTCACTAGAAAACTACAACTTTTCACGTGACCAGCTAAGTAGTTTGTCACCAAGATTACCCAAACATAGGCACTGACCTTGGTTCTGAATGCTGTAAGTGCTACTTGTTGGGGTAGTTTTTTTGACCACTTCATCTTCAAGTATCACTTTAAATTATCATTGATGGAGCTGCAGCTGAGGCCACTATGTGGCAAAGATTTTCATGAAGGCAACTCATTGCTGTCCAATCGGCCACTCATCACATGCTAATGGCATGCATGCATGAGTGTCATCTGTTTCCTCCCCTTCTCTTCAAAGTAGGCGGAGTATGCTGAAAATGGCTTTGCTGAGTATTTAAGATGGGCCACTCTCTCCAAGAAGCAATACTTCCACTGCTGCCAGGACAACATAAAGTAGATGCCAGAAACATGAGGAATACAGGGAAAGCTGTAAGAAAAGAAGATTGCTCAATGTACGTCTTTGTTATTGACCCAACTTTAGCATTGACATGACTCCTGAATTCAGTAAGTGCTACCTGTTGGGGCGGTTGCATTTGACAAATGCAACAACTACATGTGAGAGAAGATGAGGGACAACATTGGAGTCACACTAAGACCACCTCAAATGGAGACACTGATGATTTTTTGTGTCCATAAGTGCTTCTCTTTGGGGTTGTCTTGCTTGTGAATTCATCAGACATTTCATTAGAAAACTACAACTTTTCACGTGACCAGATAAATAGTTTGTCACCAAGATTACCCAAACATAAGCACTGACCTGAGTTCTGAATGCTGTAAGTGCTACTTGTTGGGGTATTATTGTTGACTTATTCTTCAGGATCATATGAAAGAATTCACCCAGCCAGCTGTTCCTGATCCTTTGTTATGATGTGTACAGTAGAATGTAGTTTATCTCCTCTTGGCCCAGATGTGGTCAATATTATTACCCCTACAAAAACACTGACTTTGGTTCTGGTTGCAGCAAGTGCTCTTTGTTGAGCTAGTTATGCTGAGCCCTGCATGTTAAAGTATCACCATTGGTATCACATTAAGATCACCTCAAATGGAGACACTGATGATTTTTGTGTCCATAAGTGCTTCTCTTTGGGGTTGTCTTGCTTGTGAATTTATCAGACATTTCACTAGAAAACTACAACTTTTCACGTGACCAGCTAAATAGTTTGTCACCAAGATTACCCAAACATAAGCACTGACCTCGGTTCTGAATGCTGTAAGTGCTACTTGTTGGGGTAGTTTTTTTGACCACTTCATCTTCAAGTATCACTTTAAATTATCATTGATTGAGCTGCAGCTGAGGCCACTATGTGGCAAAGATTTTCATGAAGGCAACTCATTGCTGTCCAATCGGCCACTCATCACATGCTAATGGCATGCATGCATGAGTGTCATCTGTTTCCTCCCCTTCTCTTCAAAGTAGGCGGAGTATGCTGAAAATGGCTTTGCTGAGTATTTAAGATGGGCCACTCTCTCCAAGAAGCAATACTTCCACTGCTGCCAGGACAACATAAAGTAGATGCCAGAAACATGAGGAATACAGGGAAAGCTGTAAGAAAAGAAGATTGCTCAATGTACGTCTTTGTTATTGACCCAACTTTAGCATTGACATGACTCCTGAATTCAGTAAGTGCTACTTGTTGGGGCGGTTGCATTTGACAAATGCAACAACTACATGTGAGAGAAGATGAGGGACAACATTGGAATCACACTAAGACCACCTCAAATGGAGACACTGATGATTTTTTGTGTCCATAAGTGCTTCTCTTTGGGGATGTCTTGCTTGTGAATTCATCAGACATTTCATTAGAAAACTACAACTTTTCACGTGACCAGATAAATAGTTTGTCACCAAGATTACCCAAACATAAGCACTGACCTGAGTTCTGAATGCTGTAAGTGCTACTTGTTGGGGTATTATTGTTGACTTATTCTTCAGGATCATATGAAAGAATTCACCCAGCCAGCTGTTCCTGATCCTTTGTTATGATGTGTACAGTAGAATGTAGTTTATCTCCTCTTGGCCCAGATGTGGTGAATATTATTACCCCTACAAAAACACTGACTTTGGTTCTGGTTGCAGCAAGTGCTCTTTGTTGAGCTAGTTATGCTGAGCCCTGCATGTTAAAGTATCACCATTGGTATCACATTAAGATCACCTCAAATGGAGACACTGATGATTTTTGTGTCCATAAGTGCTTCTCTTTGGGGTTGTCTTGCTTGTGAATTTATCAGACATTTCACTAGAAAACTACAACTTTTCACGTGACCAGCTAAATAGTTTGTCACCAAGATTACCCAAACATAAGCACTGACCTCGGTTCTGAATGCTGTAAGTGCTACTTGTTGGGGTAGTTTTTTTGACCACTTCATCTTCAAGTATCACTTTAAATTATCATTGATTGAGCTGCAGCTGAGGCCACTATGTGGCAAAGATTTTCATGAAGGCAACTCATTGCTGTCCAATCGGCCACTCATCACATGCTAATGGCATGCATGCATGAGTGTCATCTGTTTCCTCCCCTTCTCTTCAAAGTAGGCGGAGTATGCTGAAAATGGCTTTGCTGAGTATTTAAGATGGGCCACTCTCTCCAAGAAGCAATACTTCCACTGCTGCCAGGACAACATAAAGTAGATGCCAGAAACATGAGGAATACAGGGAAAGCTGTAAGAAAAGAAGATTGCTCAATGTACGTCTTTGTTATTGACCCAACTTTAGCATTGACATGACTCCTGAATTCAGTAAGTGCTACTTGTTGGGGCGGTTGCATTTGACAAATGCAACAACTACATGTGAGAGAAGATGAGGGACAACATTGGAATCACACTAAGACCACCTCAAATGGAGACACTGATGATTTTTTGTGTCCATAAGTGCTTCTCTTTGGGGATGTCTTGCTTGTGAATTCATCAGACATTTCATTAGAAAACTACAACTTTTCACGTGACCAGATAAATAGTTTGTCACCAAGATTACCCAAACATAAGCACTGACCTGAGTTCTGAATGCTGTAAGTGCTACTTGTTGGGGTATTATTGTTGACTTATTCTTCAGGATCATATGAAAGAATTCACCCAGCCAGCTGTTCCTGATCCTTTGTTATGATGTGTACAGTAGAATGTAGTTTATCTCCTCTTGGCCCAGATGTGGTCAATATTATTACCCCTACAAAAACACTGACTTTGGTTCTGGTTGCAGCAAGTGCTCTTTGTTGAGCTAGTTATGCTGAGCCCTGCATGTTAAAGTATCACCATTGGTATCACATTAAGATCACCTCAAATGGAGACACTGATGATTTTTGTGTCCATAAGTGCTTCTCTTTGGGGTTGTCTTGCTTGTGAATTTATCAGACATTTCACTAGAAAACTACAACTTTTCACGTGACCAGCTAAATAGTTTGTCACCAAGATTACCCAAACATAAGCACTGACCTCGGTTCTGAATGCTGTAAGTGCTACTTGTTGGGGTAGTTTTTTTGACCACTTCATCTTCAAGTATCACTTTAAATTATCATTGATTGAGCTGCAGCTGAGGCCACTATGTGGCAAAGATTTTCATGAAGGCAACTCATTGCTGTCCAATCGGCCACTCATCACATGCTAATGGCATGCATGCATGAGTGTCATCTGTTTCCTCCCCTTCTCTTCAAAGTAGGCGGAGTATGCTGAAAATGGCTTTGCTGAGTATTTAAGATGGGCCACTCTCTCCAAGAAGCAATACTTCCACTGCTGCCAGGACAACATAAAGTAGATGCCAGAAACATGAGGAATACAGGGAAAGCTGTAAGAAAAGAAGATTGCTCAATGTACGTCTTTGTTATTGACCCAACTTTAGCATTGACATGACTCCTGAATTCAGTAAGTGCTACTTGTTGGGGCGGTTGCATTTGACAAATGCAACAACTACATGTGAGAGAAGATGAGGGACAACATTGGAATCACACTAAGACCACCTCAAATGGAGACACTGATGATTTTTTGTGTCCATAAGTGCTTCTCTTTGGGGTTGTCTTGCTTGTGAATTCATCAGACATTTCATTAGAAAACTACAACTTTTCACGTGACCAGATAAATAGTTTGTCACCAAGATTACCCAAACATAAGCACTGACCTGAGTTCTGAATGCTGTAAGTGCTACTTGTTGGGGTATTATTGTTGACTTATTCTTCAGGATCATATGAAAGAATTCACCAAGCCAGCTGTTCCTGATCCTTTGTTATGATGTGTACAGTAGAATGTAGTTTATCTCCTCTTGGCCCAGATGTGGTCAATATTATTACCCCTACAAAAACACTGACTTTGGTTCTGGTTGCAGCAAGTGCTCTTTGTTGAGCTAGTTATGCTGAGCCCTGCATGTTAAAGTATCACCATTGGTATCACATTAAGATCACCTCAAATGGAGACACTGATGATTTTTGTGTCCATAAGTGCTTCTCTTTGGGGTTGTCTTGCTTGTGAATTTATCAGACATTTCACTAGAAAACTACAACTTTTCACGTGACCAGCTAAATAGTTTGTCACCAAGATTACCCAAACATAAGCACTGACCTCGGTTCTGAATGCTGTAAGTGCTACTTGTTGGGGTAGTTTTTTTGACCACTTCATCTTCAAGTATCACTTTAAATTATCATTGATTGAGCTGCAGCTGAGGCCACTATGTGGCAAAGATTTTCATGAAGGCAACTCATTGCTGTCCAATCGGCCACTCATCACATGCTAATGGCATGCATGCATGAGTGTCATCTGTTTCCTCCCCTTCTCTTCAAAGTAGGCGGAGTATGCTGAAAATGGCTTTGCTGAGTATTTAAGATGGGCCACTCTCCAAGAAGCAATACCTCCACTGCTGCCAGGTCAACATAAAGTAGATGCCAGAAACAAGAGGAATACAGGGAAAGCTGTAAGAAAAGAAGATTGCTCAATGTACGTCTTTGTTATTGACCCAACTTTAGCATTGACATGACTCCTGAATTCAGTAAGTGCTACTTGTTGGGGCGGTTGCATTTGACAAATGCAACAACTACATGTGAGAGAAGATGAGGGACAACATTGGAATCACACTAAGACCACCTCAAATGGAGACACTGATGATTTTTTGTGTCCATAAGTGCTTCTCTTTGGGGTTGTCTTGCTTGTGAATTCATCAGACATTTCATTAGAAAACTACAACTTTTCACGTGACCAGATAAATAGTTTGTCACCAAGATTACCCAAACACAAGCACTGACCTGAGTTCTGAATGCTGTAAGTGCTACTTGTTGGGGTATTATTGTTGACTTATTCTTCAGGATCATATGAAAGAATTCACCCAGCCAGCTGTTCCTGATCCTTTGTTATGATGTGTACAGTAGAATGTAGTTTATCTCCTCTTGGCCCAGATGTGGTCAATATTATTACCCCTACAAAAACACTGACTTTGGTTCTGGTTGCAGCAAGTGCTCTTTGTTGAGCTAGTTATGCTGAGCCCTGCATGTTAAAGTATCACCATTGGTATCACATTAAGATCACCTCAAATGGAGACACTGATGATTTTTGTGTCCATAAGTGCTTCTCTTTGGGGTTGTCTTGCTTGTGAATTCATCAGACATTTCATTAGAAAACTACAACTTTTCACGTGACCAGCTAAGTAGTTTGTCACCAAGATTACCCAAACATAGGCACTGACCTTGGTTCTGAATGCTGTAAGTGCTACTTGTTGGGGTAGTTTTTTTGACCACTTCATCTTCAAGTATCACTTTAAATTATCATTGATGGAGCTGCAGCTGAGGCCACTATGTGGCAAAGATTTTCATGAAGGCAACTCATTGCTGTCCAATCGGCCACTCATCACATGCTAATGGCATGCATGCATGAGTGTCATCTGTTACCTCCCCTTCTCTTCATAGTAGGCGGAGTATGCTGAAAATGGCTTTGCTGAGTATTTAAGATGGGCCACTCTCTCCAAGAAGCAATACCTCCACTGCTGCCAGGTCAACATAAAGTAGATGCCAGAAACAAGAGGAATACAGGGAAAGCTGTAAGAAAAGAAGATTGCTCAATGTACGTCTTTGTTATTGACCCAACTTTAGCATTGACATGACTCCTGAATTCAGTAAGTGCTACTTGTTGGGGCGGGTGCATTTGACAAATGCAACAACTACATGTGAGAGAAGATGAGGGACAACATTGGAGTCACACTAAGACCACCTCAAATGGAGACACTGATGATTTTTGTGTCCATAAGTGCTTCTCTTTGGGGTTGTCTTGCTTGTGAATTTATCAGACATTTCACTAGAAAACTACAACTTTTCACGTGACCAGCTAAATAGTTTGTCACCAAGATTACCCAAACATAAGCACTGACCTCGGTTCTGAATGCTGTAAGTGCTACTTGTTGGGGTAGTTTTTTTGACCACTTCATCTTCAAGTATCACTTTAAATTATCATTGATTGAGCTGCAGCTGAGGCCACTATGTGGCAAAGATTTTCATGAAGGCAACTCATTGCTGTCCAATCGGCCACTCATCACATGCTAATGGCATGCATGCATGAGTGTCATCTGTTACCTCCCCTTCTCTTCAAAGTAGGCGGAGAATGCTGAAAATGGCTTTGCTGAGTATTTAAGATGGGCCACTCTCTCCAAGAAGCAATACTTCCCCTGCTGCCAGGACAACATAAAGTAGATGCCAGAAACAAGAGGAATACAGGGAAAGCTGTAAGAAAAGAAGATTGCTCAATGTACGTCTTTGTTATTGACCCAACTTAAGCATTGACATGACTCCTGAATTCAGTAAGTGCTACTTGTTGGGGCGGTTGCATTTGACAAATGCAACAACTACATGTGAGAGAAGATGAGGGACAACATTGGAATCACACTAAGACCACCTCAAATGGAGACACTGATGATTTTTTGTGTCCATAAGTGCTTCTCTTTGGGGTTGTCTTGCTTGTGAATTTATCAGACATTTCACTAGAAAACTACAACTTTTCACGTGACCAGATAAATAGTTTGTCACCAAGATTACCCAAACATAAGCACTGACCTCGGTTCTGAATGCTGTAAGTGCTACTTGTTGGGATATTATTGTTGACTTATTCTTCAGGATCATATGAAAGAATTCACCCAGCCAGCTGTTCCTGATCATTTGTTATGATGTGTACAGTAGAATGTAGTTTATCTCCTCTTGGCCCAGATGTGGTCAATATTATTACCCCTACAAAAAAACTGACTTTGGTTCTGGTTGCAGCAAGTGCTCTTTGTTGGGCTAGTTATGCTGAGCCCTGCATGTTAAAGTATCACCATTGGTATCACATTAAGATCACCTCAAATGGAGACACTGATGATGTTTGTGTCCATAAGTGCTTCTCTTTGGGGTTGTCTTGCTTGTGAATTTATCAGACATTTCACTAGAAAACTACAACTTTTCACGTGACCAGCTAAATAGTTTGTCACCAAGATTACCCAAACATAAGCACTGACCTCGGTTCTGAATGCTGTAAGTGCTACTTGTTGGGGTAGTTTTTTTGACCACTTCATCTTCAAGTATCACTTTAAATTATCATTGATTGAGCTGCAGCTGAGGCCACTATGTGGCAAAGATTTTCATGAAGGCAACTCATTGCTGTCCAATCGGCCACTCATCACATGCTAATGGCATGCATGCATGAGTGTCATCTGTTTCCTCCCCTTCTCTTCAAAGTAGGCGGAGTATGCTGAAAATGGCTTTGCTGAGTATTTAAGATGGGCCACTCTCTCCAAGAAGCAATACTTCCACTGCTGCCAGGACAACATAAAGTAGATGCCAGAAACATGAGGAATACAGGGAAAGCTGTAAGAAAAGAAGATTGCTCAATGTACGTCTTTGTTATTGACCCAACTTTAGCATTGACATGACTCCTGAATTCAGTAAGTGCTACTTGTTGGGGCGGTTGCATTTGACAAATGCAACAACTACATGTGAGAGAAGATGAGGGACAACATTGGAATCACACTAAGACCACCTCAAATGGAGACACTGATGATTTTTTGTGTCCATAAGTGCTTCTCTTTGGGGTTGTCTTGCTTGTGAATTTATCAGACATTTCACTAGAAAACTACAACTTTTCACGTGACCAGATAAATAGTTTGTCACCAAGATTACCCAAACATAAGCACTGACCTCGGTTCTGAATGCTGTAAGTGCTACTTGTTGGGATATTATTGTTGACTTATTCTTCAGGATCATATGAAAGAATTCACCCAGCCAGCTGTTCCTGATCATTTGTTATGATGTGTACAGTAGAATGTAGTTTATCTCCTCTTGGCCCAGATGTGGTCAATATTATTACCCCTACAAAAAAACTGACTTTGGTTCTGGTTGCAGCAAGTGCTCTTTGTTGGGCTAGTTATGCTGAGCCCTGCATGTTAAAGTATCACCATTGGTATCACATTAAGATCACCTCAAATGGAGACACTGATGATTTTTGTGTCCATAAGTGCTTCTCTTTGGGGTTGTCTTGCTTGTGAATTTATCAGACATTTCACTAGAAAACTACAACTTTTCACGTGACCAGCTAAATAGTTTGTCACCAAGATTACCCAAACATAGGCACTGACCTCGGTTCTGAATGCTGTAAGTGCTACTTGTTGGGGTAGTTTTTTTGACCACTTCATCTTCAAGTATCACTTTAAATTATCATTGATTGAGCTGCAGCTGAGGCCACTATGTGGCAAAGATTTTCATGAAGGCAACTCATTGCTGTCCAATGGGCCACTCATCACATGCTAATGGCATGCATGCATGAGTGTCATCTGTTACCTCCCCTTCTCTTCAAAGTAGGCGGAGAATGCTGAAAATGGCTTTGCTGAGTATTTAAGATGGGCCACTCTCTCCAAGAAGCAATACTTCCCCTGCTGCCAGGACAACATAAAGTAGATGCCAGAAACAAGAGGAATACAGGGAAAGCTGTAAGAAAAGAAGATTGCTCAATGTACGTCTTTGTTATTGACCCAACTTTAGCATTGACATGACTCCTGAATTCAGTAAGTGCTACTTGTTGGGGCGGTTGCATTTGACAAATGCAACAACTACATGTGAGAGAAGATGAGGGACAACATTGGAATCACATTAAGATCACCTCAAATGGAGACACTGATAATTTTTGTGTCCATAAGTGCTTCTCTTTGGGGTTGTCTTGCTTGTGAATTCATCAGACATTTCATTAGAAAACTACAACTTTTCACGTGACCAGATAAATAGTTTGTCACCAAGATTACCCAAACATAAGCACTGACCTGAGTTCTGAATGCTGTAAGTGCTACTTGTTGGGGTATTATTGTTGACTTATTCTTCAGGATCATATGAAAGAATTCACCCAGCCAGCTGTTCCTGATCCTTTGTTATGATGTGTACAGTAGAATGTAGTTTATCTCCTCTTGGCCCAGATGTGGTCAATATTATTACCCCTACAAAAACACTGACTTTGGTTCTGGTTGCAGCAAGTGCTCTTTGTTGGGCTAGTTATGCTGAGCCCTGCATGTTAAAGTATCACCATTGGTATCACATTAAGATCACCTCAAATGGAGACACTGATGATGTTTGTGTCCATAAGTGCTTCTCTTTGGGGTTGTCTTGCTTGTGAATTCATCAGACATTTCACTAGAAAACTACAACTTTTCACGTGACCAGCTAAGTAGTTTGTCACCAAGATTACCCAAACATAGGCACTGACCTTGGTTCTGAATGCTGTAAGTGCTACTTGTTGGGGTAGTTTTTTTGACCACTTCATCTTCAAGTATCACTTTAAATTATCATTGATGGAGCTGCAGCTGAGGCCACTATGTGGCAAAGATTTTCATGAAGGCAACTCATTGCTGTCCAATCGGCCACTCATCACATGCTAATGGCATGCATGCATGAGTGTCATCTGTTTCCTCCCCTTCTCTTCAAAGTAGGCGGAGTATGCTGAAAATGGCTTTGCTGAGTATTTAAGATGGGCCACTCTCTCCAAGAAGCAATACTTCCACTGCTGCCAGGACAACATAAAGTAGATGCCAGAAACATGAGGAATACAGGGAAAGCTGTAAGAAAAGAAGATTGCTCAATGTACGTCTTTGTTATTGACCCAACTTTAGCATTGACATGACTCCTGAATTCAGTAAGTGCTACCTGTTGGGGCGGTTGCATTTGACAAATGCAACAACTACATGTGAGAGAAGATGAGGGACAACATTGGAGTCACACTAAGACCACCTCAAATGGAGACACTGATGATTTTTTGTGTCCATAAGTGCTTCTCTTTGGGGTTGTCTTGCTTGTGAATTCATCAGACATTTCATTAGAAAACTACAACTTTTCACGTGACCAGATAAATAGTTTGTCACCAAGATTACCCAAACATAAGCACTGACCTGAGTTCTGAATGCTGTAAGTGCTACTTGTTGGGGTATTATTGTTGACTTATTCTTCAGGATCATATGAAAGAATTCACCCAGCCAGCTGTTCCTGATCCTTTGTTATGATGTGTACAGTAGAATGTAGTTTATCTCCTCTTGGCCCAGATGTGGTCAATATTATTACCCCTACAAAAACACTGACTTTGGTTCTGGTTGCAGCAAGTGCTCTTTGTTGAGCTAGTTATGCTGAGCCCTGCATGTTAAAGTATCACCATTGGTATCACATTAAGATCACCTCAAATGGAGACACTGATGATTTTTGTGTCCATAAGTGCTTCTCTTTGGGGTTGTCTTGCTTGTGAATTTATCAGACATTTCACTAGAAAACTACAACTTTTCACGTGACCAGCTAAATAGTTTGTCACCAAGATTACCCAAACATAAGCACTGACCTCGGTTCTGAATGCTGTAAGTGCTACTTGTTGGGGTAGTTTTTTTGACCACTTCATCTTCAAGTATCACTTTAAATTATCATTGATTGAGCTGCAGCTGAGGCCACTATGTGGCAAAGATTTTCATGAAGGCAACTCATTGCTGTCCAATCGGCCACTCATCACATGCTAATGGCATGCATGCATGAGTGTCATCTGTTTCCTCCCCTTCTCTTCAAAGTAGGCGGAGTATGCTGAAAATGGCTTTGCTGAGTATTTAAGATGGGCCACTCTCTCCAAGAAGCAATACTTCCACTGCTGCCAGGACAACATAAAGTAGATGCCAGAAACATGAGGAATACAGGGAAAGCTGTAAGAAAAGAAGATTGCTCAATGTACGTCTTTGTTATTGACCCAACTTTAGCATTGACATGACTCCTGAATTCAGTAAGTGCTACTTGTTGGGGCGGTTGCATTTGACAAATGCAACAACTACATGTGAGAGAAGATGAGGGACAACATTGGAATCACACTAAGACCACCTCAAATGGAGACACTGATGATTTTTTGTGTCCATAAGTGCTTCTCTTTGGGGATGTCTTGCTTGTGAATTCATCAGACATTTCATTAGAAAACTACAACTTTTCACGTGACCAGATAAATAGTTTGTCACCAAGATTACCCAAACATAAGCACTGACCTGAGTTCTGAATGCTGTAAGTGCTACTTGTTGGGGTATTATTGTTGACTTATTCTTCAGGATCATATGAAAGAATTCACCCAGCCAGCTGTTCCTGATCCTTTGTTATGATGTGTACAGTAGAATGTAGTTTATCTCCTCTTGGCCCAGATGTGGTGAATATTATTACCCCTACAAAAACACTGACTTTGGTTCTGGTTGCAGCAAGTGCTCTTTGTTGAGCTAGTTATGCTGAGCCCTGCATGTTAAAGTATCACCATTGGTATCACATTAAGATCACCTCAAATGGAGACACTGATGATTTTTGTGTCCATAAGTGCTTCTCTTTGGGGTTGTCTTGCTTGTGAATTTATCAGACATTTCACTAGAAAACTACAACTTTTCACGTGACCAGCTAAATAGTTTGTCACCAAGATTACCCAAACATAAGCACTGACCTCGGTTCTGAATGCTGTAAGTGCTACTTGTTGGGGTAGTTTTTTTGACCACTTCATCTTCAAGTATCACTTTAAATTATCATTGATTGAGCTGCAGCTGAGGCCACTATGTGGCAAAGATTTTCATGAAGGCAACTCATTGCTGTCCAATCGGCCACTCATCACATGCTAATGGCATGCATGCATGAGTGTCATCTGTTTCCTCCCCTTCTCTTCAAAGTAGGCGGAGTATGCTGAAAATGGCTTTGCTGAGTATTTAAGATGGGCCACTCTCTCCAAGAAGCAATACTTCCACTGCTGCCAGGACAACATAAAGTAGATGCCAGAAACATGAGGAATACAGGGAAAGCTGTAAGAAAAGAAGATTGCTCAATGTACGTCTTTGTTATTGACCCAACTTTAGCATTGACATGACTCCTGAATTCAGTAAGTGCTACTTGTTGGGGCGGTTGCATTTGACAAATGCAACAACTACATGTGAGAGAAGATGAGGGACAACATTGGAATCACACTAAGACCACCTCAAATGGAGACACTGATGATTTTTTGTGTCCATAAGTGCTTCTCTTTGGGGATGTCTTGCTTGTGAATTCATCAGACATTTCATTAGAAAACTACAACTTTTCACGTGACCAGATAAATAGTTTGTCACCAAGATTACCCAAACATAAGCACTGACCTGAGTTCTGAATGCTGTAAGTGCTACTTGTTGGGGTATTATTGTTGACTTATTCTTCAGGATCATATGAAAGAATTCACCCAGCCAGCTGTTCCTGATCCTTTGTTATGATGTGTACAGTAGAATGTAGTTTATCTCCTCTTGGCCCAGATGTGGTCAATATTATTACCCCTACAAAAACACTGACTTTGGTTCTGGTTGCAGCAAGTGCTCTTTGTTGAGCTAGTTATGCTGAGCCCTGCATGTTAAAGTATCACCATTGGTATCACATTAAGATCACCTCAAATGGAGACACTGATGATTTTTGTGTCCATAAGTGCTTCTCTTTGGGGTTGTCTTGCTTGTGAATTTATCAGACATTTCACTAGAAAACTACAACTTTTCACGTGACCAGCTAAATAGTTTGTCACCAAGATTACCCAAACATAAGCACTGACCTCGGTTCTGAATGCTGTAAGTGCTACTTGTTGGGGTAGTTTTTTTGACCACTTCATCTTCAAGTATCACTTTAAATTATCATTGATTGAGCTGCAGCTGAGGCCACTATGTGGCAAAGATTTTCATGAAGGCAACTCATTGCTGTCCAATCGGCCACTCATCACATGCTAATGGCATGCATGCATGAGTGTCATCTGTTTCCTCCCCTTCTCTTCAAAGTAGGCGGAGTATGCTGAAAATGGCTTTGCTGAGTATTTAAGATGGGCCACTCTCTCCAAGAAGCAATACTTCCACTGCTGCCAGGACAACATAAAGTAGATGCCAGAAACATGAGGAATACAGGGAAAGCTGTAAGAAAAGAAGATTGCTCAATGTACGTCTTTGTTATTGACCCAACTTTAGCATTGACATGACTCCTGAATTCAGTAAGTGCTACTTGTTGGGGCGGTTGCATTTGACAAATGCAACAACTACATGTGAGAGAAGATGAGGGACAACATTGGAATCACACTAAGACCACCTCAAATGGAGACACTGATGATTTTTTGTGTCCATAAGTGCTTCTCTTTGGGGTTGTCTTGCTTGTGAATTCATCAGACATTTCATTAGAAAACTACAACTTTTCACGTGACCAGATAAATAGTTTGTCACCAAGATTACCCAAACATAAGCACTGACCTGAGTTCTGAATGCTGTAAGTGCTACTTGTTGGGGTATTATTGTTGACTTATTCTTCAGGATCATATGAAAGAATTCACCAAGCCAGCTGTTCCTGATCCTTTGTTATGATGTGTACAGTAGAATGTAGTTTATCTCCTCTTGGCCCAGATGTGGTCAATATTATTACCCCTACAAAAACACTGACTTTGGTTCTGGTTGCAGCAAGTGCTCTTTGTTGAGCTAGTTATGCTGAGCCCTGCATGTTAAAGTATCACCATTGGTATCACATTAAGATCACCTCAAATGGAGACACTGATGATTTTTGTGTCCATAAGTGCTTCTCTTTGGGGTTGTCTTGCTTGTGAATTTATCAGACATTTCACTAGAAAACTACAACTTTTCACGTGACCAGCTAAATAGTTTGTCACCAAGATTACCCAAACATAAGCACTGACCTCGGTTCTGAATGCTGTAAGTGCTACTTGTTGGGGTAGTTTTTTTGACCACTTCATCTTCAAGTATCACTTTAAATTATCATTGATTGAGCTGCAGCTGAGGCCACTATGTGGCAAAGATTTTCATGAAGGCAACTCATTGCTGTCCAATCGGCCACTCATCACATGCTAATGGCATGCATGCATGAGTGTCATCTGTTTCCTCCCCTTCTCTTCAAAGTAGGCGGAGTATGCTGAAAATGGCTTTGCTGAGTATTTAAGATGGGCCACTCTCCAAGAAGCAATACCTCCACTGCTGCCAGGTCAACATAAAGTAGATGCCAGAAACAAGAGGAATACAGGGAAAGCTGTAAGAAAAGAAGATTGCTCAATGTACGTCTTTGTTATTGACCCAACTTTAGCATTGACATGACTCCTGAATTCAGTAAGTGCTACTTGTTGGGGCGGTTGCATTTGACAAATGCAACAACTACATGTGAGAGAAGATGAGGGACAACATTGGAATCACACTAAGACCACCTCAAATGGAGACACTGATGATTTTTTGTGTCCATAAGTGCTTCTCTTTGGGGTTGTCTTGCTTGTGAATTCATCAGACATTTCATTAGAAAACTACAACTTTTCACGTGACCAGATAAATAGTTTGTCACCAAGATTACCCAAACACAAGCACTGACCTGAGTTCTGAATGCTGTAAGTGCTACTTGTTGGGGTATTATTGTTGACTTATTCTTCAGGATCATATGAAAGAATTCACCCAGCCAGCTGTTCCTGATCCTTTGTTATGATGTGTACAGTAGAATGTAGTTTATCTCCTCTTGGCCCAGATGTGGTCAATATTATTACCCCTACAAAAACACTGACTTTGGTTCTGGTTGCAGCAAGTGCTCTTTGTTGAGCTAGTTATGCTGAGCCCTGCATGTTAAAGTATCACCATTGGTATCACATTAAGATCACCTCAAATGGAGACACTGATGATTTTTGTGTCCATAAGTGCTTCTCTTTGGGGTTGTCTTGCTTGTGAATTCATCAGACATTTCATTAGAAAACTACAACTTTTCACGTGACCAGCTAAGTAGTTTGTCACCAAGATTACCCAAACATAGGCACTGACCTTGGTTCTGAATGCTGTAAGTGCTACTTGTTGGGGTAGTTTTTTTGACCACTTCATCTTCAAGTATCACTTTAAATTATCATTGATGGAGCTGCAGCTGAGGCCACTATGTGGCAAAGATTTTCATGAAGGCAACTCATTGCTGTCCAATCGGCCACTCATCACATGCTAATGGCATGCATGCATGAGTGTCATCTGTTACCTCCCCTTCTCTTCATAGTAGGCGGAGTATGCTGAAAATGGCTTTGCTGAGTATTTAAGATGGGCCACTCTCTCCAAGAAGCAATACCTCCACTGCTGCCAGGTCAACATAAAGTAGATGCCAGAAACAAGAGGAATACAGGGAAAGCTGTAAGAAAAGAAGATTGCTCAATGTACGTCTTTGTTATTGACCCAACTTTAGCATTGACATGACTCCTGAATTCAGTAAGTGCTACTTGTTGGGGCGGGTGCATTTGACAAATGCAACAACTACATGTGAGAGAAGATGAGGGACAACATTGGAGTCACACTAAGACCACCTCAAATGGAGACACTGATGATTTTTGTGTCCATAAGTGCTTCTCTTTGGGGTTGTCTTGCTTGTGAATTTATCAGACATTTCACTAGAAAACTACAACTTTTCACGTGACCAGCTAAATAGTTTGTCACCAAGATTACCCAAACATAAGCACTGACCTCGGTTCTGAATGCTGTAAGTGCTACTTGTTGGGGTAGTTTTTTTGACCACTTCATCTTCAAGTATCACTTTAAATTATCATTGATTGAGCTGCAGCTGAGGCCACTATGTGGCAAAGATTTTCATGAAGGCAACTCATTGCTGTCCAATCGGCCACTCATCACATGCTAATGGCATGCATGCATGAGTGTCATCTGTTACCTCCCCTTCTCTTCAAAGTAGGCGGAGAATGCTGAAAATGGCTTTGCTGAGTATTTAAGATGGGCCACTCTCTCCAAGAAGCAATACTTCCCCTGCTGCCAGGACAACATAAAGTAGATGCCAGAAACAAGAGGAATACAGGGAAAGCTGTAAGAAAAGAAGATTGCTCAATGTACGTCTTTGTTATTGACCCAACTTAAGCATTGACATGACTCCTGAATTCAGTAAGTGCTACTTGTTGGGGCGGTTGCATTTGACAAATGCAACAACTACATGTGAGAGAAGATGAGGGACAACATTGGAATCACACTAAGACCACCTCAAATGGAGACACTGATGATTTTTTGTGTCCATAAGTGCTTCTCTTTGGGGTTGTCTTGCTTGTGAATTTATCAGACATTTCACTAGAAAACTACAACTTTTCACGTGACCAGATAAATAGTTTGTCACCAAGATTACCCAAACATAAGCACTGACCTCGGTTCTGAATGCTGTAAGTGCTACTTGTTGGGATATTATTGTTGACTTATTCTTCAGGATCATATGAAAGAATTCACCCAGCCAGCTGTTCCTGATCATTTGTTATGATGTGTACAGTAGAATGTAGTTTATCTCCTCTTGGCCCAGATGTGGTCAATATTATTACCCCTACAAAAAAACTGACTTTGGTTCTGGTTGCAGCAAGTGCTCTTTGTTGGGCTAGTTATGCTGAGCCCTGCATGTTAAAGTATCACCATTGGTATCACATTAAGATCACCTCAAATGGAGACACTGATGATGTTTGTGTCCATAAGTGCTTCTCTTTGGGGTTGTCTTGCTTGTGAATTTATCAGACATTTCACTAGAAAACTACAACTTTTCACGTGACCAGCTAAATAGTTTGTCACCAAGATTACCCAAACATAAGCACTGACCTCGGTTCTGAATGCTGTAAGTGCTACTTGTTGGGGTAGTTTTTTTGACCACTTCATCTTCAAGTATCACTTTAAATTATCATTGATTGAGCTGCAGCTGAGGCCACTATGTGGCAAAGATTTTCATGAAGGCAACTCATTGCTGTCCAATCGGCCACTCATCACATGCTAATGGCATGCATGCATGAGTGTCATCTGTTTCCTCCCCTTCTCTTCAAAGTAGGCGGAGTATGCTGAAAATGGCTTTGCTGAGTATTTAAGATGGGCCACTCTCTCCAAGAAGCAATACTTCCACTGCTGCCAGGACAACATAAAGTAGATGCCAGAAACATGAGGAATACAGGGAAAGCTGTAAGAAAAGAAGATTGCTCAATGTACGTCTTTGTTATTGACCCAACTTTAGCATTGACATGACTCCTGAATTCAGTAAGTGCTACTTGTTGGGGCGGTTGCATTTGACAAATGCAACAACTACATGTGAGAGAAGATGAGGGACAACATTGGAATCACACTAAGACCACCTCAAATGGAGACACTGATGATTTTTTGTGTCCATAAGTGCTTCTCTTTGGGGTTGTCTTGCTTGTGAATTTATCAGACATTTCACTAGAAAACTACAACTTTTCACGTGACCAGATAAATAGTTTGTCACCAAGATTACCCAAACATAAGCACTGACCTCGGTTCTGAATGCTGTAAGTGCTACTTGTTGGGATATTATTGTTGACTTATTCTTCAGGATCATATGAAAGAATTCACCCAGCCAGCTGTTCCTGATCATTTGTTATGATGTGTACAGTAGAATGTAGTTTATCTCCTCTTGGCCCAGATGTGGTCAATATTATTACCCCTACAAAAAAACTGACTTTGGTTCTGGTTGCAGCAAGTGCTCTTTGTTGGGCTAGTTATGCTGAGCCCTGCATGTTAAAGTATCACCATTGGTATCACATTAAGATCACCTCAAATGGAGACACTGATGATTTTTGTGTCCATAAGTGCTTCTCTTTGGGGTTGTCTTGCTTGTGAATTTATCAGACATTTCACTAGAAAACTACAACTTTTCACGTGACCAGCTAAATAGTTTGTCACCAAGATTACCCAAACATAGGCACTGACCTCGGTTCTGAATGCTGTAAGTGCTACTTGTTGGGGTAGTTTTTTTGACCACTTCATCTTCAAGTATCACTTTAAATTATCATTGATTGAGCTGCAGCTGAGGCCACTATGTGGCAAAGATTTTCATGAAGGCAACTCATTGCTGTCCAATGGGCCACTCATCACATGCTAATGGCATGCATGCATGAGTGTCATCTGTTACCTCCCCTTCTCTTCAAAGTAGGCGGAGAATGCTGAAAATGGCTTTGCTGAGTATTTAAGATGGGCCACTCTCTCCAAGAAGCAATACTTCCCCTGCTGCCAGGACAACATAAAGTAGATGCCAGAAACAAGAGGAATACAGGGAAAGCTGTAAGAAAAGAAGATTGCTCAATGTACGTCTTTGTTATTGACCCAACTTTAGCATTGACATGACTCCTGAATTCAGTAAGTGCTACTTGTTGGGGCGGTTGCATTTGACAAATGCAACAACTACATGTGAGAGAAGATGAGGGACAACATTGGAATCACATTAAGATCACCTCAAATGGAGACACTGATAATTTTTGTGTCCATAAGTGCTTCTCTTTGGGGTTGTCTTGCTTGTGAATTTATCAGACATTTCACTAGAAAACTACAACTTTTCACGTGACCAGCTAAATAGTTTGTCACCAAGATTACCCAAACATAAGCACTGACCTCGGTTCTGAATGCTGTAAGTGCTACTTGTTGGGGTAGTTTTTTTGACCACTTCATCTTCAAGTATCACTTTAAATTATCATTGATTGAGCTGCAGCTGAGGCCACTATGTGGCAAAGATTTTCATGAAGGCAACTCATTGCTGTCCAATCGGCCACTCATCACATGCTAATGGCATGCATGCATGAGTGTCATCTGTTACCTCCCCTTCTCTTCAAAGTAGGCGGAGAATGCTGAAAATGGCTTTGCTGAGTATTTAAAATGGGCCACTCTCTCCAAGAAGCAATACTTCCCCTGCTGCCAGGACAACATAAAGTAGATGCCAGAAACAAGAGGAATACAGGGAAAGCTGTAAGAAAAGAAGATTGCTCAATGTACGTCTTTGTTATTGACCCAACTTTAGCATTGACATGACTCCTGAATTCAGTAAGTGCTACTTGTTGGGGCGGTTGCATTTGACAAATGCAACAACTACATGTAAGAGAAGATGAGGGACAACATTGGAATCACACTAAGACCACCTCAAATGGAGACACTGATGATTTTTTGTGTCCATAAGTGCTTCTCTTTGGGGTTGTCTTGCTTGTGAATTCATCAGACATTTCATTAGAAAACTACAACTTTTCACGTGACCAGATAAATAGTTTGTCACCAAGATTACCCAAACATAAGCACTGACCTGAGTTCTGAATGCTGTAAGTGCTACTTGTTGGGGTATTATTGTTGACTTATTCTTCAGGATCATATGAAAGAATTCACCCAGCCAGTTGTTCCTGATCATTTGTTATGATGTGTACAGTAGAATGTAGTTTATCTCCTCTTGGCCCAGATGTGGTCAATATTATTACCCCTACAAAAACACTGATTTTGGTTCTGGTTGCAGCAAGTGCTCTTTGTTGGGCTAGTTATGCTGAGCCCTGCATGTTAAAGTATCACCATTGGTATCACATTAAGATCACCTCAAATGGAGACACTGATGATTTTTGTGTCCATAAGTGCTTCTCTTTGGGGTTGTCTTGCTTGTGAATTCATCAGACATTTCATTAGAAAACTACAACTTTTCACGTGACCAGCTAAGTAGTTTGTCACCAAGATTACCCAAACATAGGCACTGACCTTGGTTCTGAATGCTGTAAGTGCTACTTGTTGGGGTAGTTTTTTTGACCACTTCATCTTCAAGTATCACTTTAAATTATCATTGATGGAGCTGCAGCTGAGGCCACTATGTGGCAAAGATTTTCATGAAGGCAACTCATTGCTGTCCAATCGGCCACTCATCACATGCTAATGGCATGCATGCATGAGTTTCATCTGTTACCTCCCCTTCTCTTCATAGTAGGCGGAGTATGCTGAAAATGGCTTTGCTGAGTATTTAAGATGGGCCACTCTCTCCAAGAAGCAATACCTCCACTGCTGCCAGGTCAACATAAAGTAGATGCCAGAAACAAGAGGAATACAGGGAAAGCTGTAAGAAAAGAAGATTGCTCAATGTACGTCTTTGTTATTGACCCAACTTTAGCATTGACATGACTCCTGAATTCAGTAAGTGCTACTTGTTGGGGCGGGTGCATTTGACAAATGCAACAACTACATGTGAGAGAAGATGAGGGACAACATTGGAGTCACACTAAGACCACCTCAAATGGAGACACTGATGATTTTTGTGTCCATAAGTGCTTCTCTTTGGGGTTGTCTTGCTTGTGAATTTATCAGACATTTCACTAGAAAACTACAACTTTTCACGTGACCAGCTAAATAGTTTGTCACCAAGATTACCCAAACATAAGCACTGACCTGAGTTCTGAATGCTGTAAGTGCTACTTGTTGGGGTATTATTGTTGACTTATTCTTCAGGATCATATGAAAGAATTCACCCAGCCAGCTGTTCCTGATCCTTTGTTATGATGTGTACAGTAGAATGTAGTTTATCTCCTCTTGGCCCAGATGTGGTCAATATTATTACCCCTACAAAAACACTGATTTTGGTTCTGGTTGCAGCAAGTGCTCTTTGTTGAGCTAGTTATGCTGAGCCCTGCATGTTAAAGTATCACCATTGGTATCACATTAAGATCACCTCAAATGGAGACACTGATGATTTTTGTGTCCATAAGTGCTTCTCTTTGGGGTTGTCTTGCTTGTGAATTTATCAGACATTTCACTAGAAAACTACAGCTTTTCACGTGACCAGCTAAATAGTTTGTCACCAAGATTACCCAAACATAAGCACTGACCTTGGTTCTGAATGCTGTAAGTGCTACTTGTTGGGGTAGTTTTTTTGACCACTTCATCTTCAAGTATGACTTTAAATTATCATTGATTGAGCTGCAGCTGAGGCCACTATGTGGCAAAGATTTTCATGAAGGCAACTCATTGCTGTCCAATCGGCCACTCATCACATGCTAATGGCATGCATGCATGAGTGTCATCTGTTACCTCCCCTTCTCTTCATAGTAGGCGGAGTATGCTGAAAATGGCTTTGCTGAGTATTTAAGATGGGCCACTCTCTCCAAGAAGCAATACCTCCACTGCTGCCAGGACAACATAAAGTAGATGCCAGAAACAAGAGGAATACAGGGAAAGCTGTAAGAAAAGAAGATTGCTCAATGTACGTCTTTGTTATTGACCCAACTTTAGCATTGACGTGACTCCTGAATTCAGTAAGTGCTACTTGTTGGGGCGGTTGCATTTGACAAATGCAACAACTACATGTGAGAGAAGATGAGGGACAACATTGGAATCACACTAAGACCACCTCAAATGGAGACACTGATGATTTTTTGTGTCCATAAGTGCTTCTCTTTGGGGTTGTCTTGCTTGTGAATTTATCAGACATTTCACTAGAAAACTACAACTTTTCACGTGACCAGATAAATAGTTTGTCACCAAGATTACCCAAACATAAGCACTGACCTCGGTTCTGAATGCTGTAAGTGCTACTTGTTGGGATATTATTGTTGACTTATTCTTCAGGATCATATGAAAGAATTCACCCAGCCAGCTGTTCCTGATCATTTGTTATGATGTGTACAGTAGAATGTAGTTTATCTCCTCTTGGCCCAGATGTGGTCAATATTATTACCCCTACAAAAAAACTGACTTTGGTTCTGGTTGCAGCAAGTGCTCTTTGTTGGGCTAGTTATGCTGAGCCCTGCATGTTAAAGTATCACCATTGGTATCACATTAAGATCACCTCAAATGGAGACACTGATGATGTTTGTGTCCATAAGTGCTTCTCTTTGGGGTTGTCTTGCTTGTGAATTTATCAGACATTTCACTAGAAAACTACAACTTTTCACGTGACCAGCTAAATAGTTTGTCACCAAGATTACCCAAACATAAGCACTGACCTCGGTTCTGAATGCTGTAAGTGCTACTTGTTGGGGTAGTTTTTTTGACCACTTCATCTTCAAGTATCACTTTAAATTATCATTGATTGAGCTGCAGCTGAGGCCACTATGTGGCAAAGATTTTCATGAAGGCAACTCATTGCTGTCCAATCGGCCACTCATCACATGCTAATGGCATGCATGCATGAGTGTCATCTGTTTCCTCCCCTTCTCTTCAAAGTAGGCGGAGTATGCTGAAAATGGCTTTGCTGAGTATTTAAGATGGGCCACTCTCTCCAAGAAGCAATACTTCCACTGCTGCCAGGACAACATAAAGTAGATGCCAGAAACATGAGGAATACAGGGAAAGCTGTAAGAAAAGAAGATTGCTCAATGTACGTCTTTGTTATTGACCCAACTTTAGCATTGACATGACTCCTGAATTCAGTAAGTGCTACTTGTTGGGGCGGTTGCATTTGACAAATGCAACAACTACATGTGAGAGAAGATGAGGGACAACATTGGAATCACACTAAGACCACCTCAAATGGAGACACTGATGATTTTTTGTGTCCATAAGTGCTTCTCTTTGGGGTTGTCTTGCTTGTGAATTTATCAGACATTTCACTAGAAAACTACAACTTTTCACGTGACCAGATAAATAGTTTGTCACCAAGATTACCCAAACATAAGCACTGACCTCGGTTCTGAATGCTGTAAGTGCTACTTGTTGGGATATTATTGTTGACTTATTCTTCAGGATCATATGAAAGAATTCACCCAGCCAGCTGTTCCTGATCATTTGTTATGATGTGTACAGTAGAATGTAGTTTATCTCCTCTTGGCCCAGATGTGGTCAATATTATTACCCCTACAAAAAAACTGACTTTGGTTCTGGTTGCAGCAAGTGCTCTTTGTTGGGCTAGTTATGCTGAGCCCTGCATGTTAAAGTATCACCATTGGTATCACATTAAGATCACCTCAAATGGAGACACTGATGATTTTTGTGTCCATAAGTGCTTCTCTTTGGGGTTGTCTTGCTTGTGAATTTATCAGACATTTCACTAGAAAACTACAACTTTTCACGTGACCAGCTAAATAGTTTGTCACCAAGATTACCCAAACATAGGCACTGACCTCGGTTCTGAATGCTGTAAGTGCTACTTGTTGGGGTAGTTTTTTTGACCACTTCATCTTCAAGTATCACTTTAAATTATCATTGATTGAGCTGCAGCTGAGGCCACTATGTGGCAAAGATTTTCATGAAGGCAACTCATTGCTGTCCAATGGGCCACTCATCACATGCTAATGGCATGCATGCATGAGTGTCATCTGTTACCTCCCCTTCTCTTCAAAGTAGGCGGAGAATGCTGAAAATGGCTTTGCTGAGTATTTAAGATGGGCCACTCTCTCCAAGAAGCAATACTTCCCCTGCTGCCAGGACAACATAAAGTAGATGCCAGAAACAAGAGGAATACAGGGAAAGCTGTAAGAAAAGAAGATTGCTCAATGTACGTCTTTGTTATTGACCCAACTTTAGCATTGACATGACTCCTGAATTCAGTAAGTGCTACTTGTTGGGGCGGTTGCATTTGACAAATGCAACAACTACATGTGAGAGAAGATGAGGGACAACATTGGAATCACATTAAGATCACCTCAAATGGAGACACTGATAATTTTTGTGTCCATAAGTGCTTCTCTTTGGGGTTGTCTTGCTTGTGAATTTATCAGACATTTCACTAGAAAACTACAACTTTTCACGTGACCAGCTAAATAGTTTGTCACCAAGATTACCCAAACATAAGCACTGACCTCGGTTCTGAATGCTGTAAGTGCTACTTGTTGGGGTAGTTTTTTTGACCACTTCATCTTCAAGTATCACTTTAAATTATCATTGATTGAGCTGCAGCTGAGGCCACTATGTGGCAAAGATTTTCATGAAGGCAACTCATTGCTGTCCAATCGGCCACTCATCACATGCTAATGGCATGCATGCATGAGTGTCATCTGTTACCTCCCCTTCTCTTCAAAGTAGGCGGAGAATGCTGAAAATGGCTTTGCTGAGTATTTAAAATGGGCCACTCTCTCCAAGAAGCAATACTTCCCCTGCTGCCAGGACAACATAAAGTAGATGCCAGAAACAAGAGGAATACAGGGAAAGCTGTAAGAAAAGAAGATTGCTCAATGTACGTCTTTGTTATTGACCCAACTTTAGCATTGACATGACTCCTGAATTCAGTAAGTGCTACTTGTTGGGGCGGTTGCATTTGACAAATGCAACAACTACATGTAAGAGAAGATGAGGGACAACATTGGAATCACACTAAGACCACCTCAAATGGAGACACTGATGATTTTTTGTGTCCATAAGTGCTTCTCTTTGGGGTTGTCTTGCTTGTGAATTCATCAGACATTTCATTAGAAAACTACAACTTTTCACGTGACCAGATAAATAGTTTGTCACCAAGATTACCCAAACATAAGCACTGACCTGAGTTCTGAATGCTGTAAGTGCTACTTGTTGGGATATTATTGTTGACTTATTCTTCAGGATCATATGAAAGAATTCACCCAGCCAGCTGTTCCTGATCATTTGTTATGATGTGTACAGTAGAATGTAGTTTATCTCCTCTTGGCCCAGATGTGGTCAATATTATTACCCCTACAAAAACACTGATTTTGTTTCTGGTTGCAGCAAGTGCTCTTTGTTGGGCTAGTTATGCTGAGCCCTGCATGTTAAAGTATCACCATTGGTATCACATTAAGATCACCTCAAATGGAGACACTGATGATTTTTGTGTCCATAAGTGCTTCTCTTTGGGGTTGTCTTGCTTGTGAATTTATCAGACATTTCACTAGAAAACTACAACTTTTCACGTGACCAGCTAAATAGTTTGTCACCAAGATTACCCAAACATAAGCACTGACCTCGGTTCTGAATGCTGTAAGTTCTACTTGTTGGGGTAGTTTTTTTGACCACTTCATCTTCAAGTATCACTTTAAATTATCATTGATTGAGCTGCAGCTGAGGCCACTATGTGGCAAAGATTTTCATGAAGGCAACTCATTGCTGTCCAATCGGCCACTCATCACATGCTAATGGCATGCATGCATGAGTGTCATCTGTTACCTCCCCTTCTCTTCAAAGTAGGCGGAGAATGCTGAAAATGGCTTTGCTGAGTATTTAAGATGGGCCACTCTCTCCAAGAAGCAATACTTCCCCTGCTGCCAGGACAACATAAAGTAGATGCCAGAAACAAGAGGAATACAGGGAAAGCTGTAAGAAAAGAAGATTGCTCAATGTACGTCTTTGTTATTGACCCAACTTTAGCATTGACATGACTCCTGAATTCAGTAAGTGCTACTTGTTGGGGCGGTTGCATTTGACAAATGCAACAACTACATGTGAGAGAAGATGAGGGACAACATTGGAATCACACTAAGACCACCTCAAATGGAGACACTGATGATTTTTTGTGTCCATAAGTGCTTCTCTTTGGGGTTGTCTTGCTTGTGAATTTATCAGACATTTCACTAGAAAACTACAACTTTTCACGTGACCAGATAAATAGTTTGTCACCAAGATTACCCAAACATAAGCACTGACCTCGGTTCTGAATGCTGTAAGTGCTACTTGTTGGGATATTATTGTTGACTTATTCTTCAGGATCATATGAAAGAATTCACCCAGCCAGCTGTTCCTGATCATTTGTTATGATGTGTACAGTAGAATGTAGTTTATCTCCTCTTGGCCCAGATGTGGTCAATATTATTACCCCTACAAAAAAACTGACTTTGGTTCTGGTTGCAGCAAGTGCTCTTTGTTGGGCTAGTTATGCTGAGCCCTGCATGTTAAAGTATCACCATTGGTATCACATTAAGATCACCTCAAATGGAGACACTGATGATGTTTGTGTCCATAAGTGCTTCTCTTTGGGGTTGTCTTGCTTGTGAATTTATCAGACATTTCACTAGAAAACTACAACTTTTCACGTGACCAGCTAAATAGTTTGTCACCAAGATTACCCAAACATAAGCACTGACCTCGGTTCTGAATGCTGTAAGTGCTACTTGTTGGGGTAGTTTTTTTGACCACTTCATCTTCAAGTATCACTTTAAATTATCATTGATTGAGCTGCAGCTGAGGCCACTATGTGGCAAAGATTTTCATGAAGGCAACTCATTGCTGTCCAATCGGCCACTCATCACATGCTAATGGCATGCATGCATGAGTGTCATCTGTTTCCTCCCCTTCTCTTCAAAGTAGGCGGAGTATGCTGAAAATGGCTTTGCTGAGTATTTAAGATGGGCCACTCTCTCCAAGAAGCAATACTTCCACTGCTGCCAGGACAACATAAAGTAGATGCCAGAAACATGAGGAATACAGGGAAAGCTGTAAGAAAAGAAGATTGCGCAATGTACGTCTTTGTTATTGACCCAACTTTAGCATTGACATGACTCCTGAATTCAGTAAGTGCTACTTGTTGGGGCGGTTGCATTTGACAAATGCAACAACTACATGTGAGAGAAGATGAGGGACAACATTGGAATCACACTAAGACCACCTCAAATGGAGACACTGATGATTTTTTGTGTCCATAAGTGCTTCTCTTTGGGGTTGTCTTGCTTGTGAATTCATCAGACATTTCATAAGAAAACTACAACTTTTCACGTGACCAGATAAATAGTTTGTCACCAAGATTACCCAAACATAAGCACTGACCTGAGTTCTGAATGCTGTAAGTGCTACTTGTTGGGGTATTATTGTTGACTTATTCTTCAGGATCATATGAAAGAATTCACCCAGCCAGCTGTTCCTGATCCTTTGTTATGATGTGTACAGTAGAATGTAGTTTATCTCCTCTTGGCCCAGATGTGGTCAATATTATTACCCCTACAAAAACACTGATTTTGGTTCCTGTTGCAGCAAGTGCTCTTTGTTGGGCTAGTTATGCTGAGCCCTGCATGTTAAAGTATCACCATTGGTATCACATTAAGATCACCTCAAATGGAGACACTGATGATTTTTGTGTCCATAAGTGCTTCTCTTTGGGGTTGTCTTGCTTGTGAATTTATCAGACATTTCACTAGAAAACTACAACTTTTCACGTGACCAGCTAAATAGTTTGTCACCAAGATTACCCAAACATAAGCACTGACCTCGGTTCTGAATGCTGTAAGTGCTACTTGTTGGGGTAGTTTTTTTGACCACTTCATCTTCAAGTATCACTTTAAATTATCATTGATTGAGCTGCAGCTGAGGCCACTATGTGGCAAAGATTTTCATGAAGGCAACTCATTGCTGTCCAATCGGCCACTCATCACATGCTAATGGCATGCATGCATGAGTGTCATCTGTTTCCTCCCCTTCTCTTCAAAGTAGGCGGAGTATGCTGAAAATGGCTTTGCTGAGTATTTAAGATGGGCCACTCTCTCCAAGAAGCAATACTTCCACTGCTGCCAGGACAACATAAAGTAGATGCCAGAAACATGAGGAATACAGGGAAAGCTGTAAGAAAAGAAGATTGCTCAATGTACGTCTTTGTTATTGACCCAACTTTAGCATTGACATGACTCCTGAATTCAGTAAGTGCTACTTGTTGGGGCGGTTGCATTTGACAAATGCAACAACTACATGTGAGAGAAGATGAGGGACAACATTGGAATCACACTAAGACCACCTCAAATGGAGACACTGATGATTTTTTGTGTCCATAAGTGCTTCTCTTTGGGGTTGTCTTGCTTGTGAATTCATCAGACATTTCATTAGAAAACTACAACTTTTCACGTGACCAGATAAATAGTTTGTCACCAAGATTACCCAAACATAAGCACTGACCTGAGTTCTGAATGCTGTAAGTGCTACTTGTTGGGGTATTATTGTTGACTTATTCTTCAGGATCATATGAAAGAATTCACCCAGCCAGCTGTTCCTGATCCTTTGTTATGATGTGTACAGTAGAATGTAGTTTATCTCCTCTTGGCCCAGATGTGGTCAATATTATTACCCCTACAAAAACACTGACTTTGGTTCTGGTTGCAGCAAGTGCTCTTTGTTGAGCTAGTTATGCTGAGCCCTGCATGTTAAAGTATCACCATTGGTATCACATTAAGATCACCTCAAATGGAGACACTGATGATTTTTGTGTCCATAAGTGCTTCTCTTTGGGGTTGTCTTGCTTGTGAATTTATCAGACATTTCACTAGAAAACTACAACTTTTCACGTGACCAGCTAAATAGTTTGTCACCAAGATTACCCAAACATAAGCACTGACCTCGGTTCTGAATGCTGTAAGTGCTACTTGTTGGGGTAGTTTTTTTGACCACTTCATCTTCAAGTATCACTTTAAATTATCATTGATTGAGCTGCAGCTGAGGCCACTATGTGGCAAAGATTTTCATGAAGGCAACTCATTGCTGTCCAATCGGCCACTCATCACATGCTAATGGCATGCATGCATGAGTGTCATCTGTTTCCTCCCCTTCTCTTCAAAGTAGGCGGAGTATGCTGAAAATGGCTTTGCTGAGTATTTAAGATGGGCCACTCTCTCCAAGAAGCAATACTTCCACTGCTGCCAGGACAACATAAAGTAGATGCCAAAAACATGAGGAATACAGGGAAAGCTGTAAGAAAAGAAGATTGCTCAATGTACGTCTTTGTTATTGACCCAACTTTAGCATTGACATGACTCCTGAATTCAGTAAGTGCTACTTGTTGGGGCGGTTGCATTTGACAAATGCAACAACTACATGTGAGAGAAGATGAGGGACAACATTGGAATCACACTAAGACCACCTCAAATGGAGACACTGATGATTTTTTGTGTCCATAAGTGCTTCTCTTTGGGGTTGTCTTGCTTGTGAATTTATCAGACATTTCACTAGAAAACTACAACTTTTCACGTGACCAGATAAATAGTTTGTCACCAAGATTACCCAAACATAAGCACTGACCTCGGTTCTGAATGCTGTAAGTGCTACTTGTTGGGATATTATTGTTGACTTATTCTTCAGGATCATATGAAAGAATTCACCCAGCCAGCTGTTCCTGATCATTTGTTATGATGTGTACAGTAGAATGTAGTTTATCTCCTCTTGGCCCAGATGTGGTCAATATTATTACCCCTACAAAAAAACTGACTTTGGTTCTGGTTGCAGCAAGTGCTCTTTGTTGGGCTAGTTATGCTGAGCCCTGCATGTTAAAGTATCACCATTGGTATCACATTAAGATCACCTCAAATGGAGACACTGATGATGTTTGTGTCCATAAGTGCTTCTCTTTGGGGTTGTCTTGCTTGTGAATTTATCAGACATTTCACTAGAAAACTACAACTTTTCACGTGACCAGCTAAATAGTTTGTCACCAAGATTACCCAAACATAAGCACTGACCTCGGTTCTGAATGCTGTAAGTGCTACTTGTTGGGGTAGTTTTTTTGACCACTTCATCTTCAAGTATCACTTTAAATTATCATTGATTGAGCTGCAGCTGAGGCCACTATGTGGCAAAGATTTTCATGAAGGCAACTCATTGCTGTCCAATCGGCCACTCATCACATGCTAATGGTATGCATGCATGAGTGTCATCTGTTTCCTCCCCTTCTCTTCAAAGTAGGCGGAGTATGCTGAAAATGGCTTTGCTGAGTATTTAAGATGGGCCACTCTCTCCAAGAAGCAATACTTCCACTGCTGCCAGGACAACATAAAGTAGATGCCAGAAACATGAGGAATACAGGGAAAGCTGTAAGAAAAGAAGATTGCTCAATGTACGTCTTTGTTATTGACCCAACTTTAGCATTGACATGACTCCTGAATTCAGTAAGTGCTACTTGTTGGGGCGGTTGCATTTGACAAATGCAACAACTACATGTGAGAGAAGATGAGGGACAACATTGGAATCACACTAAGACCACCTCAAATGGAGACACTGATGATTTTTTGTGTCCATAAGTGCTTCTCTTTGGGGTTGTCTTGCTTGTGAATTTATCAGACATTTCACTAGAAAACTACAACTTTTCACGTGACCAGATAAATAGTTTGTCACCAAGATTACCCAAACATAAGCACTGACCTCGGTTCTGAATGCTGTAAGTGCTACTTGTTGGGATATTATTGTTGACTTATTCTTCAGGATCATATGAAAGAATTCACCCAGCCAGCTGTTCCTGATCATTTGTTATGATGTGTACAGTAGAATGTAGTTTATCTCCTCTTGGCCCAGATGTGGTCAATATTATTACCCCTACAAAAAAACTGACTTTGGTTCTGGTTGCAGCAAGTGCTCTTTGTTGGGCTAGTTATGCTGAGCCCTGCATGTTAAAGTATCACCATTGGTATCACATTAAGATCACCTCAAATGGAGACACTGATGATGTTTGTGTCTATAAGTGCTTCTCTTTGGGGTTGTCTTGCTTGTGAATTTATCAGACATTTCACTAGAAAACTACAACTTTTCACGTGACCAGCTAAATAGTTTGTCACCAAGATTACCCAAACATAAGCACTGACCTCGGTTCTGAATGCTGTAAGTGCTACTTGTTGGGGTAGTTTTTTTGACCACTTCATCTTCAAGTATCACTTTAAATTATCATTGATTGAGCTGCAGCTGAGGCCACTATGTGGCAAAGATTTTCATGAAGGCAACTCATTGCTGTCCAATCGGCCACTCATCACATGCTAATGGCATGCATGCATGAGTGTCATCTGTTTCCTCCCCTTCTCTTCAAAGTAGGCGGAGTATGCTGAAAATGGCTTTGCTGAGTATTTAAGATGGGCCACTCTCTCCAAGAAGCAATACTTCCACTGCTGCCAGGACAACATAAAGTAGATGCCAGAAACATGAGGAATACAGGGAAAGCTGTAAGAAAAGAAGATTGCTCAATGTACGTCTTTGTTATTGACCCAACTTTAGCATTGACATGACTCCTGAATTCAGTAAGTGCTACTTGTTGGGGCGGTTGCATTTGACAAATGCAACAACTACATGTGAGAGAAGATGAGGGACAACATTGGAATCACACTAAGACCACCTCAAATGGAGACACTGATGATTTTTTGTGTCCATAAGTGCTTCTCTTTGGGGTTGTCTTGCTTGTGAATTCATCAGACATTTCATTAGAAAACTACAACTTTTCACGTGACCAGATAAATAGTTTGTCACCAAGATTACCCAAACATAAGCACTGACCTGAGTTCTGAATGCTGTAAGTGCTACTTGTTGGGGTATTATTGTTGACTTATTCTTCAGGATCATATGAAAGAATTCACCCAGCCAGCTGTTCCTGATCCTTTGTTATGATGTGTACAGTAGAATGTAGTTTATCTCCTCTTGGCCCAGATGTGGTCAATATTATTACCCCTACAAAAACACTGACTTTGGTTCTGGTTGCAGCAAGTGCTCTTTGTTGAGCTAGTTATGCTGAGCCCTGCATGTTAAAGTATCACCATTGGTATCACATTAAGATCACCTCAAATGGAGACACTGATGATTTTTGTGTCCATAAGTGCTTCTCTTTGGGGTTGTCTTGCTTGTGAATTTATCAGACATTTCACTAGAAAACTACAACTTTTCACGTGACCAGCTAAATAGTTTGTCACCAAGATTACCCAAACATAAGCACTGACCTCGGTTCTGAATGCTGTAAGTGCTACTTGTTGGGGTAGTTTTTTTGACCACTTCATCTTCAAGTATCACTTTAAATTATCATTGATTGAGCTGCAGCTGAGGCCACTATGTGGCAAAGATTTTCATGAAGGCAACTCATTGCTGTCCAATCGGCCACTCATCACATGCTAATGGCATGCATGCATGAGTGTCATCTGTTTCCTCCCCTTCTCTTCAAAGTAGGCGGAGTATGCTGAAAATGGCTTTGCTGAGTATTTAAGATGGGCCACTCTCTCCAAGAAGCAATACTTCCCCTGCTGCCAGGACAACATAAAGTAGATGCCAGAAACAAGAGGAATACAGGGAAAGCTGTAAGAAAAGAAGATTGCTCAATGTACGTCTTTGTTATTGACCCAACTTTAGCATTGACATGACTCCTGAATTCAGTAAGTGCTACTTGTTGGGGCGGTTGCATTTGACAAATGCAACAACTACATGTGAGAGAAGATGAGGGACAACATTGGAATCACACTAAGACCACCTCAAATGGAGACACTGATGATTTTTTGTGTCCATAAGTGCTTCTCTTTGGGGTTGTCTTGCTTGTGAATTTATCAGACATTTCACTAGAAAACTACAACTTTTCACGTGACCAGATAAATAGTTTGTCACCAAGATTACCCAAACATAAGCACTGACCTCGGTTCTGAATGCTGTAAGTGCTACTTGTTGGGATATTATTGTTGACTTATTCTTCAGGATCATATGAAAGAATTCACCCAGCCAGCTGTTCCTGATCATTTGTTATGATGTGTACAGTAGAATGTAGTTTATCTCCTCTTGGCCCAGATGTGGTCAATATTATTACCCCTACAAAAAAACTGACTTTGGTTCTGGTTGCAGCAAGTGCTCTTTGTTGGGCTAGTTATGCTGAGCCCTGCATGTTAAAGTATCACCATTGGTATCACATTAAGATCACCTCAAATGGAGACACTGATGATGTTTGTGTCCATAAGTGCTTCTCTTTGGGGTTGTCTTGCTTGTGAATTTATCAGACATTTCACTAGAAAACTACAACTTTTCACGTGACCAGCTAAATAGTTTGTCACCAAGATTACCCAAACATAAGCACTGACCTCGGTTCTGAATGCTGTAAGTGCTACTTGTTGGGGTAGTTTTTTTGACCACTTCATCTTCAAGTATCACTTTAAATTATCATTGATTGAGCTGCAGCTGAGGCCACTATGTGGCAAAGATTTTCATGAAGGCAACTCATTGCTGTCCAATCGGCCACTCATCACATGCTAATGGCATGCATGCATGAGTGTCATCTGTTTCCTCCCCTTCTCTTCAAAGTAGGCGGAGTATGCTGAAAATGGCTTTGCTGAGTATTTAAGATGGGCCACTCTCTCCAAGAAGCAATACTTCCACTGCTGCCAGGACAACATAAAGTAGATGCCAGAAACATGAGGAATACAGGGAAAGCTGTAAGAAAAGAAGATTGCTCAATGTACGTCTTTGTTATTGACCCAACTTTAGCATTGACATGACTCCTGAATTCAGTAAGTGCTACTTGTTGGGGCGGTTGCATTTGACAAATGCAACAACTACATGTGAGAGAAGATGAGGGACAACATTGGAATCACACTAAGACCACCTCAAATGGAGACACTGATGATTTTTTGTGTCCATAAGTGCTTCTCTTTGGGGTTGTCTTGCTTGTGAATTCATCAGACACTTCATTAGAAAACTACAACTTTTCACGTGACCAGATAAATAGTTTGTCACCAAGATTACCCAAACATAAGCACTGACCTGAGTTCTGAATGCTGTAAGTGCTACTTGTTGGGGTATTATTGTTGACTTATTCTTCAGGATCATATGAAAGAATTCACCCAGCCAGCTGTTCCTGATCATTTGTTATGATGTGTACAGTAGAATGTAGTTTATCTCCTCTTGGCCCAGATGTGGTCAATATTATTACCCCTACAAAAACACTGATTTTGGTTCTTGTTGCAGCAAGTGCTCTTTGTTGGGCTAGTAATGCTGAGCCCTGCATGTTAAAGTATCACCATTGGTATCACATTAAGATCACCTCAAATGGAGACACTGATGATTTTTGTGTCCATAAGTGCTTCTCTTTGGGGTTGTCTTGCTTGTGAATTCATCAGACATTTCATTAGAAAACTACAACTTTTCACGTGACCAGCTAAGTAGTTTGTCACCAAGATTACCCAAACATAGGCACTGACCTTGGTTCTGAATGCTGTAAGTGCTACTTGTTGGGGTAGTTTTTTTGACCACTTCATCTTCAAGTATCACTTTAAATTATCATTGATGGAGCTGCAGCTGAGGCCACTATGTGGCAAAGATTTTCATGAAGGCAACTCATTGCTGTCCAATCGGCCACTCATCACATGCTAATGGCATGCATGCATGAGTGTCATCTGTTTCCTCCCCTTCTCTTCAAAGTAGGCGGAGTATGCTGAAAATGGCTTTGCTGAGTATTTAAGATGGGCCACTCTCTCCAAGAAGCAATACTTCCACTGCTGCCAGGACAACATAAAGTAGATGCCAGAAACATGAGGAATACAGGGAAAGCTGTAAGAAAAGAAGATTGCTCAATGTACGTCTTTGTTATTGACCCAACTTTAGCATTGACATGACTCCTGAATTCAGTAAGTGCTACTTGTTGGGGCGGTTGCATTTGACAAATGCAACAACTACATGTGAGAGAAGATGAGGGACAACATTGGAATCACACTAAGACCACCTCAAATGGAGACACTGATGATTTTTTGTGTCCATAAGTGCTTCTCTTTGGGGTTGTCTTGCTTGTGAATTCATCAGACATTTCATTAGAAAACTACAACTTTTCACGTGACCAGATAAATAGTTTGTCACCAAGATTACCCAAACATAAGCACTGACCTGAGTTCTGAATGCTGTAAGTGCTACTTGTTGGGGTATTATTGTTGACTTATTCTTCAGGATCATATGAAAGAATTCACCCAGCCAGCTGTTCCTGATCCTTTGTTATGATGTGTACAGTAGAATGTAGTTTATCTCCTCTTGGCCCAGATGTGGTCAATATTATTACCCCTACAAAAACACTGACTTTGGTTCTGGTTGCAGCAAGTGCTCTTTGTTGAGCTAGTTATGCTGAGCCCTGCATGTTAAAGTATCACCATTGGTATCACATTAAGATCACCTCAAATGGAGACACTGATGATTTTTGTGTCCTTAAGTGCTTCTCTTTGGGGTTGTCTTGCTTGTGAATTCATCAGACATTTCATTAGAAAACTACAACTTTTCACGTGACCAGCTAAATAGTTTGTCACCAAGATTACCCAAACATAAGCACTGACTTCGGTTCTGAATGCTGTAAGTGCTACTTGTTGGGGTAGTTTTTTTGACCACTTCATCTTCAAGTATCACTTTAAATTATCATTGATTGAGCTGCAGCTGAGGCCACTATGTGGCAAAGATTTTCATGAAGGCAACTCATTGCTGTCCAATCGGCCACTCATCACATGCTAATGGCATGCAGGCATGAGTGTCATCTGTTTCCTCCCCTTCTCTTCAAAGTAGGCGGAGTATGCTGAAAATGGCTTTGCTGAGTATTTAAGATGGGCCACTCTCTCCAAGAAGCAATACTTCCACTGCTGCCAGGACAACATAAAGTAGATGCCAAAAACATGAGGAATACAGGGAAAGCTGTAAGAAAAGAAGATTGCTCAATGTACGTCTTTGTTATTGACCCAACTTTAGCATTGACATGACTCCTGAATTCAGTAAGTGCTACTTGTTGGGGCGGTTGCATTTGACAAATGCAACAACTACATGTGAGAGAAGATGAGGGACAACATTGGAATCACACTAAGACCACCTCAAATGGAGACACTGATGATTTTTTGTGTCCATAAGTGCTTCTCTTTGGGGTTGTCTTGCTTGTGAATTTATCAGACATTTCACTAGAAAACTACAACTTTTCACGTGACCAGATAAATAGTTTGTCACCAAGATTACCCAAACATAAGCACTGACCTCGGTTCTGAATGCTGTAAGTGCTACTTGTTGGGATATTATTGTTGACTTATTCTTCAGGATCATATGAAAGAATTCACCCAGCCAGCTGTTCCTGATCATTTGTTATGATGTGTACAGTAGAATGTAGTTTATCTCCTCTTGGCCCAGATGTGGTCAATATTATTACCCCTACAAAAAAACTGACTTTGGTTCTGGTTGCAGCAAGTGCTCTTTGTTGGGCTAGTTATGCTGAGCCCTGCATGTTAAAGTATCACCATTGGTATCACATTAAGATCACCTCAAATGGAGACACTGATGATGTTTGTGTCCATAAGTGCTTCTCTTTGGGGTTGTCTTGCTTGTGAATTTATCAGACATTTCACTAGAAAACTACAACTTTTCACGTGACCAGCTAAATAGTTTGTCACCAAGATTACCCAAACATAAGCACTGACCTCGGTTCTGAATGCTGTAAGTGCTACTTGTTGGGGTAGTTTTTTTGACCACTTCATCTTCAAGTATCACTTTAAATTATCATTGATTGAGCTGCAGCTGAGGCCACTATGTGGCAAAGATTTTCATGAAGGCAACTCATTGCTGTCCAATCGGCCACTCATCACATGCTAATGGCATGCATGCATGAGTGTCATCTGTTTCCTCCCCTTCTCTTCAAAGTAGGCGGAGTATGCTGAAAATGGCTTTGCTGAGTATTTAAGATGGGCCACTCTCTCCAAGAAGCAATACTTCCACTGCTGCCAGGACAACATAAAGTAGATGCCAGAAACATGAGGAATACAGGGAAAGCTGTAAGAAAAGAAGATTGCTCAATGTACGTCTTTGTTATTGACCCAACTTTAGCATTGACATGACTCCTGAATTCAGTAAGTGCTACTTGTTGGGGCGGTTGCATTTGACAAATGCAACAACTACATGTGAGAGAAGATGAGGGACAACATTGGAATCACACTAAGACCACCTCAAATGGAGACACTGATGATTTTTTGTGTCCATAAGTGCTTCTCTTTGGGGTTGTCTTGCTTGTGAATTCATCAGACATTTCATTAGAAAACTACAACTTTTCACGTGACCAGATAAATAGTTTGTCACCAAGATTACCCAAACATAAGCACTGACCTGAGTTCTGAATGCTGTAAGTGCTACTTGTTGGGGTATTATTGTTGACTTATTCTTCAGGATCATATGAAAGAATTCACCCAGCCAGCTGTTCCTGATCCTTTGTTATGATGTGTACAGTAGAATGTAGTTTATCTCCTCTTGGCCCAGATGTGGTCAATATTATTACCCCTACAAAAACACTGACTTTGGTTCTGGTTGCAGCAAGTGCTCTTTGTTGAGCTAGTTATGCTGAGCCCTGCATGTTAAAGTATCACCATTGGTATCACATTAAGATCACCTCAAATGGAGACACTGATGATTTTTGTGTCCATAAGTGCTTCTCTTTGGGGTTGTCTTGCTTGTGAATTTATCAGACATTTCACTAGAAAACTACAACTTTTCACGTGACCAGCTAAATAGTTTGTCACCAAGATTACCCAAACATAAGCACTGACCTCGGTTCTGAATGCTGTAAGTGCTACTTGTTGGGGTAGTTTTTTTGACCACTTCATCTTCAAGTATCACTTTAAATTATCATTGATTGAGCTGCAGCTGAGGCCACTATGTGGCAAAGATTTTCATGAAGGCAACTCATTGCTGTCCAATCGGCCACTCATCACATGCTAATGGCATGCATGCATGAGTGTCATCTGTTTCCTCCCCTTCTCTTCAAAGTAGGCGGAGTATGCTGAAAATGGCTTTGCTGAGTATTTAAGATGGGCCACTCTCTCCAAGAAGCAATACTTCCCCTGCTGCCAGGACAACATAAAGTAGATGCCAGAAACAAGAGGAATACAGGGAAAGCTGTAAGAAAAGAAGATTGCTCAATGTACGTCTTTGTTATTGACCCAACTTTAGCATTGACATGACTCCTGAATTCAGTAAGTGCTACTTGTTGGGGCGGTTGCATTTGACAAATGCAACAACTACATGTGAGAGAAGATGAGGGACAACATTGGAATCACACTAAGACCACCTCAAATGGAGACACTGATGATTTTTTGTGTCCATAAGTGCTTCTCTTTGGGGTTGTCTTGCTTGTGAATTTATCAGACATTTCACTAGAAAACTACAACTTTTCACGTGACCAGATAAATAGTTTGTCACCAAGATTACCCAAACATAAGCACTGACCTCGGTTCTGAATGCTGTAAGTGCTACTTGTTGGGATATTATTGTTGACTTATTCTTCAGGATCATATGAAAGAATTCACCCAGCCAGCTGTTCCTGATCATTTGTTATGATGTGTACAGTAGAATGTAGTTTATCTCCTCTTGGCCCAGATGTGGTCAATATTATTACCCCTACAAAAAAACTGACTTTGGTTCTGGTTGCAGCAAGTGCTCTTTGTTGGGCTAGTTATGCTGAGCCCTGCATGTTAAAGTATCACCATTGGTATCACATTAAGATCACCTCAAATGGAGACACTGATGATGTTTGTGTCCATAAGTGCTTCTCTTTGGGGTTGTCTTGCTTGTGAATTTATCAGACATTTCACTAGAAAACTACAACTTTTCACGTGACCAGCTAAATAGTTTGTCACCAAGATTACCCAAACATAAGCACTGACCTCGGTTCTGAATGCTGTAAGTGCTACTTGTTGGGGTAGTTTTTTTGACCACTTCATCTTCAAGTATCACTTTAAATTATCATTGATTGAGCTGCAGCTGAGGCCACTATGTGGCAAAGATTTTCATGAAGGCAACTCATTGCTGTCCAATCGGCCACTCATCACATGCTAATGGCATGCATGCATGAGTGTCATCTGTTTCCTCCCCTTCTCTTCAAAGTAGGCGGAGTATGCTGAAAATGGCTTTGCTGAGTATTTAAGATGGGCCACTCTCTCCAAGAAGCAATACTTCCACTGCTGCCAGGACAACATAAAGTAGATGCCAGAAACATGAGGAATACAGGGAAAGCTGTAAGAAAAGAAGATTGCTCAATGTACGTCTTTGTTATTGACCCAACTTTAGCATTGACATGACTCCTGAATTCAGTAAGTGCTACTTGTTGGGGCGGTTGCATTTGACAAATGCAACAACTACATGTGAGAGAAGATGAGGGACAACATTGGAATCACACTAAGACCACCTCAAATGGAGACACTGATGATTTTTTGTGTCCATAAGTGCTTCTCTTTGGGGTTGTCTTGCTTGTGAATTCATCAGACACTTCAATAGAAAACTACAACTTTTCACGTGACCAGATAAATAGTTTGTCACCAAGATTACCCAAACATAAGCACTGACCTGAGTTCTGAATGCTGTAAGTGCTACTTGTTGGGGTATTATTGTTGACTTATTCTTCAGGATCATATGAAAGAATTCACCCAGCCAGCTGTTCCTGATCATTTGTTATGATGTGTACAGTAGAATGTAGTTTATCTCCTCTTGGCCCAGATGTGGTCAATATTATTACCCCTACAAAAACACTGATTTTGGTTCTGGTTGCAGCAAGTGCTCTTTGTTGGGCTAGTAATGCTGAGCCCTGCATGTTAAAGTATCACCATTGGTATCACATTAAGATCACCTCAAATGGAGACACTGATGATTTTTGTGTCCATAAGTGCTTCTCTTTGGGGTTGTCTTGCTTGTGAATTCATCAGACATTTCATTAGAAAACTACAACTTTTCACGTGACCAGCTAAGTAGTTTGTCACCAAGATTACCCAAACATAGGCACTGACCTTGGTTCTGAATGCTGTAAGTGCTACTTGTTGGGGTAGTTTTTTTGACCACTTCATCTTCAAGTATCACTTTAAATTATCATTGATGGAGCTGCAGCTGAGGCCACTATGTGGCAAAGATTTTCATGAAGGCAACTCATTGCTGTCCAATCGGCCACTCATCACATGCTAATGGCATGCATGCATGAGTGTCATCTGTTACCTCCCCTTCTCTTCATAGTAGGCGGAGTATGATGAAAATGGCTTTGCTGAGTATTTAAGATGGGCCACTCTCTCCAAGAAGCAATACCTCCACTGCTGCCAGGTCAACATAAAGTAGATGCCAGAAACAAGAGGAATACAGGGAAAGCTGTAAGAAAAGAAGATTGCTCAATGTACGTCTTTGTTATTGACCCAACTTTAGCATTGACATGACTCCTGAATTCAGTAAGTGCTACTTGTTGGGGCGGTTGCATTTGACAAATGCAACAACTACATGTGAGAGAAGATGAGGGACAACATTGGAATCACACTAAGACCACCTCAAATGGAGACACTGATGATTTTTTGTGTCCATAAGTGCTTCTCTTTGGGGTTGTCTTGCTTGTGAATTTATCAGACATTTCACTAGAAAACTACAACTTTTCACGTGACCAGATAAATAGTTTGTCACCAAGATTACCCAAACATAAGCACTGACCTCGGTTCTGAATGCTGTAAGTGCTACTTGTTGGGATATTATTGTTGACTTATTCTTCAGGATCATATGAAAGAATTCACCCAGCCAGCTGTTCCTGATCATTTGTTATGATGTGTACAGTAGAATGTAGTTTATCTCCTCTTGGCCCAGATGTGGTCAATATTATTACCCCTACAAAAAAACTGACTTTGGTTCTGGTTGCAGCAAGTGCTCTTTGTTGGGCTAGTTATGCTGAGCCCTGCATGTTAAAGTATCACCATTGGTATCACATTAAGATCACCTCAAATGGAGACACTGATGATGTTTGTGTCCATAAGTGCTTCTCTTTGGGGTTGTCTTGCTTGTGAATTTATCAGACATTTCACTAGAAAACTACAACTTTTCACGTGACCAGCTAAATAGTTTGTCACCAAGATTACCCAAACATAAGCACTGACCTCGGTTCTGAATGCTGTAAGTGCTACTTGTTGGGGTAGTTTTTTTGACCACTTCATCTTCAAGTATCACTTTAAATTATCATTGATTGAGCTGCAGCTGAGGCCACTATGTGGCAAAGATTTTCATGAAGGCAACTCATTGCTGTCCAATCGGCCACTCATCACATGCTAATGGCATGCATGCATGAGTGTCATCTGTTACCTCCCCTTCTCTTCAAAGTAGGCGGAGAATGCTGAAAATGGCTTTGCTGAGTATTTAAGATGGGCCACTCTCTCCAAGAAGCAATACTTCCCCTGCTGCCAGGACAACATAAAGTAGATGCCAGAAACAAGAGGAATACAGGGAAAGCTGTAAGAAAAGAAGATTGCTCAATGTACGTCTTTGTTATTGACCCAACTTTAGCATTGACATGACTCCTGAATTCAGTAAGTGCTACTTGTTGGGGCGGTTGCATTTGACAAATGCAACAACTACATGTGAGAGAAGATGAGGGACAACATTGGAATCACATTAAGATCACCTCAAATGGAGACACTGATGATTTTTGTGTCCATAAGTGCTTCTCTTTGGGGTTGTCTTGCTTGTGAATTTATCAGACATTTCACTAGAAAACTACAACTTTTCACGTGACCAGCTAAATAGTTTGTCACCAAGATTACCCAAACATAAGCACTGACCTCGGTTCTGAATGCTGTAAGTGCTACTTGTTGGGGTAGTTTTTTTGACCACTTCATCTTCAAGTATCACTTTAAATTATCATTGATTGAGCTGCAGCTGAGGCCACTATGTGGCAAAGATTTTCATGAAGGCAACTCATTGCTGTCCAATCGGCCACTCATCACATGCTAATGGCATGCATGCATGAGTGTCATCTGTTACCTCCCCTTCTCTTCAAAGTAGGCGGAGAATGCTGAAAATGGCTTTGCTGAGTATTTAAGATGGGCCACTCTCTCCAAGAAGCAATGCTTCCCCTGCTGCCAGGACAACATAAAGTAGATGCCAGAAACAAGAGGAATACAGGGAAAGCTGTAAGAAAAGAAGATTGCTCAATGTACGTCTTTGTTATTGACCCAACTTTAGCATTGACATGACTCCTGAATTCAGTAAGTGCTACTTGTTGGGGCGGTTGCATTTGACAAATGCAACAACTACATGTGAGAGAAGATGAGGGACAACATTGGAATCACATTAAGATCACCTCAAATGGAGACACTGATGATTTTTGTGTCCATAAGTGCTTCTCTTTGGGGTTGTCTTGCTTGTGAATTTATCAGACATTTCACTAGAAAACTACAACTTTTCACGTGACCAGCTAAATAGTTTGTCACCAAGATTACCCAAACATAAGCACTGACCTCGGTTCTGAATGCTGTAAGTGCTACTTGTTGGGGTAGTTTTTTTGACCACTTCATCTTCAAGTATCACTTTAAATTATCATTGATTGAGCTGCAGCTGAGGCCACTATGTGGCAAAGATTTTCATGAAGGCAACTCATTGCTGTCCAATCGGCCACTCATCACATGCTAATGGCATGCATGCATGAGTGTCATCTGTTACCTCCCCTTCTCTTCAAAGTAGGCGGAGAATGCTGAAAATGGCTTTGCTGAGTATTTAAGATGGGCCACTCTCTCCAAGAAGCAATACTTCCACTGCTGCCAGGACAACATAAAGTAGATGCCAGAAACATGAGGAATACAGGGAAAGCTGTAAGAAAAGAAGATTGCTCAATGTACGTCTTTGTTATTGACCCAACTTTAGCATTGACATGACTCCTGAATTCAGTAAGTGCTACTTGTTGGGGCGGTTGCATTTGACAAATGCAACAACTACATGTGAGAGAAGATGAGGGACAACATTGGAATCACACTAAGACCACCTCAAATGGAGACACTGATGATTTTTTGTGTCCATAAGTGCTTCTCTTTGGGGTTGTCTTGCTTGTGAATTCATCAGACATTTCATTAGAAAACTACAACTTTTCACGTGACCAGATAAATAGTTTGTCACCAAGATTACCCAAACATAAGCACTGACCTGAGTTCTGAATGCTGTAAGTGCTACTTGTTGGGGTATTATTGTTGACTTATTCTTCAGGATCATATGAAAGAATTCACCCAGCCAGCTGTTCCTGATCCTTTGTTATGATGTGTACAGTAGAATGTAGTTTATCTCCTCTTGGCCCAGATGTGGTCAATATTATTACCCCTACAAAAACACTGACTTTGGTTCTGGTTGCAGCAAGTGCTCTTTGTTGAGCTAGTTATGCTGAGCCCTGCATGTTAAAGTATCACCATTGGTATCACATTAAGATCACCTCAAATGGAGACACTGATGATTTTTGTGTCCATAAGTGCTTCTCTTTGGGGTTGTCTTGCTTGTGAATTTATCAGACATTTCACTAGAAAACTACAACTTTTCACGTGACCAGCTAAATAGTTTGTCACCAAGATTACCCAAACATAAGCACTGACCTCGGTTCTGAATGCTGTAAGTGCTACTTGTTGGGGTAGTTTTTTTGACCACTTCATCTTCAAGTATCACTTTAAATTATCATTGATTGAGCTGCAGCTGAGGCCACTATGTGGCAAAGATTTTCATGAAGGCAACTCATTGCTGTCCAATCGGCCACTCATCACATGCTAATGGCATGCATGCATGAGTGTCATCTGTTTCCTCCCCTTCTCTTCAAAGTAGGCGGAGTATGCTGAAAATGGCTTTGCTGAGTATTTAAGATGGGCCACTCTCTCCAAGAAGCAATACTTCCACTGCTGCCAGGACAACATAAAGTAGATGCCAAAAACATGAGGAATACAGGGAAAGCTGTAAGAAAAGAAGATTGCTCAATGTACGTCTTTGTTATTGACCCAACTTTAGCATTGACATGACTCCTGAATTCAGTAAGTGCTACTTGTTGGGGCGGTCGCATTTGACAAATGCAACAACTACATGTGAGAGAAGATGAGGGACAACATTGGAATCACACTAAGACCACCTCAAATGGAGACACTGATGATTTTTTGTGTCCATAAGTGCTTCTCTTTGGGGTTGTCTTGCTTGTGAATTTATCAGACATTTCACTAGAAAACTACAACTTTTCACGTGACCAGATAAATAGTTTGTCACCAAGATTACCCAAACATAAGCACTGACCTCGGTTCTGAATGCTGTAAGTGCTACTTGTTGGGATATTATTGTTGACTTATTCTTCAGGATCATATGAAAGAATTCACCCAGCCAGCTGTTCCTGATCATTTGTTATGATGTGTACAGTAGAATGTAGTTTATCTCCTCTTGGCCCAGATGTGGTCAATATTATTACCCCTACAAAAAAACTGACTTTGGTTCTGGTTGCAGCAAGTGCTCTTTGTTGGGCTAGTTATGCTGAGCCCTGCATGTTAAAGTATCACCATTGGTATCACATTAAGATCACCTCAAATGGAGACACTGATGATGTTTGTGTCCATAAGTGCTTCTCTTTGGGGTTGTCTTGCTTGTGAATTTATCAGACATTTCACTAGAAAACTACAACTTTTCACGTGACCAGCTAAATAGTTTGTCACCAAGATTACCCAAACATAAGCACTGACCTCGGTTCTGAATGCTGTAAGTGCTACTTGTTGGGGTAGTTTTTTTGACCACTTCATCTTCAAGTATCACTTTAAATTATCATTGATTGAGCTGCAGCTGAGGCCACTATGTGGCAAAGATTTTCATGAAGGCAACTCAATGCTGTCCAATCGGCCACTCATCACATGCTAATGGCATGCATGCATGAGTGTCATCTGTTTCCTCCCCTTCTCTTCAAAGTAGGCGGAGTATGCTGAAAATGGCTTTGCTGAGTATTTAAGATGGGCCACTCTCTCCAAGAAGCAATACTTCCACTGCTGCCAGGACAACATAAAGTAGATGCCAGAAACATGAGGAATACAGGGAAAGCTGTAAGAAAAGAAGATTGCTCAATGTACGTCTTTGTTATTGACCCAACTTTAGCATTGACATGACTCCTGAATTCAGTAAGTGCTACTTGTTGGGGCGGTTGCATTTGACAAATGCAACAACTACATGTGAGAGAAGATGAGGGACAACATTGGAATCACACTAAGACCACCTCAAATGGAGACACTGATGATTTTTTGTGTCCATAAGTGCTTCTCTTTGGGGTTGTCTTGCTTGTGAATTCATCAGACATTTCATTAGAAAACTACAACTTTTCACGTGACCAGATAAATAGTTTGTCACCAAGATTACCCAAACATAAGCACTGACCTGAGTTCTGAATGCTGTAAGTGCTACTTGTTGGGGTATTATTGTTGACTTATTCTTCAGGATCATATGAAAGAATTCACCCAGCCAGCTGTTCCTGATCCTTTGTTATGATGTGTACAGTAGAATGTAGTTTATCTCCTCTTGGCCCAGATGTGGTCAATATTATTACCCCTACAAAAACACTGACTTTGGTTCTGGTTGCAGCAAGTGCTCTTTGTTGAGCTAGTTATGCTGAGCCCTGCATGTTAAAGTATCACCATTGGTATCACATTAAGATCACCTCAAATGGAGACACTGATGATTTTTGTGTCCATAAGTGCTTCTCTTTGGGGTTGTCTTGCTTGTGAATTCATCAGACATTTCATTAGAAAACTACAACTTTTCACGTGACCAGCTAAATAGTTTGTCACCAAGATTACCCAAACATAAGCACTGACCTCGGTTCTGAATGCTGTAAGTGCTACTTGTTGGGGTAGTTTTTTTGACCACTTCATCTTCAAGTATCACTTTAAATTATCATTGATTGAGCTGCAGCTGAGGCCACTATGTGGCAAAGATTTTCATGAAGGCAACTCATTGCTGTCCAATCGGCCACTCATCACATGCTAATGGCATGCATGCATGAGTGTCATCTGTTTCCTCCCCTTCTCTTCAAAGTAGGCGGAGTATGCTGAAAATGGCTTTGCTGAGTATTTAAGATGGGCCACTCTCTCCAAGAAGCAATACTTCCACTGCTGCCAGGACAACATAAAGTAGATGCCAAAAACATGAGGAATACAGGGAAAGCTGTAAGAAAAGAAGATTGCTCAATGTACGTCTTTGTTATTGACCCAACTTTAGCATTGACATGACTCCTGAATTCAGTAAGTGCTACTTGTTGGGGCGGTTGCATTTGACAAATGCAACAACTACATGTGAGAGAAGATGAGGGACAACATTGGAATCACACTAAGACCACCTCAAATGGAGACACTGATGATTTTTTGTGTCCATAAGTGCTTCTCTTTGGGGTTGTCTTGCTTGTGAATTTATCAGACATTTCACTAGAAAACTACAACTTTTCACGTGACCAGATAAATAGTTTGTCACCAAGATTACCCAAACATAAGCACTGACCTCGGTTCTGAATGCTGTAAGTGCTACTTGTTGGGATATTATTGTTGACTTATTCTTCAGGATCATATGAAAGAATTCACCCAGCCAGCTGTTCCTGATCATTTGTTATGATGTGTACAGTAGAATGTAGTTTATCTCCTCTTGGCCCAGATGTGGTCAATATTATTACCCCTACAAAAAAACTGACTTTGGTTCTGGTTGCAGCAAGTGCTCTTTGTTGGGCTAGTTATGCTGAGCCCTGCATGTTAAAGTATCACCATTGGTATCACATTAAGATCACCTCAAATGGAGACACTGATGATGTTTGTGTCCATAAGTGCTTCTCTTTGGGGTTGTCTTGCTTGTGAATTTATCAGACATTTCACTAGAAAACTACAACTTTTCACGTGACCAGCTAAATAGTTTGTCACCAAGATTACCCAAACATAAGCACTGACCTCGGTTCTGAATGCTGTAAGTGCTACTTGTTGGGGTAGTTTTTTTGACCACTTCATCTTCAAGTATCACTTTAAATTATCATTGATTGAGCTGCAGCTGAGGCCACTATGTGGCAAAGATTTTCATGAAGGCAACTCATTGCTGTCCAATCGGCCACTCATCACATGCTAATGGCATGCATGCATGAGTGTCATCTGTTTCCTCCCCTTCTCTTCAAAGTAGGCGGAGTATGCTGAAAATGGCTTTGCTGAGTATTTAAGATGGGCCACTCTCTCCAAGAAGCAATACTTCCACTGCTGCCAGGACAACATAAAGTAGATGCCAGAAACATGAGGAATACAGGGAAAGCTGTAAGAAAAGAAGATTGCTCAATGTACGTCTTTGTTATTGACCCAACTTTAGCATTGACATGACTCCTGAATTCAGTAAGTGCTACTTGTTGGGGCGGTTGCATTTGACAAATGCAACAACTACATGTGAGAGAAGATGAGGGACAACATTGGAATCACACTAAGACCACCTCAAATGGAGACACTGATGATTTTTTGTGTCCATAAGTGCTTCTCTTTGGGGTTGTCTTGCTTGTGAATTCATCAGACATTTCATTAGAAAACTACAACTTTTCACGTGACCAGATAAATAGTTTGTCACCAAGATTACCCAAACATAAGCACTGACCTGAGTTCTGAATGCTGTAAGTGCTACTTGTTGGGGTATTATTGTTGACTTATTCTTCAGGATCATATGAAAGAATTCACCCAGCCAGCTGTTCCTGATCCTTTGTTATGATGTGTACAGTAGAATGTAGTTTATCTCCTCTTGGCCCAGATGTGGTCAATATTATTACCCCTACAAAAACACTGACTTTGGTTCTGGTTGCAGCAAGTGCTCTTTGTTGAGCTAGTTATGCTGAGCCCTGCATGTTAAAGTATCACCATTGGTATCACATTAAGATCACCTCAAATGGAGACACTGATGATTTTTGTGTCCATAAGTGCTTCTCTTTGGGGTTGTCTTGCTTGTGAATTCATCAGACATTTCATTAGAAAACTACAACTTTTCACGTGACCAGCTAAATAGTTTGTCACCAAGATTACCCAAACATAAGCACTGACCTCGGTTCTGAATGCTGTAAGTGCTACTTGTTGGGGTAGTTTTTTTGACCACTTCATCTTCAAGTATCACTTTAAATTATCATTGATTGAGCTGCAGCTGAGGCCACTATGTGGCAAAGATTTTCATGAAGGCAACTCATTGCTGTCCAATCGGCCACTCATCACATGCTAATGGCATGCATGCATGAGTGTCATCTGTTTCCTCCCCTTCTCTTCAAAGTAGGCGGAGTATGCTGAAAATGGCTTTGCTGAGTATTTAAGATGGGCCACTCTCTCCAAGAAGCAATACTTCCACTGCTGCCAGGACAACATAAAGTAGATGCCAGAAACATGAGGAATACAGGGAAAGCTGTAAGAAAAGAAGATTGCTCAATGTACGTCTTTGTTATTGACCCAACTTTAGCATTGACATGACTCCTGAATTCAGTAAGTGCTACTTGTTGGGGCGGTTGCATTTGACAAATGCAACAACTACATGTGAGAGAAGATGAGGGACAACATTGGAATCACACTAAGACCACCTCAAATGGAGACACTGATGATTTTTTGTGTCCATAAGTGCTTCTCTTTGGGGTTGTCTTGCTTGTGAATTTATCAGACATTTCACTAGAAAACTACAACTTTTCACGTGACCAGATAAATAGTTTGTCACCAAGATTACCCAAACATAAGCACTGACCTCGGTTCTGAATGCTGTAAGTGCTACTTGTTGGGATATTATTGTTGACTTATTCTTCAGGATCATATGAAAGAATTCACCCAGCCAGCTGTTCCTGATCATTTGTTATGATGTGTACAGTAGAATGTAGTTTATCTCCTCTTGGCCCAGATGTGGTCAATATTATTACCCCTACAAAAAAACTGACTTTGGTTCTGGTTGCAGCAAGTGCTCTTTGTTGGGCTAGTTATGCTGAGCCCTGCATGTTAAAGTATCACCATTGGTATCACATTAAGATCACCTCAAATGGAGACACTGATGATGTTTGTGTCCATAAGTGCTTCTCTTTGGGGTTGTCTTGCTTGTGAATTTATCAGACATTTCACTAGAAAACTACAACTTTTCACGTGACCAGCTAAATAGTTTGTCACCAAGATTACCCAAACATAAGCACTGACCTCGGTTCTGAATGCTGTAAGTGCTACTTGTTGGGGTAGTTTTTTTGACCACTTCATCTTCAAGTATCACTTTAAATTATCATTGATTGAGCTGCAGCTGAGGCCACTATGTGGCAAAGATTTTCATGAAGGCAACTCATTGCTGTCCAATCGGCCACTCATCACATGCTAATGGCATGCATGCATGAGTGTCATCTGTTTCCTCCCCTTCTCTTCAAAGTAGGCGGAGTATGCTGAAAATGGCTTTGCTGAGTATTTAAGATGGGCCACTCTCTCCAAGAAGCAATACTTCCACTGCTGCCAGGACAACATAAAGTAGATGCCAGAAACATGAGGAATACAGGGAAAGCTGTAAGAAAAGAAGATTGCTCAATGTACGTCTTTGTTATTGACCCAACTTTAGCATTGACATGACTCCTGAATTCAGTAAGTGCTACTTGTTGGGGCGGTTGCATTTGACAAATGCAACAACTACATGTGAGAGAAGATGAGGGACAACATTGGAATCACACTAAGACCACCTCAAATGGAGACACTGATGATTTTTTGTGTCCATAAGTGCTTCTCTTTGGGGTTGTCTTGCTTGTGAATTCATCAGACATTTCATTAGAAAACTACAACTTTTCACGTGACCAGATAAATAGTTTGTCACCAAGATTACCCAAACATAAGCACTGACCTGAGTTCTGAATGCTGTAAGTGCTACTTGTTGGGGTATTATTGTTGACTTATTCTTCAGGATCATATGAAAGAATTCACCCAGCCAGCTGTTCCTGATCCTTTGTTATGATGTGTACAGTAGAATGTAGTTTATCTCCTCTTGGCCCAGATGTGGTCAATATTATTACCCCTACAAAAACACTGACTTTGGTTCTGGTTGCAGCAAGTGCTCTTTGTTGAGCTAGTTATGCTGAGCCCTGCATGTTAAAGTATCACCATTGGTATCACATTAAGATCACCTCAAATGGAGACACTGATGATTTTTGTGTCCATAAGTGCTTCTCTTTGGGGTTGTCTTGCTTGTGAATTTATCAGACATTTCACTAGAAAACTACAACTTTTCACGTGACCAGCTAAATAGTTTGTCACCAAGATTACCCAAACATAAGCACTGACCTCGGTTCTGAATGCTGTAAGTGCTACTTGTTGGGGTAGTTTTTTTGACCACTTCATCTTCAAGTATCACTTTAAATTATCATTGATTGAGCTGCAGCTGAGGCCACTATGTGGCAAAGATTTTCATGAAGGCAACTCATTGCTGTCCAATCGGCCACTCATCACATGCTAATGGCATGCATGCATGAGTGTCATCTGTTTCCTCCCCTTCTCTTCAAAGTAGGCGGAGTATGCTGAAAATGGCTTTGCTGAGTATTTAAGATGGGCCACTCTCTCCAAGAAGCAATACTTCCACTGCTGCCAGGACAACATAAAGTAGATGCCAAAAACATGAGGAATACAGGGAAAGCTGTAAGAAAAGAAGATTGCTCAATGTACGTCTTTGTTATTGACCCAACTTTAGCATTGACATGACTCCTGAATTCAGTAAGTGCTACTTGTTGGGGCGGTTGCATTTGACAAATGCAACAACTACATGTGAGAGAAGATGAGGGACAACATTGGAATCACACTAAGACCACCTCAAATGGAGACACTGATGATTTTTTGTGTCCATAAGTGCTTCTCTTTGGGGTTGTCTTGCTTGTGAATTTATCAGACATTTCACTAGAAAACTACAACTTTTCACGTGACCAGATAAATAGTTTGTCACCAAGATTACCCAAACATAAGCACTGACCTCGGTTCTGAATGCTGTAAGTGCTACTTGTTGGGATATTATTGTTGACTTATTCTTCAGGATCATATGAAAGAATTCACCCAGCCAGCTGTTCCTGATCATTTGTTATGATGTGTACAGTAGAATGTAGTTTATCTCCTCTTGGCCCAGATGTGGTCAATATTATTACCCCTACAAAAAAACTGACTTTGGTTCTGGTTGCAGCAAGTGCTCTTTGTTGGGCTAGTTATGCTGAGCCCTGCATGTTAAAGTATCACCATTGGTATCACATTAAGATCACCTCAAATGGAGACACTGATGATGTTTGTGTCCATAAGTGCTTCTCTTTGGGGTTGTCTTGCTTGTGAATTTATCAGACATTTCACTAGAAAACTACAACTTTTCACGTGACCAGCTAAATAGTTTGTCACCAAGATTACCCAAACATAAGCACTGACCTCGGTTCTGAATGCTGTAAGTGCTACTTGTTGGGGTAGTTTTTTTGACCACTTCATCTTCAAGTATCACTTTAAATTATCATTGATTGAGCTGCAGCTGAGGCCACTATGTGGCAAAGATTTTCATGAAGGCAACTCATTGCTGTCCAATCGGCCACTCATCACATGCTAATGGTATGCATGCATGAGTGTCATCTGTTTCCTCCCCTTCTCTTCAAAGTAGGCGGAGTATGCTGAAAATGGCTTTGCTGAGTATTTAAGATGGGCCACTCTCTCCAAGAAGCAATACTTCCACTGCTGCCAGGACAACATAAAGTAGATGCCAGAAACATGAGGAATACAGGGAAAGCTGTAAGAAAAGAAGATTGCTCAATGTACGTCTTTGTTATTGACCCAACTTTAGCATTGACATGACTCCTGAATTCAGTAAGTGCTACTTGTTGGGGCGGTTGCATTTGACAAATGCAACAACTACATGTGAGAGAAGATGAGGGACAACATTGGAATCACACTAAGACCACCTCAAATGGAGACACTGATGATTTTTTGTGTCCATAAGTGCTTCTCTTTGGGGTTGTCTTGCTTGTGAATTCATCAGACATTTCATTAGAAAACTACAACTTTTCACGTGACCAGATAAATAGTTTGTCACCAAGATTACCCAAACATAAGCACTGACCTCGGTTCTGAATGCTGTAAGTGCTACTTGTTGGGATATTATTGTTGACTTATTCTTCAGGATCATATGAAAGAATTCACCCAGCCAGCTGTTCCTGATCATTTGTTATGATGTGTACAGTAGAATGTAGTTTATCTCCTCTTGGCCCAGATGTGGTCAATATTATTACCCCTACAAAAAAACTGACTTTGGTTCTGGTTGCAGCAAGTGCTCTTTGTTGGGCTAGTTATGCTGAGCCCTGCATGTTAAAGTATCACCATTGGTATCACATTAAGATCACCTCAAATGGAGACACTGATGATGTTTGTGTCCATAAGTGCTTCTCTTTGGGGTTGTCTTGCTTGTGAATTTATCAGACATTTCACTAGAAAACTACAACTTTTCACGTGACCAGCTAAATAGTTTGTCACCAAGATTACCCAAACATAAGCACTGACCTCGGTTCTGAATGCTGTAAGTGCTACTTGTTGGGGTAGTTTTTTTGACCACTTCATCTTCAAGTATCACTTTAAATTATCATTGATTGAGCTGCAGCTGAGGCCACTATGTGGCAAAGATTTTCATGAAGGCAACTCATTGCTGTCCAATCGGCCACTCATCACATGCTAATGGCATGCATGCATGAGTGTCATCTGTTTCCTCCCCTTCTCTTCAAAGTAGGCGGAGTATGCTGAAAATGGCTTTGCTGAGTATTTAAGATGGGCCACTCTCTCCAAGAAGCAATACTTCCACTGCTGCCAGGACAACATAAAGTAGATGCCAGAAACATGAGGAATACAGGGAAAGCTGTAAGAAAAGAAGATTGCTCAATGTACGTCTTTGTTATTGACCCAACTTTAGCATTGACATGACTCCTGAATTCAGTAAGTGCTACTTGTTGGGGCGGTTGCATTTGACAAATGCAACAACTACATGTGAGAGAAGATGAGGGACAACATTGGAATCACACTAAGACCACCTCAAATGGAGACACTGATGATTTTTTGTGTCCATAAGTGCTTCTCTTTGGGGTTGTCTTGCTTGTGAATTCATCAGACATTTCATAAGAAAACTACAACTTTTCACGTGACCAGATAAATAGTTTGTCACCAAGATTACCCAAACATAAGCACTGACCTGAGTTCTGAATGCTGTAAGTGCTACTTGTTGGGGTATTATTGTTGACTTATTCTTCAGGATCATATGAAAGAATTCACCCAGCCAGCTGTTCCTGATCCTTTGTTATGATGTGTACAGTAGAATGTAGTTTATCTCCTCTTGGCCCAGATGTGGTCAATATTATTACCCCTACAAAAACACTGATTTTGGTTCTGGTTGCAGCAAGTGCTCTTTGTTGGGCTAGTTATGCTGAGCCCTGCATGTTAAAGTATCACCATTGGTATCACATTAAGATCACCTCAAATGGAGACACTGATGATGTTTGTGTCCATAAGTGCTTCTCTTTGGGGTTGTCTTGCTTGTGAATTCATCAGACATTTCATTAGAAAACTACAACTTTTCACGTGACCAGCTAAGTAGTTTGTCACCAAGATTACCCAAACATAGGCACTGACCTTGGTTCTGAATGCTGTAAGTGCTACTTGTTGGGGTAGTTTTTTTGACCACTTCATCTTCAAGTATCACTTTAAATTATCATTGATGGAGCTGCAGCTGAGGCCACTATGTGGCAAAGATTTTCATGAAGGCAACTCATTGCTGTCCAATCGGCCACTCATCACATGCTAATGGCATGCATGCATGAGTGTCATCTGTTACCTCCCCTTCTCTTCATAGTAGGCGGAGTATGCTGAAAATGGCTTTGCTGAGTATTTAAGATGGGCCACTCTCTCCAAGAAGCAATACCTCCACTGCTGCCAGGACAACATAAAGTAGATACCAGAAACAAGAGGAATACAGGGAAAGCTGTAAGAAAAGAAGATTGCTCAATGTACGTCTTTGTTATTGACCCAACTTTAGCATTGACATGACTCCTGAATTCAGTAAGTGCTACTTGTTGGGGCGGTTGCATTTGACAAATGCAACAACTACATGTGAGAGAAGATGAGGGACAACATTGGAATCACACTAAGACCACCTCAAATGGAGACACTGATGATTTTTTGTGTCCATAAGTGCTTCTCTTTGGGGTTGTCTTGCTTGTGAATTTATCAGACATTTCACTAGAAAACTACAACTTTTCACGTGACCAGATAAATAGTTTGTCACCAAGATTACCCAAACATAAGCACTGACCTCGGTTCTGAATGCTGTAAGTGCTACTTGTTGGGATATTATTGTTGACTTATTCTTCAGGATCATATGGAAGAATTCACCCAGCCAGCTGTTCCTGATCATTTGTTATGATGTGTACAGTAGAATGTAGTTTATCTCCTCTTGGCCCAGATGTGGTCAATATTATTACCCCTACAAAAAAACTGACTTTGGTTCTGGTTGCAGCAAGTGCTCTTTGTTGGGCTAGTTATGCTGAGCCCTGCATGTTAAAGTATCACCATTGGTATCACATTAAGATCACCTCAAATGGAGACACTGATGATGTTTGTGTCCATAAGTGCTTCTCTTTGGGGTTGTCTTGCTTGTGAATTTATCAGACATTTCACTAGAAAACTACAACTTTTCACGTGACCAGCTAAATAGTTTGTCACCAAGATTACCCAAACATAAGCACTGACCTCGGTTCTGAATGCTGTAAGTGCTACTTGTTGGGGTAGTTTTTTTGACCACTTCATCTTCAAGTATCACTTTAAATTATCATTGATTGAGCTGCAGCTGAGGCCACTATGTGGCAAAGATTTTCATGAAGGCAACTCATTGCTGTCCAATCGGCCACTCATCACATGCTAATGGCATGCATGCATGAGTGTCATCTGTTTCCTCCCCTTCTCTTCAAAGTAGGCGGAGTATGCTGAAAATGGCTTTGCTGAGTATTTAAGATGGGCCACTCTCTCCAAGAAGCAATACTTCCACTGCTGCCAGGACAACATAAAGTAGATGCCAGAAACATGAGGAATACAGGGAAAGCTGTAAGAAAAGAAGATTGCTCAATGTACGTCTTTGTTATTGACCCAACTTTAGCATTGACATGACTCCTGAATTCAGTAAGTGCTACTTGTTGGGGCGGTTGCATTTGACAAATGCAACAACTACATGTGAGAGAAGATGAGGGACAACATTGGAATCACACTAAGACCACCTCAAATGGAGACACTGATGATTTTTTGTGTCCATAAGTGCTTCTCTTTGGGGTTGTCTTGCTTGTGAATTTATCAGACATTTCATTAGAAAACTACAACTTTTCACGTGACCAGATAAATAGTTTGTCACCAAGATTACCCAAACATAAGCACTGACCTGAGTTCTGAATGCTGTAAGTGCTACTTGTTGGGGTATTATTGTTGACTTATTCTTCAGGATCATATGAAAGAATTCACCCAGCCAGCTGTTCCTGATCCTTTGTTATGATGTGTACAGTAGAATGTAGTTTATCTCCTCTTGGCCCAGATGTGGTCAATATTATTACCCCTACAAAAACACTGACTTTGGTTCTGGTTGCAGCAAGTGCTCTTTGTTGAGCTAGTTATGCTGAGCCCTGCATGTTAAAGTATCACCATTGGTATCACATTAAGATCACCTCAAATGGAGACACTGATGATTTTTGTGTCCATAAGTGCTTCTCTTTGGGGTTGTCTTGCTTGTGAATTTATCAGACATTTCACTAGAAAACTACAACTTTTCACGTGACCAGCTAAATAGTTTGTCACCAAGATTACCCAAACATAAGCACTGACCTCGGTTCTGAATGCTGTAAGTGCTACTTGTTGGGGTAGTTTTTTTGACCACTTCATCTTCAAGTATCACTTTAAATTATCATTGATTGAGCTGCAGCTGAGGCCACTATGTGGCAAAGATTTTCATGAAGGCAACTCATTGCTGTCCAATCGGCCACTCATCACATGCTAATGGCATGCATGCATGAGTGTCATCTGTTTCCTCCCCTTCTCTTCAAAGTAGGCGGAGTATGCTGAAAATGGCTTTGCTGAGTATTTAAGATGGGCCACTCTCTCCAAGAAGCAATACTTCCACTGCTGCCAGGACAACATAAAGTAGATGCCAGAAACATGAGGAATACAGGGAAAGCTGTAAGAAAAGAAGATTGCTCAATGTACGTCTTTGTTATTGACCCAACTTTAGCATTGACATGACTCCTGAATTCAGTAAGTGCTACTTGTTGGGGCGGTTGCATTTGACAAATGCAACAACTACATGTGAGAGAAGATGAGGGACAACATTGGAATCACACTAAGACCACCTCAAATGGAGACACTGATGATTTTTTGTGTCCATAAGTGCTTCTCTTTGGGGTTGTCTTGCTTGTGAATTCATCAGACATTTCATTAGAAAACTACAACTTTTCACGTGACCAGATAAATAGTTTGTCACCAAGATTACCCAAACATAAGCACTGACCTGAGTTCTGAATGCTGTAAGTGCTACTTGTTGGGGTATTATTGTTGACTTATTCTTCAGGATCATATGAAAGAATTCACCCAGCCAGCTGTTCCTGATCCTTTGTTCTGATGTGTACAGTAGAATGTAGTTTATCTCCTCTTGGCCCAGATGTGGTCAATATTATTACCCCTACAAAAACACTGACTTTGGTTCTGGTTGCAGCAAGTGCTCTTTGTTGAGCTAGTTATGCTGAGCCCTGCATGTTAAAGTATCACCATTGGTATCACATTAAGATCACCTCAAATGGAGACACTGATGATTTTTGTGTCCATAAGTGCTTCTCTTTGGGGTTGTCTTGCTTGTGAATTTATCAGACATTTCACTAGAAAACTACAACTTTTCACGTGACCAGCTAAATAGTTTGTCACCAAGATTACCCAAACATAAGCACTGACCTCGGTTCTGAATGCTGTAAGTGCTACTTGTTGGGGTAGTTTTTTTGACCACTTCATCTTCAAGTATCACTTTAAATTATCATTGATTGAGCTGCAGCTGAGGCCACTATGTGGCAAAGATTTTCATGAAGGCAACTCATTGCTGTCCAATCGGCCACTCATCACATGCTAATGGCATGCATGCATGAGTGTCATCTGTTTCCTCCCCTTCTCTTCAAAGTAGGCGGAGTATGCTGAAAATGGCTTTGCTGAGTATTTAAGATGGGCCACTCTCTCCAAGAAGCAATACTTCCACTGCTGCCAGGACAACATAAAGTAGATGCCAAAAACATGAGGAATACAGGGAAAGCTGTAAGAAAAGAAGATTGCTCAATGTACGTCTTTGTTATTGACCCAACTTTAGCATTGACATGACTCCTGAATTCAGTAAGTGCTACTTGTTGGGGCGGTTGCATTTGACAAATGCAACAACTACATGTGAGAGAAGATGAGGGACAACATTGGAATCACACTAAGACCACCTCAAATGGAGACACTGATGATTTTTTGTGTCCATAAGTGCTTCTCTTTGGGGTTGTCTTGCTTGTGAATTTATCAGACATTTCACTAGAAAACTACAACTTTTCACGTGACCAGATAAATAGTTTGTCACCAAGATTACCCAAACATAAGCACTGACCTCGGTTCTGAATGCTGTAAGTGCTACTTGTTGGGGTATTATTGTTGACTTATTCTTCAGGATCATATGAAAGAATTCACCCAGCCAGCTGTTCCTGATCCTTTGTTCTGATGTGTACAGTAGAATGTAGTTTATCTCCTCTTGGCCCAGATGTGGTCAATATTATTACCCCTACAAAAACACTGACTTTGGTTCTGGTTGCAGCAAGTGCTCTTTGTTGAGCTAGTTATGCTGAGCCCTGCATGTTAAAGTATCACCATTGGTATCACATTAAGATCACCTCAAATGGAGACACTGATGATTTTTGTGTCCATAAGTGCTTCTCTTTGGGGTTGTCTTGCTTGTGAATTTATCAGACATTTCACTAGAAAACTACAACTTTTCACGTGACCAGCTAAATAGTTTGTCACCAAGATTACCCAAACATAAGCACTGACCTCGGTTCTGAATGCTGTAAGTGCTACTTGTTGGGGTAGTTTTTTTGACCACTTCATCTTCAAGTATCACTTTAAATTATCATTGATTGAGCTGCAGCTGAGGCCACTATGTGGCAAAGATTTTCATGAAGGCAACTCATTGCTGTCCAATCGGCCACTCATCACATGCTAATGGCATGCATGCATGAGTGTCATCTGTTTCCTCCCCTTCTCTTCAAAGTAGGCGGAGTATGCTGAAAATGGCTTTGCTGAGTATTTAAGATGGGCCACTCTCTCCAAGAAGCAATACTTCCACTGCTGCCAGGACAACATAAAGTAGATGCCAAAAACATGAGGAATACAGGGAAAGCTGTAAGAAAAGAAGATTGCTCAATGTACGTCTTTGTTATTGACCCAACTTTAGCATTGACATGACTCCTGAATTCAGTAAGTGCTACTTGTTGGGGCGGTTGCATTTGACAAATGCAACAACTACATGTGAGAGAAGATGAGGGACAACATTGGAATCACACTAAGACCACCTCAAATGGAGACACTGATGATTTTTTGTGTCCATAAGTGCTTCTCTTTGGGGTTGTCTTGCTTGTGAATTTATCAGACATTTCACTAGAAAACTACAACTTTTCACGTGACCAGATAAATAGTTTGTCACCAAGATTACCCAAACATAAGCACTGACCTCGGTTCTGAATGCTGTAAGTGCTACTTGTTGGGATATTATTGTTGACTTATTCTTCAGGATCATATGAAAGAATTCACCCAGCCAGCTGTTCCTGATCATTTGTTATGATGTGTACAGTAGAATGTAGTTTATCTCCTCTTGGCCCAGATGTGGTCAATATTATTACCCCTACAAAAAAACTGACTTTGGTTCTGGTTGCAGCAAGTGCTCTTTGTTGGGCTAGTTATGCTGAGCCCTGCATGTTAAAGTATCACCATTGGTATCACATTAAGATCACCTCAAATGGAGACACTGATGATGTTTGTGTCCATAAGTGCTTCTCTTTGGGGTTGTCTTGCTTGTGAATTTATCAGACATTTCACTAGAAAACTACAACTTTTCACGTGACCAGCTAAATAGTTTGTCACCAAGATTACCCAAACATAAGCACTGACCTCGGTTCTGAATGCTGTAAGTGCTACTTGTTGGGGTAGTTTTTTTGACCACTTCATCTTCAAGTATCACTTTAAATTATCATTGATTGAGCTGCAGCTGAGGCCACTATGTGGCAAAGATTTTCATGAAGGCAACTCATTGCTGTCCAATCGGCCACTCATCACATGCTAATGGCATGCATGCATGAGTGTCATCTGTTTCCTCCCCTTCTCTTCAAAGTAGGCGGAGTATGCTGAAAATGGCTTTGCTGAGTATTTAAGATGGGCCACTCTCTCCAAGAAGCAATACTTCCACTGCTGCCAGGACAACATAAAGTAGATGCCAGAAACATGAGGAATACAGGGAAAGCTGTAAGAAAAGAAGATTGCTCAATGTACGTCTTTGTTATTGACCCAACTTTAGCATTGACATGACTCCTGAATTCAGTAAGTGCTACTTGTTGGGGCGGTTGCATTTGACAAATGCAACAACTACATGTGAGAGAAGATGAGGGACAACATTGGAATCACACTAAGACCACCTCAAATGGAGACACTGATGATTTTTTGTGTCCATAAGTGCTTCTCTTTGGGGTTGTCTTGCTTGTGAATTCATCAGACATTTCATAAGAAAACTACAACTTTTCACGTGACCAGATAAATAGTTTGTCACCAAGATTACCCAAACATAAGCACTGACCTGAGTTCTGAATGCTGTAAGTGCTACTTGTTGGGGTATTATTGTTGACTTATTCTTCAGGATCATATGAAAGAATTCACCCAGCCAGCTGTTCCTGATCCTTTGTTATGATGTGTACAGTAGAATGTAGTTTATCTCCTCTTGGCCCAGATGTGGTCAATATTATTACCCCTACAAAAACACTGATTTTGGTTCTGGTTGCAGCAAGTGCTCTTTGTTGGGCTAGTTATGCTGAGCCCTGCATGTTAAAGTATCACCATTGGTATCACATTAAGATCACCTCAAATGGAGACACTGATGATGTTTGTGTCCATAAGTGCTTCTCTTTGGGGTTGTCTTGCTTGTGAATTTATCAGACATTTCATTAGAAAACTACAACTTTTCACGTGACCAGCTAAGTAGTTTGTCACCAAGATTACCCAAACATAGGCACTGACCTTGGTTCTGAATGCTGTAAGTGCTACTTGTTGGGGTAGTTTTTTTGACCACTTCATCTTCAAGTATCACTTTAAATTATCATTGATTGAGCTGCAGCTGAGGCCACTATGTGGCAAAGATTTTCATGAAGGCAACTCATTGCTGTCCAATCGGCCACTCATCACATGCTAATGGCATGCATGCATGAGTGTCATCTGTTACCTCCCCTTCTCTTCAAAGTAGGCGGAGAATGCTGAAAATGGCTTTGCTGAGTATTTAAGATGGGCCACTCTCTCCAAGAAGCAATACTTCCCCTGCTGCCAGGACAACATAAAGTAGATGCCAGAAACAAGAGGAATACAGGGAAAGCTGTAAGAAAAGAAGATTGCTCAATGTACGTCTTTGTTATTGACCCAACTTTAGCATTGACATGACTCCTGAATTCAGTAAGTGCTACTTGTTGGGGCGGTTGCATTTGACAAATGCAACAACTACATGTGAGAGAAGATGAGGGACAACATTGGAATCACATTAAGATCACCTCAAATGGAGACACTGATGATTTTTGTGTCCATAAGTGCTTCTCTTTGGGGTTGTCTTGCTTGTGAATTTATCAGACATTTCACTAGAAAACTACAACTTTTCACGTGACCAGCTAAATAGTTTGTCACCAAGATTACCCAAACATAAGCACTGACCTCGGTTCTGAATGCTGTAAGTGCTACTTGTTGGGGTAGTTTTTTTGACCACTTCATCTTCAAGTATCACTTTAAATTATCATTGATTGAGCTGCAGCTGAGGCCACTATGTGGCAAAGATTTTCATGAAGGCAACTCATTGCTGTCCAATCGGCCACTCATCACATGCTAATGGCATGCATGCATGAGTGTCATCTGTTACCTCCCCTTCTCTTCAAAGTAGGCGGAGAATGCTGAAAATGGCTTTGCTGAGTATTTAAGATGGGCCACTCTCTCCAAGAAGCAATGCTTCCCCTGCTGCCAGGACAACATAAAGTAGATGCCAGAAACAAGAGGAATACAGGGAAAGCTGTAAGAAAAGAAGATTGCTCAATGTACGTCTTTGTTATTGACCCAACTTTAGCATTGACATGACTCCTGAATTCAGTAAGTGCTACTTGTTGGGGCGGTTGCATTTGACAAATGCAACAACTACATGTGAGAGAAGATGAGGGACAACATTGGAATCACATTAAGATCACCTCAAATGGAGACACTGATGATTTTTGTGTCCATAAGTGCTTCTCTTTGGGGTTGTCTTGCTTGTGAATTTATCAGACATTTCACTAGAAAACTACAACTTTTCACGTGACCAGCTAAATAGTTTGTCACCAAGATTACCCAAACATAAGCACTGACCTCGGTTCTGAATGCTGTAAGTGCTACTTGTTGGGGTAGTTTTTTTGACCACTTCATCTTCAAGTATCACTTTAAATTATCATTGATTGAGCTGCAGCTGAGGCCACTATGTGGCAAAGATTTTCATGAAGGCAACTCATTGCTGTCCAATCGGCCACTCATCACATGCTAATGGCATGCATGCATGAGTGTCATCTGTTACCTCCCCTTCTCTTCAAAGTAGGCGGAGAATGCTGAAAATGGCTTTGCTGAGTATTTAAGATGGGCCACTCTCTCCAAGAAGCAATACTTCCACTGCTGCCAGGACAACATAAAGTAGATGCCAGAAACATGAGGAATACAGGGAAAGCTGTAAGAAAAGAAGATTGCTCAATGTACGTCTTTGTTATTGACCCAACTTTAGCATTGACATGACTCCTGAATTCAGTAAGTGCTACTTGTTGGGGCGGTTGCATTTGACAAATGCAACAACTACATGTGAGAGAAGATGAGGGACAACATTGGAATCACACTAAGACCACCTCAAATGGAGACACTGATGATTTTTTGTGTCCATAAGTGCTTCTCTTTGGGGTTGTCTTGCTTGTGAATTCATCAGACATTTCATTAGAAAACTACAACTTTTCACGTGACCAGATAAATAGTTTGTCACCAAGATTACCCAAACATAAGCACTGACCTGAGTTCTGAATGCTGTAAGTGCTACTTGTTGGGGTATTATTGTTGACTTATTCTTCAGGATCATATGAAAGAATTCACCCAGCCAGCTGTTCCTGATCCTTTGTTATGATGTGTACAGTAGAATGTAGTTTATCTCCTCTTGGCCCAGATGTGGTCAATATTATTACCCCTACAAAAACACTGACTTTGGTTCTGGTTGCAGCAAGTGCTCTTTGTTGAGCTAGTTATGCTGAGCCCTGCATGTTAAAGTATCACCATTGGTATCACATTAAGATCACCTCAAATGGAGACACTGATGATTTTTGTGTCCATAAGTGCTTCTCTTTGGGGTTGTCTTGCTTGTGAATTTATCAGACATTTCACTAGAAAACTACAACTTTTCACGTGACCAGCTAAATAGTTTGTCACCAAGATTACCCAAACATAAGCACTGACCTCGGTTCTGAATGCTGTAAGTGCTACTTGTTGGGGTAGTTTTTTTGACCACTTCATCTTCAAGTATCACTTTAAATTATCATTGATTGAGCTGCAGCTGAGGCCACTATGTGGCAAAGATTTTCATGAAGGCAACTCATTGCTGTCCAATCGGCCACTCATCACATGCTAATGGCATGCATGCATGAGTGTCATCTGTTTCCTCCCCTTCTCTTCAAAGTAGGCGGAGTATGCTGAAAATGGCTTTGCTGAGTATTTAAGATGGGCCACTCTCTCCAAGAAGCAATACTTCCACTGCTGCCAGGACAACATAAAGTAGATGCCAAAAACATGAGGAATACAGGGAAAGCTGTAAGAAAAGAAGATTGCTCAATGTACGTCTTTGTTATTGACCCAACTTTAGCATTGACATGACTCCTGAATTCAGTAAGTGCTACTTGTTGGGGCGGTTGCATTTGACAAATGCAACAACTACATGTGAGAGAAGATGAGGGACAACATTGGAATCACACTAAGACCACCTCAAATGGAGACACTGATGATTTTTTGTGTCCATAAGTGCTTCTCTTTGGGGTTGTCTTGCTTGTGAATTTATCAGACATTTCACTAGAAAACTACAACTTTTCACGTGACCAGATAAATAGTTTGTCACCAAGATTACCCAAACATAAGCACTGACCTCGGTTCTGAATGCTGTAAGTGCTACTTGTTGGGATATTATTGTTGACTTATTCTTCAGGATCATATGAAAGAATTCACCCAGCCAGCTGTTCCTGATCATTTGTTATGATGTGTACAGTAGAATGTAGTTTATCTCCTCTTGGCCCAGATGTGGTCAATATTATTACCCCTACAAAAAAACTGACTTTGGTTCTGGTTGCAGCAAGTGCTCTTTGTTGGGCTAGTTATGCTGAGCCCTGCATGTTAAAGTATCACCATTGGTATCACATTAAGATCACCTCAAATGGAGACACTGATGATGTTTGTGTCCATAAGTGCTTCTCTTTGGGGTTGTCTTGCTTGTGAATTTATCAGACATTTCACTAGAAAACTACAACTTTTCACGTGACCAGCTAAATAGTTTGTCACCAAGATTACCCAAACATAAGCACTGACCTCGGTTCTGAATGCTGTAAGTGCTACTTGTTGGGGTAGTTTTTTTGACCACTTCATCTTCAAGTATCACTTTAAATTATCATTGATTGAGCTGCAGCTGAGGCCACTATGTGGCAAAGATTTTCATGAAGGCAACTCATTGCTGTCCAATCGGCCACTCATCACATGCTAATGGCATGCATGCATGAGTGTCATCTGTTTCCTCCCCTTCTCTTCAAAGTAGGCGGAGTATGCTGAAAATGGCTTTGCTGAGTATTTAAGATGGGCCACTCTCTCCAAGAAGCAATACTTCCACTGCTGCCAGGACAACATAAAGTAGATGCCAGAAACATGAGGAATACAGGGAAAGCTGTAAGAAAAGAAGATTGCTCAATGTACGTCTTTGTTATTGACCCAACTTTAGCATTGACATGACTCCTGAATTCAGTAAGTGCTACTTGTTGGGGCGGTTGCATTTGACAAATGCAACAACTACATGTGAGAGAAGATGAGGGACAACATTGGAATCACACTAAGACCACCTCAAATGGAGACACTGATGATTTTTTGTGTCCATAAGTGCTTCTCTTTGGGGTTGTCTTGCTTGTGAATTCATCAGACATTTCATTAGAAAACTACAACTTTTCACGTGACCAGATAAATAGTTTGTCACCAAGATTACCCAAACATAAGCACTGACCTGAGTTCTGAATGCTGTAAGTGCTACTTGTTGGGGTATTATTGTTGACTTATTCTTCAGGATCATATGAAAGAATTCACCCAGCCAGCTGTTCCTGATCCTTTGTTATGATGTGTACAGTAGAATGTAGTTTATCTCCTCTTGGCCCAGATGTGGTCAATATTATTACCCCTACAAAAACACTGACTTTGGTTCTGGTTGCAGCAAGTGCTCTTTGTTGAGCTAGTTATGCTGAGCCCTGCATGTTAAAGTATCACCATTGGTATCACATTAAGATCACCTCAAATGGAGACACTGATGATTTTTGTGTCCATAAGTGCTTCTCTTTGGGGTTGTCTTGCTTGTGAATTCATCAGACATTTCATTAGAAAACTACAACTTTTCACGTGACCAGCTAAATAGTTTGTCACCAAGATTACCCAAACATAAGCACTGACCTCGGTTCTGAATGCTGTAAGTGCTACTTGTTGGGGTAGTTTTTTTGACCACTTCATCTTCAAGTATCACTTTAAATTATCATTGATTGAGCTGCAGCTGAGGCCACTATGTGGCAAAGATTTTCATGAAGGCAACTCATTGCTGTCCAATCGGCCACTCATCACATGCTAATGGCATGCATGCATGAGTGTCATCTGTTTCCTCCCCTTCTCTTCAAAGTAGGCGGAGTATGCTGAAAATGGCTTTGCTGAGTATTTAAGATGGGCCACTCTCTCCAAGAAGCAATACTTCCACTGCTGCCAGGACAACATAAAGTAGATGCCAAAAACATGAGGAATACAGGGAAAGCTGTAAGAAAAGAAGATTGCTCAATGTACGTCTTTGTTATTGACCCAACTTTAGCATTGACATGACTCCTGAATTCAGTAAGTGCTACTTGTTGGGGCGGTTGCATTTGACAAATGCAACAACTACATGTGAGAGAAGATGAGGGACAACATTGGAATCACACTAAGACCACCTCAAATGGAGACACTGATGATTTTTTGTGTCCATAAGTGCTTCTCTTTGGGGTTGTCTTGCTTGTGAATTTATCAGACATTTCACTAGAAAACTACAACTTTTCACGTGACCAGATAAATAGTTTGTCACCAAGATTACCCAAACATAAGCACTGACCTCGGTTCTGAATGCTGTAAGTGCTACTTGTTGGGATATTATTGTTGACTTATTCTTCAGGATCATATGAAAGAATTCACCCAGCCAGCTGTTCCTGATCATTTGTTATGATGTGTACAGTAGAATGTAGTTTATCTCCTCTTGGCCCAGATGTGGTCAATATTATTACCCCTACAAAAAAACTGACTTTGGTTCTGGTTGCAGCAAGTGCTCTTTGTTGGGCTAGTTATGCTGAGCCCTGCATGTTAAAGTATCACCATTGGTATCACATTAAGATCACCTCAAATGGAGACACTGATGATGTTTGTGTCCATAAGTGCTTCTCTTTGGGGTTGTCTTGCTTGTGAATTTATCAGACATTTCACTAGAAAACTACAACTTTTCACGTGACCAGCTAAATAGTTTGTCACCAAGATTACCCAAACATAAGCACTGACCTCGGTTCTGAATGCTGTAAGTGCTACTTGTTGGGGTAGTTTTTTTGACCACTTCATCTTCAAGTATCACTTTAAATTATCATTGATTGAGCTGCAGCTGAGGCCACTATGTGGCAAAGATTTTCATGAAGGCAACTCATTGCTGTCCAATCGGCCACTCATCACATGCTAATGGCATGCATGCATGAGTGTCATCTGTTTCCTCCCCTTCTCTTCAAAGTAGGCGGAGTATGCTGAAAATGGCTTTGCTGAGTATTTAAGATGGGCCACTCTCTCCAAGAAGCAATACTTCCACTGCTGCCAGGACAACATAAAGTAGATGCCAGAAACATGAGGAATACAGGGAAAGCTGTAAGAAAAGAAGATTGCTCAATGTACGTCTTTGTTATTGACCCAACTTTAGCATTGACATGACTCCTGAATTCAGTAAGTGCTACTTGTTGGGGCGGTTGCATTTGACAAATGCAACAACTACATGTGAGAGAAGATGAGGGACAACATTGGAATCACACTAAGACCACCTCAAATGGAGACACTGATGATTTTTTGTGTCCATAAGTGCTTCTCTTTGGGGTTGTCTTGCTTGTGAATTCATCAGACATTTCATTAGAAAACTACAACTTTTCACGTGACCAGATAAATAGTTTGTCACCAAGATTACCCAAACATAAGCACTGACCTGAGTTCTGAATGCTGTAAGTGCTACTTGTTGGGGTATTATTGTTGACTTATTCTTCAGGATCATATGAAAGAATTCACCCAGCCAGCTGTTCCTGATCCTTTGTTATGATGTGTACAGTAGAATGTAGTTTATCTCCTCTTGGCCCAGATGTGGTCAATATTATTACCCCTACAAAAACACTGACTTTGGTTCTGGTTGCAGCAAGTGCTCTTTGTTGAGCTAGTTATGCTGAGCCCTGCATGTTAAAGTATCACCATTGGTATCACATTAAGATCACCTCAAATGGAGACACTGATGATTTTTGTGTCCATAAGTGCTTCTCTTTGGGGTTGTCTTGCTTGTGAATTCATCAGACATTTCATTAGAAAACTACAACTTTTCACGTGACCAGCTAAATAGTTTGTCACCAAGATTACCCAAACATAAGCACTGACCTCGGTTCTGAATGCTGTAAGTGCTACTTGTTGGGGTAGTTTTTTTGACCACTTCATCTTCAAGTATCACTTTAAATTATCATTGATTGAGCTGCAGCTGAGGCCACTATGTGGCAAAGATTTTCATGAAGGCAACTCATTGCTGTCCAATCGGCCACTCATCACATGCTAATGGCATGCATGCATGAGTGTCATCTGTTTCCTCCCCTTCTCTTCAAAGTAGGCGGAGTATGCTGAAAATGGCTTTGCTGAGTATTTAAGATGGGCCACTCTCTCCAAGAAGCAATACTTCCACTGCTGCCAGGACAACATAAAGTAGATGCCAGAAACATGAGGAATACAGGGAAAGCTGTAAGAAAAGAAGATTGCTCAATGTACGTCTTTGTTATTGACCCAACTTTAGCATTGACATGACTCCTGAATTCAGTAAGTGCTACTTGTTGGGGCGGTTGCATTTGACAAATGCAACAACTACATGTGAGAGAAGATGAGGGACAACATTGGAATCACACTAAGACCACCTCAAATGGAGACACTGATGATTTTTTGTGTCCATAAGTGCTTCTCTTTGGGGTTGTCTTGCTTGTGAATTCATCAGACATTTCATTAGAAAACTACAACTTTTCACGTGACCAGATAAATAGTTTGTCACCAAGATTACCCAAACATAAGCACTGACCTGAGTTCTGAATGTTGTAAGTGCTACTTGTTGGGGTATTATTGTTGACTTATTCTTCAGGATCATATGAAAGAATTCACCCAGCCAGCTGTTCCTGATCATTTGTTATGATGTGTACAGTAGAATGTAGTTTATCTCCTCTTGGCCCAGATGTGGTCAATATTATTACCCCTACAAAAAAACTGACTTTGGTTCTGGTTGCAGCAAGTGCTCTTTGTTGGGCTAGTTATGCTGAGCCCTGCATGTTAAAGTATCACCATTGGTATCACATTAAGATCACCTCAAATGGAGACACTGATGATGTTTGTGTCCATAAGTGCTTCTCTTTGGGGTTGTCTTGCTTGTGAATTTATCAGACATTTCACTAGAAAACTACAACTTTTCACGTGACCAGCTAAATAGTTTGTCACCAAGATTACCCAAACATAAGCACTGACCTCGGTTCTGAATGCTGTAAGTGCTACTTGTTGGGGTAGTTTTTTTGACCACTTCATCTTCAAGTATCACTTTAAATTATCATTGATTGAGCTGCAGCTGAGGCCACTATGTGGCAAAGATTTTCATGAAGGCAACTCATTGCTGTCCAATCGGCCACTCATCACATGCTAATGGCATGCATGCATGAGTGTCATCTGTTTCCTCCCCTTCTCTTCAAAGTAGGCGGAGTATGCTGAAAATGGCTTTGCTGAGTATTTAAGATGGGCCACTCTCTCCAAGAAGCAATACTTCCACTGCTGCCAGGACAACATAAAGTAGATGCCAGAAACATGAGGAATACAGGGAAAGCTGTAAGAAAAGAAGATTGCTCAATGTACGTCTTTGTTATTGACCCAACTTTAGCATTGACATGACTCCTGAATTCAGTAAGTGCTACTTGTTGGGGCGGTTGCATTTGACAAATGCAACAACTACATGTGAGAGAAGATGAGGGACAACATTGGAATCACACTAAGACCACCTCAAATGGAGACACTGATGATTTTTTGTGTCCATAAGTGCTTCTCTTTGGGGTTGTCTTGCTTGTGAATTCATCAGACATTTCATTAGAAAACTACAACTTTTCACGTGACCAGATAAATAGTTTGTCACCAAGATTACCCAAACATAAGCACTGACCTGAGTTCTGAATGCTGTAAGTGCTACTTGTTGGGGTATTATTGTTGACTTATTCTTCAGGATCATATGAAAGAATTCACCCAGCCAGCTGTTCCTGATCCTTTGTTATGATGTGTACAGTAGAATGTAGTTTATCTCCTCTTGGCCCAGATGTGGTCAATATTATTACCTCTACAAAAACACTGACTTTGGTTCTGGTTGCAGCAAGTGCTCTTTGTTGAGCTAGTTATGCTGAGCCCTGCATGTTAAAGTATCACCATTGGTATCACATTAAGATCACCTCAAATGGAGACACTGATGATTTTTGTGTCCATAAGTGCTTCTCTTTGGGGTTGTCTTGCTTGTGAATTTATCAGACATTTCACTAGAAAACTACAACTTTTCACGTGACCAGCTAAATAGTTTGTCACCAAGATTACCCAAACATAAGCACTGACCTCGGTTCTGAATGCTGTAAGTGCTACTTGTTGGGGCAGTTTTTTTGACCACTTCATCTTCAAGTATCACTTTAAATTATCATTGATTGAGCTGCAGCTGAGGCCACTATGTGGCAAAGATTTTCATGAAGGCAACTCATTGCTGTCCAATCGGCCACTCATCACATGCTAATGGCATGCATGCATGAGTGTCATCTGTTTCCTCCCCTTCTCTTCAAAGTAGGCGGAGTATGCTGAAAATGGCTTTGCTGAGTATTTAAGATGGGCCACTCTCTCCAAGAAGCAATACTTCCCCTGCTGCCAGGACAACATAAAGTAGATGCCAGAAACAAGAGGAATACAGGGAAAGCTGTAAGAAAAGAAGATTGCTCAATGTACGTCTTTGTTATTGACCCAACTTTAGCATTGACATGACTCCTGAATTCAGTAAGTGCTACTTGTTGGGGCGGTTGCATTTGACAAATGCAACAACTACATGTGAGAGAAGATGAGGGACAACATTGGAATCACACTAAGACCACCTCAAATGGAGACACTGATGATTTTTTGTGTCCATAAGTGCTTCTCTTTGGGGTTGTCTTGCTTGTGAATTCATCAGACACTTCATTAGAAAACTACAACTTTTCACGTGACCAGATAAATAGTTTGTCACCAAGATTACCCAAACATAAGCACTGACCTGAGTTCTGAATGCTGTAAGTGCTACTTGTTGGGGTATTATTGTTGACTTATTCTTCAGGATCATATGAAAGAATTCACCCAGCCAGCTGTTCCTGATCATTTGTTATGATGTGTACAGTAGAATGTAGTTTATCTCCTCTTGGCCCAGATGTGGTCAATATTATTACCCCTACAAAAACACTGATTTTGGTTCTGGTTGCAGCAAGTGCTCTTTGTTGGGCTAGTAATGCTGAGCCCTGCATGTTAAAGTATCACCATTGGTATCACATTAAGATCACCTCAAATGGAGACACTGATGATTTTTGTGTCCATAAGTGCTTCTCTTTGGGGTTGTCTTGCTTGTGAATTTATCAGACATTTCACTAGAAAACTACAACTTTTCACGTGACCAGCTAAATAGTTTGTCACCAAGATTACCCAAACATAAGCACTGACCTCGGTTCTGAATGCTGTAAGTGCTACTTGTTGGGGTAGTTTTTTTGACCACTTCATCTTCAAGTATCACTTTAAATTATCATTGATTGAGCTGCAGCTGAGGCCACTATGTGGCAAAGATTTTCATGAAGGCAACTCATTGCTGTCCAATCGGCCACTCATCACATGCTAATGGCATGCATGCATGAGTGTCATCTGTTTCCTCCCCTTCTCTTCAAAGTAGGCGGAGTATGCTGAAAATGGCTTTGCTGAGTATTTAAGATGGGCCACTCTCTCCAAGAAGCAATACTTCCCCTGCTGCCAGGACAACATAAAGTAGATGCCAGAAACAAGAGGAATACAGGGAAAGCTGTAAGAAAAGAAGATTGCTCAATGTACGTCTTTGTTATTGACCCAACTTTAGCATTGACATGACTCCTGAATTCAGTAAGTGCTACTTGTTGGGGCGGTTGCATTTGACAAATGCAACAACTACATGTGAGAGAAGATGAGGGACAACATTGGAATCACACTAAGACCACCTCAAATGGAGACACTGATGATTTTTTGTGTCCATAAGTGCTTCTCTTTGGGGTTGTCTTGCTTGTGAATTTATCAGACATTTCACTAGAAAACTACAACTTTTCACGTGACCAGATAAATAGTTTGTCACCAAGATTACCCAAACATAAGCACTGACCTCGGTTCTGAATGCTGTAAGTGCTACTTGTTGGGATATTATTGTTGACTTATTCTTCAGGATCATATGAAAGAATTCACCCAGCCAGCTGTTCCTGATCATTTGTTATGATGTGTACAGTAGAATGTAGTTTATCTCCTCTTGGCCCAGATGTGGTCAATATTATTACCCCTACAAAAAAACTGACTTTGGTTCTGGTTGCAGCAAGTGCTCTTTGTTGGGCTAGTTATGCTGAGCCCTGCATGTTAAAGTATCACCATTGGTATCACATTAAGATCACCTCAAATGGAGACACTGATGATGTTTGTGTCCATAAGTGCTTCTCTTTGGGGTTGTCTTGCTTGTGAATTTATCAGACATTTCACTAGAAAACTACAACTTTTCACGTGACCAGCTAAATAGTTTGTCACCAAGATTACCCAAACATAAGCACTGACCTCGGTTCTGAATGCTGTAAGTGCTACTTGTTGGGGTAGTTTTTTTGACCACTTCATCTTCAAGTATCACTTTAAATTATCATTGATTGAGCTGCAGCTGAGGCCACTATGTGGCAAAGATTTTCATGAAGGCAACTCATTGCTGTCCAATCGGCCACTCATCACATGCTAATGGCATGCATGCATGAGTGTCATCTGTTTCCTCCCCTTCTCTTCAAAGTAGGCGGAGTATGCTGAAAATGGCTTTGCTGAGTATTTAAGATGGGCCACTCTCTCCAAGAAGCAATACTTCCACTGCTGCCAGGACAACATAAAGTAGATGCCAGAAACATGAGGAATACAGGGAAAGCTGTAAGAAAAGAAGATTGCTCAATGTACGTCTTTGTTATTGACCCAACTTTAGCATTGACATGACTCCTGAATTCAGTAAGTGCTACTTGTTGGGGCGGTTGCATTTGACAAATGCAACAACTACATGTGAGAGAAGATGAGGGACAACATTGGAATCACACTAAGACCACCTCAAATGGAGACACTGATGATTTTTTGTGTCCATAAGTGCTTCTCTTTGGGGTTGTCTTGCTTGTGAATTCATCAGACACTTCATTAGAAAACTACAACTTTTCACGTGACCAGATAAATAGTTTGTCACCAAGATTACCCAAACATAAGCACTGACCTGAGTTCTGAATGCTGTAAGTGCTACTTGTTGGGATATTATTGTTGACTTATTCTTCAGGATCATATGAAAGAATTCACCCAGCCAGCTGTTCCTGATCATTTGTTATGATGTGTACAGTAGAATGTAGTTTATCTCCTCTTGGCCCAGATGTGGTCAATATTATTACCCCTACAAAAAAACTGACTTTGGTTCTGGTTGCAGCAAGTGCTCTTTGTTGGGCTAGTTATGCTGAGCCCTGCATGTTAAAGTATCACCATTGGTATCACATTAAGATCACCTCAAATGGAGACACTGATGATGTTTGTGTCCATAAGTGCTTCTCTTTGGGGTTGTCTTGCTTGTGAATTTATCAGACATTTCACTAGAAAACTACAACTTTTCACGTGACCAGCTAAATAGTTTGTCACCAAGATTACCCAAACATAAGCACTGACCTCGGTTCTGAATGCTGTAAGTGCTACTTGTTGGGGTAGTTTTTTTGACCACTTCATCTTCAAGTATCACTTTAAATTATCATTGATTGAGCTGCAGCTGAGGCCACTATGTGGCAAAGATTTTCATGAAGGCAGCTCATTGCTGTCCAATCGGCCACTCATCACATGCTAATGGCATGCATGCATGAGTGTCATCTGTTTCCTCCCCTTCTCTTCAAAGTAGGCGGAGAATGCTGAAAATGGCTTTGCTGAGTATTTAAGATGGGCCACTCTCTCCAAGAAGCAATACTTCCCCTGCTGCCAGGACAACATAAAGTAGATGCCAGAAACAAGAGGAATACAGGGAAAGCTGTAAGAAAAGAAGATTGCTCAATGTACGTCTTTGTTATTGACCCAACTTTAGCATTGACATGACTCCTGAATTCAGTAAGTGCTACTTGTTGGGGCGGTTGCATTTGACAAATGCAACAACTACATGTGAGAGAAGATGAGGGACAACATTGGAATCACACTAAGACCACCTCAAATGGAGACACTGATGATTTTTTGTGTCCATAAGTGCTTCTCTTTGGGGTTGTCTTGCTTGTGAATTAATCAGACATTTCACTAGAAAACTACAACTTTTCACGTGACCAGATAAATAGTTTGTCACCAAGATTACCCAAACATAGGCACTGACCTTGGTTCTGAATGCTGTAAGTGCTACTTGTTGGGGTAGTTTTTTTGACTTATTCTTCAGGATCATATGAAAGAATTCACCCAGCCAGCTGTTCCTGATCCTTTGTTATGATGTGTACAGTAGAATGTAGTTTATCTCCTCTTGGCCCAGATGTGGTCAATATTATTACCCCTACAAAAACACTGACTTTGGTTCTGGTTGCAGCAAGTGCTCTTTGTTGAGCTAGTTATGCTGAGCCCTGCATGTTAAAGTATCACCATTGGTATCACATTAAGATCACCTCAAATGGAGACACTGATGATTTTTGTGTCCATAAGTGCTTCTCTTTGGGGTTGTCTTGCTTGTGAATTTATCAGACATTTCACTAGAAAACTACAACTTTTCACGTGACCAGCTAAATAGTTTGTCACCAAGATTACCCAAACATAAGCACTGACCTCGGTTCTGAATGCTGTAAGTTCTACTTGTTGGGGTAGTTTTTTTGACCACTTCATCTTCAAGTATCACTTTAAATTATCATTGATTGAGCTGCAGCTGAGGCCACTATGTGGCAAAGATTTTCATGAAGGCAACTCATTGCTGTCCAATCGGCCACTCATCACATGCTAATGGCATGCATGCATGAGTGTCATCTGTTACCTCCCCTTCTCTTCAAAGTAGGCGGAGAATGCTGAAAATGGCTTTGCTGAGTATTTAAGATGGGCCACTCTCTCCAAGAAGCAATACTTCCCCTGCTGCGAGGACAACATAAAGTAGATGCCAGAAACAAGAGGAATACAGGGAAAGCTGTAAGAAAAGAAGATTGCTCAATGTACGTCTTTGTTATTGACCCAACTTTAGCATTGACATGACTCCTGAATTCAGTAAGTGCTACTTGTTGGGGCGGTTGCATTTGACAAATGCAACAACTACATGTGAGAGAAGATGAGGGACAACATTGGAATCACACTAAGACCACCTCAAATGGAGACACTGATGATTTTTTGTGTCCATAAGTGCTTCTCTTTGGGGTTGTCTTGCTTGTGAATTTATCAGACATTTCACTAGAAAACTACAACTTTTCACGTGACCAGATAAATAGTTTGTCACCAAGATTACCCAAACATAAGCACTGGCCTCGGTTCTGAATGCTGTAAGTGCTACTTGTTGGGATATTATTGTTGACTTATTCTTCAGGATCATATGAAAGAATTCACCCAGCCAGCTGTTCCTGATCATTTGTTATGATGTGTACAGTAGAATGTAGTTTATCTCCTCTTGGCCCAGATGTGGTCAATATTATTACCCCTACAAAAAAACTGACTTTGGTTCTGGTTGCAGCAAGTGCTCTTTGTTGGGCTAGTTATGCTGAGCCCTGCATGTTAAAGTATCACCATTGGTATCACATTAAGATCACCTCAAATGGAGACACTGATGATGTTTGTGTCCATAAGTGCTTCTCTTTGGGGTTGTCTTGCTTGTGAATTTATCAGACATTTCACTAGAAAACTACAACTTTTCACGTGACCAGCTAAATAGTTTGTCACCAAGATTACCCAAACATAAGCACTGACCTCGGTTCTGAATGCTGTAAGTGCTACTTGTTGGGGTAGTTTTTTTGACCACTTCATCTTCAAGTATCACTTTAAATTATCATTGATTGAGCTGCAGCTGAGGCCACTATGTGGCAAAGATTTTCATGAAGGCAACTCATTGCTGTCCAATCGGCCACTCATCACATGCTAATGGCATGCATGCATGAGTGTCATCTGTTTCCTCCCCTTCTCTTCAAAGTAGGCGGAGTATGCTGAAAATGGCTTTGCTGAGTATTTAAGATGGGCCACTCTCTCCAAGAAGCAATACTTCCACTGCTGCCAGGACAACATAAAGTAGATGCCAGAAACATGAGGAATACAGGGAAAGCTGTAAGAAAAGAAGATTGCTCAATGTACGTCTTTGTTATTGACCCAACTTTAGCATTGACATGACTCCTGAATTCAGTAAGTGCTACTTGTTGGGGCGGTTGCATTTGACAAATGCAACAACTACATGTGAGAGAAGATGAGGGACAACATTGGAATCACACTAAGACCACCTCAAATGGAGACACTGATGATTTTTTGTGTCCATAAGTGCTTCTCTTTGGGGTTGTCTTGCTTGTGAATTCATCAGACATTTCATTAGAAAACTACAACTTTTCACGTGACCAGATAAATAGTTTGTCACCAAGATTACCCAAACATAAGCACTGACCTGAGTTCTGAATGCTGTAAGTGCTACTTGTTGGGGTATTATTGTTGACTTATTCTTCAGGATCATATGAAAGAATTCACCCAGCCAGCTGTTCCTGATCCTTTGTTATGATGTGTACAGTAGAATGTAGTTTATCTCCTCTTGGCCCAGATGTGGTCAATATTATTACCCCTACAAAAACACTGACTTTGGTTCTGGTTGCAGCAAGTGCTCTTTGTTGAGCTAGTTATGCTGAGCCCTGCATGTTAAAGTATCACCATTGGTATCACATTAAGATCACCTCAAATGGAGACACTGATGATTTTTGTGTCCATAAGTGCTTCTCTTTGGGGTTGTCTTGCTTGTGAATTTATCAGACATTTCACTAGAAAACTACAACTTTTCACGTGACCAGCTAAATAGTTTGTCACCAAGATTACCCAAACATAAGCACTGACCTCGGTTCTGAATGCTGTAAGTGGTACTTGTTGGGGTAGTTTTTTTGACCACTTCATCTTCAAGTATCACTTTAAATTATCATTGATTGAGCTGCAGCTGAGGCCACTATGTGGCAAAGATTTTCATGAAGGCAACTCATTGCTGTCCAATCGGCCACTCATCACATGCTAATGGCATGCATGCATGAGTGTCATCTGTTTCCTCCCCTTCTCTTCAAAGTAGGCGGAGTATGCTGAAAATGGCTTTGCTGAGTATTTAAGATGGGCCACTCTCTCCAAGAAGCAATACTTCCACTGCTGCCAGGACAACATAAAGTAGATGCCAAAAACATGAGGAATACAGGGAAAGCTGTAAGAAAAGAAGATTGCTCAATGTACGTCTTTGTTATTGACCCAACTTTAGCATTGACATGACTCCTGAATTCAGTAAGTGCTACTTGTTGGGGCGGTTGCATTTGACAAATGCAACAACTACATGTGAGAGAAGATGAGGGACAACATTGGAATCACACTAAGACCACCTCAAATGGAGACACTGATGATTTTTTGTGTCCATAAGTGCTTCTCTTTGGGGTTGTCTTGCTTGTGAATTTATCAGACATTTCACTAGAAAACTACAACTTTTCACGTGACCAGATAAATAGTTTGTCACCAAGATTACCCAAACATAAGCACTGACCTCGGTTCTGAATGCTGTAAGTGCTACTTGTTGGGATATTATTGTTGACTTATTCTTCAGGATCATATGAAAGAATTCACCCAGCCAGCTGTTCCTGATCATTTGTTATGATGTGTACAGTAGAATGTAGTTTATCTCCTCTTGGCCCAGATGTGGTCAATATTATTACCCCTACAAAAAAACTGACTTTGGTTCTGGTTGCAGCAAGTGCTCTTTGTTGGGCTAGTTATGCTGAGCCCTGCATGTTAAAGTATCACCATTGGTATCACATTAAGATCACCTCAAATGGAGACACTGATGATGTTTGTGTCCATAAGTGCTTCTCTTTGGGGTTGTCTTGCTTGTGAATTTATCAGACATTTCACTAGAAAACTACAACTTTTCACGTGACCAGCTAAATAGTTTGTCACCAAGATTACCCAAACATAAGCACTGACCTCGGTTCTGAATGCTGTAAGTGCTACTTGTTGGGATATTATTGTTGACTTATTCTTCAGGATCATATGGAAGAATTCACCCAGCCAGCTGTTCCTGATCATTTGTTATGATGTGTACAGTAGAATGTAGTTTATCTCCTCTTGGCCCAGATGTGGTCAATATTATTACCCCTACAAAAAAACTGACTTTGGTTCTGGTTGCAGCAAGTGCTCTTTGTTGGGCTAGTTATGCTGAGCCCTGCATGTTAAAGTATCACCATTGGTATCACATTAAGATCACCTCAAATGGAGACACTGATGATGTTTGTGTCCATAAGTGCTTCTCTTTGGGGTTGTCTTGCTTGTGAATTTATCAGACATTTCATTAGAAAACTACAACTTTTCACGTGACCAGCTAAATAGTTTGTCACCAAGATTACCCAAACATAAGCACTGACCTCGGTTCTGAATGCTGTAAGTGCTACTTGTTGGGGTAGTTTTTTTGACCACTTCATCTTCAAGTATCACTTTAAATTATCATTGATTGAGCTGCAGCTGAGGCCACTATGTGGCAAAGATTTTCATGAAGGCAACTCATTGCTGTCCAATCGGCCACTCATCACATGCTAATGGCATGCATGCATGAGTGTCATCTGTTTCCTCCCCTTCTCTTCAAAGTAGGCGGAGTATGCTGAAAATGGCTTTGCTGAGTATTTAAGATGGGCCACTCTCTCCAAGAAGCAATACTTCCACTGCTGCCAGGACAACATAAAGTAGATGCCAAAAACATGAGGAATACAGGGAAAGCTGTAAGAAAAGAAGATTGCTCAATGTACGTCTTTGTTATTGACCCAACTTTAGCATTGACATGACTCCTGAATTCAGTAAGTGCTACTTGTTGGGGCGGTTGCATTTGACAAATGCAACAACTACATGTGAGAGAAGATGAGGGACAACATTGGAATCACACTAAGACCACCTCAAATGGAGACACTGATGATTTTTTGTGTCCATAAGTGCTTCTCTTTGGGGTTGTCTTGCTTGTGAATTTATCAGACATTTCACTAGAAAACTACAACTTTTCACGTGACCAGATAAATAGTTTGTCACCAAGATTACCCAAACATAAGCACTGACCTCGGTTCTGAATGCTGTAAGTGCTACTTGTTGGGATATTATTGTTGACTTATTCTTCAGGATCATATGAAAGAATTCACCCAGCCAGCTGTTCCTGATCATTTGTTATGATGTGTACAGTAGAATGTAGTTTATCTCCTCTTGGCCCAGATGTGGTCAATATTATTACCCCTACAAAAAAACTGACTTTGGTTCTGGTTGCAGCAAGTGCTCTTTGTTGGGCTAGTTATGCTGAGCCCTGCATGTTAAAGTATCACCATTGGTATCACATTAAGATCACCTCAAATGGAGACACTGATGATGTTTGTGTCCATAAGTGCTTCTCTTTGGGGTTGTCTTGCTTGTGAATTTATCAGACATTTCACTAGAAAACTACAACTTTTCACGTGACCAGCTAAATAGTTTGTCACCAAGATTACCCAAACATAAGCACTGACCTCGGTTCTGAATGCTGTAAGTGCTACTTGTTGGGGTAGTTTTTTTGACCACTTCATCTTCAAGTATCACTTTAAATTATCATTGATTGAGCTGCAGCTGAGGCCACTATGTGGCAAAGATTTTCATGAAGGCAACTCATTGCTGTCCAATCGGCCACTCATCACATGCTAATGGCATGCATGCATGAGTGTCATCTGTTTCCTCCCCTTCTCTTCAAAGTAGGCGGAGTATGCTGAAAATGGCTTTGCTGAGTATTTAAGATGGGCCACTCTCTCCAAGAAGCAATACTTCCACTGCTGCCAGGACAACATAAAGTAGATGCCAGAAACATGAGGAATACAGGGAAAGCTGTAAGAAAAGAAGATTGCTCAATGTACGTCTTTGTTATTGACCCAACTTTAGCATTGACATGACTCCTGAATTCAGTAAGTGCTACTTGTTGGGGCGGTTGCATTTGACAAATGCAACAACTACATGTGAGAGAAGATGAGGGACAACATTGGAATCACACTAAGACCACCTCAAATGGAGACACTGATGATTTTTTGTGTCCATAAGTGCTTCTCTTTGGGGTTGTCTTGCTTGTGAATTCATCAGACATTTCATTAGAAAACTACAACTTTTCACGTGACCAGATAAATAGTTTGTCACCAAGATTACCCAAACATAAGCACTGACCTGAGTTCTGAATGCTGTAAGTGCTACTTGTTGGGGTATTATTGTTGACTTATTCTTCAGGATCATATGAAAGAATTCACCCAGCCAGCTGTTCCTGATCCTTTGTTATGATGTGTACAGTAGAATGTAGTTTATCTCCTCTTGGCCCAGATGTGGTCAATATTATTACCCCTACAAAAACACTGACTTTGGTTCTGGTTGCAGCAAGTGCTCTTTGTTGAGCTAGTTATGCTGAGCCCTGCATGTTAAAGTATCACCATTGGTATCACATTAAGATCACCTCAAATGGAGACACTGATGATTTTTGTGTCCATAAGTGCTTCTCTTTGGGGTTGTCTTGCTTGTGAATTCATCAGACATTTCATTAGAAAACTACAACTTTTCACGTGACCAGCTAAATAGTTTGTCACCAAGATTACCCAAACATAAGCACTGACCTCGGTTCTGAATGCTGTAAGTGCTACTTGTTGGGGTAGTTTTTTTGACCACTTCATCTTCAAGTATCACTTTAAATTATCATTGATTGAGCTGCAGCTGAGGCCACTATGTGGCAAAGATTTTCATGAAGGCAACTCATTGCTGTCCAATCGGCCACTCATCACATGCTAATGGCATGCATGCATGAGTGTCATCTGTTTCCTCCCCTTCTCTTCAAAGTAGGCGGAGTATGCTGAAAATGGCTTTGCTGAGTATTTAAGATGGGCCACTCTCTCCAAGAAGCAATACTTCCACTGCTGCCAGGACAACATAAAGTAGATGCCAAAAACATGAGGAATACAGGGAAAGCTGTAAGAAAAGAAGATTGCTCAATGTACGTCTTTGTTATTGACCCAACTTTAGCATTGACATGACTCCTGAATTCAGTAAGTGCTACTTGTTGGGGCGGTTGCATTTGACAAATGCAACAACTACATGTGAGAGAAGATGAGGGACAACATTGGAATCACACTAAGACCACCTCAAATGGAGACACTGATGATTTTTTGTGTCCATAAGTGCTTCTCTTTGGGGTTGTCTTGCTTGTGAATTTATCAGACATTTCACTAGAAAACTACAACTTTTCACGTGACCAGATAAATAGTTTGTCACCAAGATTACCCAAACATAAGCACTGACCTCGGTTCTGAATGCTGTAAGTGCTACTTGTTGGGATATTATTGTTGACTTATTCTTCAGGATCATATGAAAGAATTCACCCAGCCAGCTGTTCCTGATCATTTGTTATGATGTGTACAGTAGAATGTAGTTTATCTCCTCTTGGCCCAGATGTGGTCAATATTATTACCCCTACAAAAAAACTGACTTTGGTTCTGGTTGCAGCAAGTGCTCTTTGTTGGGCTAGTTATGCTGAGCCCTGCATGTTAAAGTATCACCATTGGTATCACATTAAGATCACCTCAAATGGAGACACTGATGATGTTTGTGTCCATAAGTGCTTCTCTTTGGGGTTGTCTTGCTTGTGAATTTATCAGACATTTCACTAGAAAACTACAACTTTTCACGTGACCAGCTAAATAGTTTGTCACCAAGATTACCCAAACATAAGCACTGACCTCGGTTCTGAATGCTGTAAGTGCTACTTGTTGGGGTAGTTTTTTTGACCACTTCATCTTCAAGTATCACTTTAAATTATCATTGATTGAGCTGCAGCTGAGGCCACTATGTGGCAAAGATTTTCATGAAGGCAACTCATTGCTGTCCAATCGGCCACTCATCACATGCTAATGGCATGCATGCATGAGTGTCATCTGTTTCCTCCCCTTCTCTTCAAAGTAGGCGGAGTATGCTGAAAATGGCTTTGCTGAGTATTTAAGATGGGCCACTCTCTCCAAGAAGCAATACTTCCACTGCTGCCAGGACAACATAAAGTAGATGCCAGAAACATGAGGAATACAGGGAAAGCTGTAAGAAAAGAAGATTGCTCAATGTACGTCTTTGTTATTGACCCAACTTTAGCATTGACATGACTCCTGAATTCAGTAAGTGCTACTTGTTGGGGCGGTTGCATTTGACAAATGCAACAACTACATGTGAGAGAAGATGAGGGACAACATTGGAATCACACTAAGACCACCTCAAATGGAGACACTGATGATTTTTTGTGTCCATAAGTGCTTCTCTTTGGGGTTGTCTTGCTTGTGAATTCATCAGACATTTCATTAGAAAACTACAACTTTTCACGTGACCAGATAAATAGTTTGTCACCAAGATTACCCAAACATAAGCACTGACCTGAGTTCTGAATGCTGTAAGTGCTACTTGTTGGGGTATTATTGTTGACTTATTCTTCAGGATCATATGAAAGAATTCACCCAGCCAGCTGTTCCTGATCCTTTGTTATGATGTGTACAGTAGAATGTAGTTTATCTCCTCTTGGCCCAGATGTGGTCAATATTATTACCCCTACAAAAACACTGACTTTGGTTCTGGTTGCAGCAAGTGCTCTTTGTTGAGCTAGTTATGCTGAGCCCTGCATGTTAAAGTATCACCATTGGTATCACATTAAGATCACCTCAAATGGAGACACTGATGATTTTTGTGTCCATAAGTGCTTCTCTTTGGGGTTGTCTTGCTTGTGAATTCATCAGACATTTCATTAGAAAACTACAACTTTTCACGTGACCAGCTAAATAGTTTGTCACCAAGATTACCCAAACATAAGCACTGACCTCGGTTCTGAATGCTGTAAGTGCTACTTGTTGGGGTAGTTTTTTTGACCACTTCATCTTCAAGTATCACTTTAAATTATCATTGATTGAGCTGCAGCTGAGGCCACTATGTGGCAAAGATTTTCATGAAGGCAACTCATTGCTGTCCAATCGGCCACTCATCACATGCTAATGGCATGCATGCATGAGTGTCATCTGTTTCCTCCCCTTCTCTTCAAAGTAGGCGGAGTATGCTGAAAATGGCTTTGCTGAGTATTTAAGATGGGCCACTCTCTCCAAGAAGCAATACTTCCACTGCTGCCAGGACAACATAAAGTAGATGCCAGAAACATGAGGAATACAGGGAAAGCTGTAAGAAAAGAAGATTGCTCAATGTACGTCTTTGTTATTGACCCAACTTTAGCATTGACATGACTCCTGAATTCAGTAAGTGCTACTTGTTGGGGCGGTTGCATTTGACAAATGCAACAACTACATGTGAGAGAAGATGAGGGACAACATTGGAATCACACTAAGACCACCTCAAATGGAGACACTGATGATTTTTTGTGTCCATAAGTGCTTCTCTTTGGGGTTGTCTTGCTTGTGAATTCATCAGACATTTCATTAGAAAACTACAACTTTTCACGTGACCAGATAAATAGTTTGTCACCAAGATTACCCAAACATAAGCACTGACCTGAGTTCTGAATGTTGTAAGTGCTACTTGTTGGGGTATTATTGTTGACTTATTCTTCAGGATCATATGAAAGAATTCACCCAGCCAGCTGTTCCTGATCATTTGTTATGATGTGTACAGTAGAATGTAGTTTATCTCCTCTTGGCCCAGATGTGGTCAATATTATTACCCCTACAAAAAAACTGACTTTGGTTCTGGTTGCAGCAAGTGCTCTTTGTTGGGCTAGTTATGCTGAGCCCTGCATGTTAAAGTATCACCATTGGTATCACATTAAGATCACCTCAAATGGAGACACTGATGATGTTTGTGTCCATAAGTGCTTCTCTTTGGGGTTGTCTTGCTTGTGAATTTATCAGACATTTCACTAGAAAACTACAACTTTTCACGTGACCAGCTAAATAGTTTGTCACCAAGATTACCCAAACATAAGCACTGACCTCGGTTCTGAATGCTGTAAGTGCTACTTGTTGGGGTAGTTTTTTTGACCACTTCATCTTCAAGTATCACTTTAAATTATCATTGATTGAGCTGCAGCTGAGGCCACTATGTGGCAAAGATTTTCATGAAGGCAACTCATTGCTGTCCAATCGGCCACTCATCACATGCTAATGGCATGCATGCATGAGTGTCATCTGTTTCCTCCCCTTCTCTTCAAAGTAGGCGGAGTATGCTGAAAATGGCTTTGCTGAGTATTTAAGATGGGCCACTCTCTCCAAGAAGCAATACTTCCACTGCTGCCAGGACAACATAAAGTAGATGCCAGAAACATGAGGAATACAGGGAAAGCTGTAAGAAAAGAAGATTGCTCAATGTACGTCTTTGTTATTGACCCAACTTTAGCATTGACATGACTCCTGAATTCAGTAAGTGCTACTTGTTGGGGCGGTTGCATTTGACAAATGCAACAACTACATGTGAGAGAAGATGAGGGACAACATTGGAATCACACTAAGACCACCTCAAATGGAGACACTGATGATTTTTTGTGTCCATAAGTGCTTCTCTTTGGGGTTGTCTTGCTTGTGAATTCATCAGACATTTCATTAGAAAACTACAACTTTTCACGTGACCAGATAAATAGTTTGTCACCAAGATTACCCAAACATAAGCACTGACCTGAGTTCTGAATGCTGTAAGTGCTACTTGTTGGGGTATTATTGTTGACTTATTCTTCAGGATCATATGAAAGAATTCACCCAGCCAGCTGTTCCTGATCCTTTGTTATGATGTGTACAGTAGAATGTAGTTTATCTCCTCTTGGCCCAGATGTGGTCAATATTATTACCTCTACAAAAACACTGACTTTGGTTCTGGTTGCAGCAAGTGCTCTTTGTTGAGCTAGTTATGCTGAGCCCTGCATGTTAAAGTATCACCATTGGTATCACATTAAGATCACCTCAAATGGAGACACTGATGATTTTTGTGTCCATAAGTGCTTCTCTTTGGGGTTGTCTTGCTTGTGAATTTATCAGACATTTCACTAGAAAACTACAACTTTTCACGTGACCAGCTAAATAGTTTGTCACCAAGATTACCCAAACATAAGCACTGACCTCGGTTCTGAATGCTGTAAGTGCTACTTGTTGGGGCAGTTTTTTTGACCACTTCATCTTCAAGTATCACTTTAAATTATCATTGATTGAGCTGCAGCTGAGGCCACTATGTGGCAAAGATTTTCATGAAGGCAACTCATTGCTGTCCAATCGGCCACTCATCACATGCTAATGGCATGCATGCATGAGTGTCATCTGTTTCCTCCCCTTCTCTTCAAAGTAGGCGGAGTATGCTGAAAATGGCTTTGCTGAGTATTTAAGATGGGCCACTCTCTCCAAGAAGCAATACTTCCCCTGCTGCCAGGACAACATAAAGTAGATGCCAGAAACAAGAGGAATACAGGGAAAGCTGTAAGAAAAGAAGATTGCTCAATGTACGTCTTTGTTATTGACCCAACTTTAGCATTGACATGACTCCTGAATTCAGTAAGTGCTACTTGTTGGGGCGGTTGCATTTGACAAATGCAACAACTACATGTGAGAGAAGATGAGGGACAACATTGGAATCACACTAAGACCACCTCAAATGGAGACACTGATGATTTTTTGTGTCCATAAGTGCTTCTCTTTGGGGTTGTCTTGCTTGTGAATTCATCAGACACTTCATTAGAAAACTACAACTTTTCACGTGACCAGATAAATAGTTTGTCACCAAGATTACCCAAACATAAGCACTGACCTGAGTTCTGAATGCTGTAAGTGCTACTTGTTGGGGTATTATTGTTGACTTATTCTTCAGGATCATATGAAAGAATTCACCCAGCCAGCTGTTCCTGATCATTTGTTATGATGTGTACAGTAGAATGTAGTTTATCTCCTCTTGGCCCAGATGTGGTCAATATTATTACCCCTACAAAAACACTGATTTTGGTTCTGGTTGCAGCAAGTGCTCTTTGTTGGGCTAGTAATGCTGAGCCCTGCATGTTAAAGTATCACCATTGGTATCACATTAAGATCACCTCAAATGGAGACACTGATGATTTTTGTGTCCATAAGTGCTTCTCTTTGGGGTTGTCTTGCTTGTGAATTTATCAGACATTTCACTAGAAAACTACAACTTTTCACGTGACCAGCTAAATAGTTTGTCACCAAGATTACCCAAACATAAGCACTGACCTCGGTTCTGAATGCTGTAAGTGCTACTTGTTGGGGTAGTTTTTTTGACCACTTCATCTTCAAGTATCACTTTAAATTATCATTGATTGAGCTGCAGCTGAGGCCACTATGTGGCAAAGATTTTCATGAAGGCAACTCATTGCTGTCCAATCGGCCACTCATCACATGCTAATGGCATGCATGCATGAGTGTCATCTGTTTCCTCCCCTTCTCTTCAAAGTAGGCGGAGTATGCTGAAAATGGCTTTGCTGAGTATTTAAGATGGGCCACTCTCTCCAAGAAGCAATACTTCCCCTGCTGCCAGGACAACATAAAGTAGATGCCAGAAACAAGAGGAATACAGGGAAAGCTGTAAGAAAAGAAGATTGCTCAATGTACGTCTTTGTTATTGACCCAACTTTAGCATTGACATGACTCCTGAATTCAGTAAGTGCTACTTGTTGGGGCGGTTGCATTTGACAAATGCAACAACTACATGTGAGAGAAGATGAGGGACAACATTGGAATCACACTAAGACCACCTCAAATGGAGACACTGATGATTTTTTGTGTCCATAAGTGCTTCTCTTTGGGGTTGTCTTGCTTGTGAATTTATCAGACATTTCACTAGAAAACTACAACTTTTCACGTGACCAGATAAATAGTTTGTCACCAAGATTACCCAAACATAAGCACTGACCTCGGTTCTGAATGCTGTAAGTGCTACTTGTTGGGATATTATTGTTGACTTATTCTTCAGGATCATATGAAAGAATTCACCCAGCCAGCTGTTCCTGATCATTTGTTATGATGTGTACAGTAGAATGTAGTTTATCTCCTCTTGGCCCAGATGTGGTCAATATTATTACCCCTACAAAAAAACTGACTTTGGTTCTGGTTGCAGCAAGTGCTCTTTGTTGGGCTAGTTATGCTGAGCCCTGCATGTTAAAGTATCACCATTGGTATCACATTAAGATCACCTCAAATGGAGACACTGATGATGTTTGTGTCCATAAGTGCTTCTCTTTGGGGTTGTCTTGCTTGTGAATTTATCAGACATTTCACTAGAAAACTACAACTTTTCACGTGACCAGCTAAATAGTTTGTCACCAAGATTACCCAAACATAAGCACTGACCTCGGTTCTGAATGCTGTAAGTGCTACTTGTTGGGGTAGTTTTTTTGACCACTTCATCTTCAAGTATCACTTTAAATTATCATTGATTGAGCTGCAGCTGAGGCCACTATGTGGCAAAGATTTTCATGAAGGCAACTCATTGCTGTCCAATCGGCCACTCATCACATGCTAATGGCATGCATGCATGAGTGTCATCTGTTTCCTCCCCTTCTCTTCAAAGTAGGCGGAGTATGCTGAAAATGGCTTTGCTGAGTATTTAAGATGGGCCACTCTCTCCAAGAAGCAATACTTCCACTGCTGCCAGGACAACATAAAGTAGATGCCAGAAACATGAGGAATACAGGGAAAGCTGTAAGAAAAGAAGATTGCTCAATGTACGTCTTTGTTATTGACCCAACTTTAGCATTGACATGACTCCTGAATTCAGTAAGTGCTACTTGTTGGGGCGGTTGCATTTGACAAATGCAACAACTACATGTGAGAGAAGATGAGGGACAACATTGGAATCACACTAAGACCACCTCAAATGGAGACACTGATGATTTTTTGTGTCCATAAGTGCTTCTCTTTGGGGTTGTCTTGCTTGTGAATTCATCAGACACTTCATTAGAAAACTACAACTTTTCACGTGACCAGATAAATAGTTTGTCACCAAGATTACCCAAACATAAGCACTGACCTGAGTTCTGAATGCTGTAAGTGCTACTTGTTGGGATATTATTGTTGACTTATTCTTCAGGATCATATGAAAGAATTCACCCAGCCAGCTGTTCCTGATCATTTGTTATGATGTGTACAGTAGAATGTAGTTTATCTCCTCTTGGCCCAGATGTGGTCAATATTATTACCCCTACAAAAAAACTGACTTTGGTTCTGGTTGCAGCAAGTGCTCTTTGTTGGGCTAGTTATGCTGAGCCCTGCATGTTAAAGTATCACCATTGGTATCACATTAAGATCACCTCAAATGGAGACACTGATGATGTTTGTGTCCATAAGTGCTTCTCTTTGGGGTTGTCTTGCTTGTGAATTTATCAGACATTTCACTAGAAAACTACAACTTTTCACGTGACCAGCTAAATAGTTTGTCACCAAGATTACCCAAACATAAGCACTGACCTCGGTTCTGAATGCTGTAAGTGCTACTTGTTGGGGTAGTTTTTTTGACCACTTCATCTTCAAGTATCACTTTAAATTATCATTGATTGAGCTGCAGCTGAGGCCACTATGTGGCAAAGATTTTCATGAAGGCAGCTCATTGCTGTCCAATCGGCCACTCATCACATGCTAATGGCATGCATGCATGAGTGTCATCTGTTTCCTCCCCTTCTCTTCAAAGTAGGCGGAGAATGCTGAAAATGGCTTTGCTGAGTATTTAAGATGGGCCACTCTCTCCAAGAAGCAATACTTCCCCTGCTGCCAGGACAACATAAAGTAGATGCCAGAAACAAGAGGAATACAGGGAAAGCTGTAAGAAAAGAAGATTGCTCAATGTACGTCTTTGTTATTGACCCAACTTTAGCATTGACATGACTCCTGAATTCAGTAAGTGCTACTTGTTGGGGCGGTTGCATTTGACAAATGCAACAACTACATGTGAGAGAAGATGAGGGACAACATTGGAATCACACTAAGACCACCTCAAATGGAGACACTGATGATTTTTTGTGTCCATAAGTGCTTCTCTTTGGGGTTGTCTTGCTTGTGAATTAATCAGACATTTCACTAGAAAACTACAACTTTTCACGTGACCAGATAAATAGTTTGTCACCAAGATTACCCAAACATAGGCACTGACCTTGGTTCTGAATGCTGTAAGTGCTACTTGTTGGGGTAGTTTTTTTGACTTATTCTTCAGGATCATATGAAAGAATTCACCCAGCCAGCTGTTCCTGATCCTTTGTTATGATGTGTACAGTAGAATGTAGTTTATCTCCTCTTGGCCCAGATGTGGTCAATATTATTACCCCTACAAAAACACTGACTTTGGTTCTGGTTGCAGCAAGTGCTCTTTGTTGAGCTAGTTATGCTGAGCCCTGCATGTTAAAGTATCACCATTGGTATCACATTAAGATCACCTCAAATGGAGACACTGATGATTTTTGTGTCCATAAGTGCTTCTCTTTGGGGTTGTCTTGCTTGTGAATTTATCAGACATTTCACTAGAAAACTACAACTTTTCACGTGACCAGCTAAATAGTTTGTCACCAAGATTACCCAAACATAAGCACTGACCTCGGTTCTGAATGCTGTAAGTTCTACTTGTTGGGGTAGTTTTTTTGACCACTTCATCTTCAAGTATCACTTTAAATTATCATTGATTGAGCTGCAGCTGAGGCCACTATGTGGCAAAGATTTTCATGAAGGCAACTCATTGCTGTCCAATCGGCCACTCATCACATGCTAATGGCATGCATGCATGAGTGTCATCTGTTACCTCCCCTTCTCTTCAAAGTAGGCGGAGAATGCTGAAAATGGCTTTGCTGAGTATTTAAGATGGGCCACTCTCTCCAAGAAGCAATACTTCCCCTGCTGCGAGGACAACATAAAGTAGATGCCAGAAACAAGAGGAATACAGGGAAAGCTGTAAGAAAAGAAGATTGCTCAATGTACGTCTTTGTTATTGACCCAACTTTAGCATTGACATGACTCCTGAATTCAGTAAGTGCTACTTGTTGGGGCGGTTGCATTTGACAAATGCAACAACTACATGTGAGAGAAGATGAGGGACAACATTGGAATCACACTAAGACCACCTCAAATGGAGACACTGATGATTTTTTGTGTCCATAAGTGCTTCTCTTTGGGGTTGTCTTGCTTGTGAATTTATCAGACATTTCACTAGAAAACTACAACTTTTCACGTGACCAGATAAATAGTTTGTCACCAAGATTACCCAAACATAAGCACTGGCCTCGGTTCTGAATGCTGTAAGTGCTACTTGTTGGGATATTATTGTTGACTTATTCTTCAGGATCATATGAAAGAATTCACCCAGCCAGCTGTTCCTGATCATTTGTTATGATGTGTACAGTAGAATGTAGTTTATCTCCTCTTGGCCCAGATGTGGTCAATATTATTACCCCTACAAAAAAACTGACTTTGGTTCTGGTTGCAGCAAGTGCTCTTTGTTGGGCTAGTTATGCTGAGCCCTGCATGTTAAAGTATCACCATTGGTATCACATTAAGATCACCTCAAATGGAGACACTGATGATGTTTGTGTCCATAAGTGCTTCTCTTTGGGGTTGTCTTGCTTGTGAATTTATCAGACATTTCACTAGAAAACTACAACTTTTCACGTGACCAGCTAAATAGTTTGTCACCAAGATTACCCAAACATAAGCACTGACCTCGGTTCTGAATGCTGTAAGTGCTACTTGTTGGGGTAGTTTTTTTGACCACTTCATCTTCAAGTATCACTTTAAATTATCATTGATTGAGCTGCAGCTGAGGCCACTATGTGGCAAAGATTTTCATGAAGGCAACTCATTGCTGTCCAATCGGCCACTCATCACATGCTAATGGCATGCATGCATGAGTGTCATCTGTTTCCTCCCCTTCTCTTCAAAGTAGGCGGAGTATGCTGAAAATGGCTTTGCTGAGTATTTAAGATGGGCCACTCTCTCCAAGAAGCAATACTTCCACTGCTGCCAGGACAACATAAAGTAGATGCCAGAAACATGAGGAATACAGGGAAAGCTGTAAGAAAAGAAGATTGCTCAATGTACGTCTTTGTTATTGACCCAACTTTAGCATTGACATGACTCCTGAATTCAGTAAGTGCTACTTGTTGGGGCGGTTGCATTTGACAAATGCAACAACTACATGTGAGAGAAGATGAGGGACAACATTGGAATCACACTAAGACCACCTCAAATGGAGACACTGATGATTTTTTGTGTCCATAAGTGCTTCTCTTTGGGGTTGTCTTGCTTGTGAATTCATCAGACATTTCATTAGAAAACTACAACTTTTCACGTGACCAGATAAATAGTTTGTCACCAAGATTACCCAAACATAAGCACTGACCTGAGTTCTGAATGCTGTAAGTGCTACTTGTTGGGGTATTATTGTTGACTTATTCTTCAGGATCATATGAAAGAATTCACCCAGCCAGCTGTTCCTGATCCTTTGTTATGATGTGTACAGTAGAATGTAGTTTATCTCCTCTTGGCCCAGATGTGGTCAATATTATTACCCCTACAAAAACACTGACTTTGGTTCTGGTTGCAGCAAGTGCTCTTTGTTGAGCTAGTTATGCTGAGCCCTGCATGTTAAAGTATCACCATTGGTATCACATTAAGATCACCTCAAATGGAGACACTGATGATTTTTGTGTCCATAAGTGCTTCTCTTTGGGGTTGTCTTGCTTGTGAATTTATCAGACATTTCACTAGAAAACTACAACTTTTCACGTGACCAGCTAAATAGTTTGTCACCAAGATTACCCAAACATAAGCACTGACCTCGGTTCTGAATGCTGTAAGTGGTACTTGTTGGGGTAGTTTTTTTGACCACTTCATCTTCAAGTATCACTTTAAATTATCATTGATTGAGCTGCAGCTGAGGCCACTATGTGGCAAAGATTTTCATGAAGGCAACTCATTGCTGTCCAATCGGCCACTCATCACATGCTAATGGCATGCATGCATGAGTGTCATCTGTTTCCTCCCCTTCTCTTCAAAGTAGGCGGAGTATGCTGAAAATGGCTTTGCTGAGTATTTAAGATGGGCCACTCTCTCCAAGAAGCAATACTTCCACTGCTGCCAGGACAACATAAAGTAGATGCCAAAAACATGAGGAATACAGGGAAAGCTGTAAGAAAAGAAGATTGCTCAATGTACGTCTTTGTTATTGACCCAACTTTAGCATTGACATGACTCCTGAATTCAGTAAGTGCTACTTGTTGGGGCGGTTGCATTTGACAAATGCAACAACTACATGTGAGAGAAGATGAGGGACAACATTGGAATCACACTAAGACCACCTCAAATGGAGACACTGATGATTTTTTGTGTCCATAAGTGCTTCTCTTTGGGGTTGTCTTGCTTGTGAATTTATCAGACATTTCACTAGAAAACTACAACTTTTCACGTGACCAGATAAATAGTTTGTCACCAAGATTACCCAAACATAAGCACTGACCTCGGTTCTGAATGCTGTAAGTGCTACTTGTTGGGATATTATTGTTGACTTATTCTTCAGGATCATATGAAAGAATTCACCCAGCCAGCTGTTCCTGATCATTTGTTATGATGTGTACAGTAGAATGTAGTTTATCTCCTCTTGGCCCAGATGTGGTCAATATTATTACCCCTACAAAAAAACTGACTTTGGTTCTGGTTGCAGCAAGTGCTCTTTGTTGGGCTAGTTATGCTGAGCCCTGCATGTTAAAGTATCACCATTGGTATCACATTAAGATCACCTCAAATGGAGACACTGATGATGTTTGTGTCCATAAGTGCTTCTCTTTGGGGTTGTCTTGCTTGTGAATTTATCAGACATTTCACTAGAAAACTACAACTTTTCACGTGACCAGCTAAATAGTTTGTCACCAAGATTACCCAAACATAAGCACTGACCTCGGTTCTGAATGCTGTAAGTGCTACTTGTTGGGATATTATTGTTGACTTATTCTTCAGGATCATATGGAAGAATTCACCCAGCCAGCTGTTCCTGATCATTTGTTATGATGTGTACAGTAGAATGTAGTTTATCTCCTCTTGGCCCAGATGTGGTCAATATTATTACCCCTACAAAAAAACTGACTTTGGTTCTGGTTGCAGCAAGTGCTCTTTGTTGGGCTAGTTATGCTGAGCCCTGCATGTTAAAGTATCACCATTGGTATCACATTAAGATCACCTCAAATGGAGACACTGATGATGTTTGTGTCCATAAGTGCTTCTCTTTGGGGTTGTCTTGCTTGTGAATTTATCAGACATTTCATTAGAAAACTACAACTTTTCACGTGACCAGCTAAATAGTTTGTCACCAAGATTACCCAAACATAAGCACTGACCTCGGTTCTGAATGCTGTAAGTGCTACTTGTTGGGGTAGTTTTTTTGACCACTTCATCTTCAAGTATCACTTTAAATTATCATTGATTGAGCTGCAGCTGAGGCCACTATGTGGCAAAGATTTTCATGAAGGCAGCTCATTGCTGTCCAATCGGCCACTCATCACATGCTAATGGCATGCATGCATGAGTGTCATCTGTTTCCTCCCCTTCTCTTCAAAGTAGGCGGAGTATGCTGAAAATGGCTTTGCTGAGTATTTAAGATGGGCCACTCTCTCCAAGAAGCAATACTTCCACTGCTGCCAGGACAACATAAAGTAGATGCCAGAAACATGAGGAATACAGGGAAAGCTGTAAGAAAAGAAGATTGCTCAATGTACGTCTTTGTTATTGACCCAACTTTAGCATTGACATGACTCCTGAATTCAGTAAGTGCTACTTGTTGGGGCGGTTGCATTTGACAAATGCAACAACTACATGTGAGAGAAGATGAGGGACAACATTGGAATCACACTTAGACCACCTCAAATGGAGACACTGATGATTTTTTGTGTCCATAAGTGCTTCTCTTTGGGGTTGTCTTGCTTGTGAATTTATCAGACATTTCATTAGAAAACTACAACTTTTCACGTGACCAGATAAATAGTTTGTCACCAAGATTACCCAAACATAAGCACTGACCTGAGTTCTGAATGCTGTAAGTGCTACTTGTTGGGGTATTATTGTTGACTTATTCTTCAGGATCATATGAAAGAATTCACCCAGCCAGCTGTTCCTGATCCTTTGTTATGATGTGTACAGTAGAATGTAGTTTATCTCCTCTTGGCCCAGATGTGGTCAATATTATTACCCCTACAAAAACACTGACTTTGGTTCTGGTTGCAGCAAGTGCTCTTTGTTGAGCTAGTTATGCTGAGCCCTGCATGTTAAAGTATCACCATTGGTATCACATTAAGATCACCTCAAATGGAGACACTGATGATTTTTGTGTCCATAAGTGCTTCTCTTTGGGGTTGTCTTGCTTGTGAATTTATCAGACATTTCACTAGAAAACTACAACTTTTCACGTGACCAGCTAAATAGTTTGTCACCAAGATTACCCAAACATAAGCACTGACCTCGGTTCTGAATGCTGTAAGTGCTACTTGTTGGGGTAGTTTTTTTGACCACTTCATCTTCAAGTATCACTTTAAATTATCATTGATTGAGCTGCAGCTGAGGCCACTATGTGGCAAAGATTTTCATGAAGGCAACTCATTGCTGTCCAATCGGCCACTCATCACATGCTAATGGCATGCATGCATGAGTGTCATCTGTTTCCTCCCCTTCTCTTCAAAGTAGGCGGAGTATGCTGAAAATGGCTTTGCTGAGTATTTAAGATGGGCCACTCTCTCCAAGAAGCAATACTTCCACTGCTGCCAGGACAACATAAAGTAGATGCCAGAAACATGAGGAATACAGGGAAAGCTGTAAGAAAAGAAGATTGCTCAATGTACGTCTTTGTTATTGACCCAACTTTAGCATTGACATGACTCCTGAATTCAGTAAGTGCTACTTGTTGGGGCGGTTGCATTTGACAAATGCAACAACTACATGTGAGAGAAGATGAGGGACAACATTGGAATCACACTAAGACCACCTCAAATGGAGACACTGATGATTTTTTGTGTCCATAAGTGCTTCTCTTTGGGGTTGTCTTGCTTGTGAATTCATCAGACATTTCATTAGAAAACTACAACTTTTCACGTGACCAGATAAATAGTTTGTCACCAAGATTACCCAAACATAAGCACTGACCTGAGTTCTGAATGCTGTAAGTGCTACTTGTTGGGGTATTATTGTTGACTTATTCTTCAGGATCATATGAAAGAATTCACCCAGCCAGCTGTTCCTGATCCTTTGTTCTGATGTGTACAGTAGAATGTAGTTTATCTCCTCTTGGCCCAGATGTGGTCAATATTATTACCCCTACAAAAACACTGACTTTGGTTCTGGTTGCAGCAAGTGCTCTTTGTTGAGCTAGTTATGCTGAGCCCTGCATGTTAAAGTATCACCATTGGTATCACATTAAGATCACCTCAAATGGAGACACTGATGATTTTTGTGTCCATAAGTGCTTCTCTTTGGGGTTGTCTTGCTTGTGAATTTATCAGACATTTCACTAGAAAACTACAACTTTTCACGTGACCAGCTAAATAGTTTGTCACCAAGATTACCCAAACATAAGCACTGACCTCGGTTCTGAATGCTGTAAGTGCTACTTGTTGGGGTAGTTTTTTTGACCACTTCATCTTCAAGTATCACTTTAAATTATCATTGATTGAGCTGCAGCTGAGGCCACTATGTGGCAAAGATTTTCATGAAGGGAACTCATTGCTGTCCAATCGGCCACTCATCACATGCTAATGGCATGCATGCATGAGTGTCATCTGTTTCCTCCCCTTCTCTTCAAAGTAGGCGGAGTATGCTGAAAATGGCTTTGCTGAGTATTTAAGATGGGCCACTCTCTCCAAGAAGCAATACTTCCACTGCTGCCAGGACAACATAAAGTAGATGCCAAAAACATGAGGAATACAGGGAAAGCTGTAAGAAAAGAAGATTGCTCAATGTACGTCTTTGTTATTGACCCAACTTTAGCATTGACATGACTCCTGAATTCAGTAAGTGCTACTTGTTGGGGCGGTTGCATTTGACAAATGCAACAACTACATGTGAGAGAAGATGAGGGACAACATTGGAATCACACTAAGACCACCTCAAATGGAGACACTGATGATTTTTTGTGTCCATAAGTGCTTCTCTTTGGGGTTGTCTTGCTTGTGAATTTATCAGACATTTCACTAGAAAACTACAACTTTTCACGTGACCAGATAAATAGTTTGTCACCAAGATTACCCAAACATAAGCACTGACCTCGGTTCTGAATGCTGTAAGTGCTACTTGTTGGGATATTATTGTTGACTTATTCTTCAGGATCATATGAAAGAATTCACCCAGCCAGCTGTTCCTGATCATTTGTTATGATGTGTACAGTAGAATGTAGTTTATCTCCTCTTGGCCCAGATGTGGTCAATATTATTACCCCTACAAAAAAACTGACTTTGGTTCTGGTTGCAGCAAGTGCTCTTTGTTGGGCTAGTTATGCTGAGCCCTGCATGTTAAAGTATCACCATTGGTATCACATTAAGATCACCTCAAATGGAGACACTGATGATGTTTGTGTCCATAAGTGCTTCTCTTTGGGGTTGTCTTGCTTGTGAATTTATCAGACATTTCACTAGAAAACTACAACTTTTCACGTGACCAGCTAAATAGTTTGTCACCAAGATTACCCAAACATAAGCACTGACCTCGGTTCTGAATGCTGTAAGTGCTACTTGTTGGGGTAGTTTTTTTGACCACTTCATCTTCAAGTATCACTTTAAATTATCATTGATTGAGCTGCAGCTGAGGCCACTATGTGGCAAAGATTTTCATGAAGGCAACTCATTGCTGTCCAATCGGCCACTCATCACA